>NW_015090897.1:16720-378498 GCF_001431845.1 Calidris pugnax
CCTTACTCAGTAGTTTAGAAAATTTAAGAATATGCCTGATTTGAAGCTACAGACACCTTGTTCTTAAGAAGAATCACACTGCTGCTTTAGACATATTCATGCCTGTGATTAAAAGCCTTTTTGCATATGCATCCATCTCCTTTAGCTGTTCTGCTGCCTCTGTTTGAGAGTAACAGTGCTATCAAAGTGACAAAAGGCTGGGGTGTACTCCTAAGGGAAGTAATTATAGCAACTGAGAGCAGAAGGTAAAATTATCATTTGTTTGCTATTCTATAATGCAGTACCAAATATTTATTGCAGTATTAGTAAAAAAGGCATAAACTTTATGTAGATTTTAGAATATAACAATAAATGAACTTATATTGCAATGAAAAGCTAGGTTTTCATGACATCCAAAAGAAATCTGTTTTAACAATGGTTTAGTCACAGTACAAAATATTCAGGATGCAGTATTCTGCTGTCTTGTTTTATATAAAAAAAATTAGTAGTTCTGTCTATGGGTATTACAGGTTTGGTTAGACTGTTCCCAGGCTGTGCTCTGACTTTCAGGGCTGACTGTATCAGAAGGCTGTGTCGAAGGTATGTGATGTTTTTCCTGTTTTGGAAAAAGTTGTCTGAAGGATGGCCTCAAAATCTGTATATTTACCTGAGGTATCAATGTAAAGGAATATTTTGCTCATCTGCAGTTATTTGGGATAGTCTGGGCTGTAGCAGTAACAAGTTTGATCTTTCATGCAAGGAGAGAAGGGCACCCCATGCACTTCACAAGACACAGCTATGGTTTTGCACTTCTTACTCCTTGTTTTCTGTACTGCCCTTCATGCGGTGTACACCTCTGCTGCAGTCAGTCCAGCCCTTGAATGTGCCCACTGCAGGTAGTTGTATTTGTTCAGCTCATAAACAACGCACTGGTGAGTTCTTCCTGCCTTGCAACTTAATGCATGCAGTGATTATTCTTCTTTGAACGGGTACGGTCACAGGAAGGACCTTGGCCATGTCATGTTTAGTGTCCGTACATGTGAAACAATGTTTGTTCATCCCCAAGTGGGCAGTGGGACGGTGCTCAGTGTCTGATGGACACATCTGCGTGGCCCGGCAGGCTATGTGCCACGGTAGAGCAGCCCAAGGCTCCATGTGATAGGGCAGCCCCGTCCGTTCCCCCATGGAGCGCTGTCAGTGGTCATCGCTCTGATGGCTGCCCTCTGTCCCATAATGCAATTAGCAGCACTTCGGTGGGGGGAAGAGTTTGTATCTTCATGGGAAAGTTAATGTAAGAGATAATGCTTCACATGGCCAGGTTTCTTCTAGCACTGAATGGTTGTTCTGGAGAATGGAGGTCAAACACAAGAAGATTTTTGTGATGGAAAAGTCCAGGAGATGTATTTTCCACTATACAGTCATGTGTGGGTGCTGGAGAGCTTAAGCTAGTGTGGTTTGATGATGGCTGCATTGGGTTTGTTCTCCTCTTCTACAGTTCTCTGAAACCTTATCTGCCGCTGGTAAAATTTTGAGGTGTAACTTAGACATTCAATGTGATTTCAGTACAGAGACAGTTTAAATACTCTGATCTGGGATTCTTCTACCAGGTTCTACAGAGACTCGTGGCTTTATTGGTAACATACATGGCCCTTAAGGTGAGGCAAGGGGGGAAAAAAAAAGGCCTAAATAGGAGTAAGAATGTAGGTTCATATGCAACGTTAAGATCCATATGTTGAAGCATGTTTTTAATAGATAAATTCATGTTTGATGAAAGCTTTAGTGAACATTCATGCCAGCTATTCATGTATGAGTCATGTTCATACACTGAAACTGCCTGCACAGGAGAATAACGCTCAGCTCTGTAGACCATTAACGACTTGATTGATGCCTTGATTAAATTTGGTGTATTATGCTAATACAGATCACAAAAGATCAACAAAGATACATCAAAATTCTCTATATTTTATTAAATGTAATTACTTTCTATGCTTTTTTTACCTGCTTCTGATATTATCTTATAGAACAATTCTGTTGAAAGAATCTGCTTTCAATAAAATTTGGAATTAAAAATATTCAGCGTCACATACCAGTAACATACTCCAAAGTACATTTACCTTACACTTCATTGGTGTGTATCCAGTAGGAAAAATCTTGATTTTCAGATCGCTGTGTTTAAGCACTTCTCTATAAATTTCGAATGAAAATCTTTTTGAGTGACTAAGCATTTTTCAAATACGTTATACTGGAAGTTTTATTTTTAGTAGCTTGTATCAATCCAATAAATACGTTTCAGGTAGGACAGAGCAAGTGCTGTAAGCAGGTTCCAGGTTGTATACTCCCAGATGGGGGCAGCATTGCTTTAAAAAGAAAACCAAGAATCGGGCAGTTCTGGACTGGTAATTAAACTGTTCACTCTGAGGAAGTAGATGGGCTCCCAAATCAGACTAATAGATCTGTGGGTTAATAACATGTTAGTCAGATCAGCATGCCCCATAATCACTGCTGTTGATCCATTTTTCTGTCTTTATACAGTAAATTGATCTTAACCAAGGATTCATCAGAGGAAACTATAAGAAAAAGAAATTGAGGAAAAACTAAGAAAAACAACCATGCCATCTTTCATCTTTAGTCCTAGTGGATAATTTCCACTTAAAACTATGATGATGTTGTTAATCCTGTCGTGAAATTAATTCTTAGTGTTGCAACTTACAATATTGTTGAAATTTCACTGTGTGTTTCTCCAGTATTTCTTATTGCCAGTAACCGATTATGTAAAAAATGGCAAGAAACAAGGTTGGGGCTATAGAAATTGAAGGTGACAGTTTACTGCCAAGAGCCTGCAAAAGCATTGCCTCTGGCCTTTGTCTCTGGTGGTGCATTTTTGGGTTTTCCACAGCAAGAGAGGAGTTCTTTCTCTTTCGGTCCGGCAGGTGTTTATGCACACTCACTTACCTCTTCTGTCTCAGAGGAGCACTGCGGCAGATGGAAAATCATCTTTATTAATCCTGGAAAATGGGGAGTACATTGAGCAAGTGGCAGTTTGCTCAATAAAAGAAAAAAAAAAGGCAATTAAATTATATTTAGAGTGTGTTACAGGTACAGCTTAGACCAATTTCAAATTCTGGCACTTATTTGCTTTGGAACTAGATCATCATCATTTTTCTTCAGTTCATAAAGTGTAGTTGCATTGCCAGTGTTTCCATGGTGTAAAGATAAAAGCTGCACAAAAAGTTAATGAATTTCTCAGAGTAATCAGAGGTAATTCTTTTGCAGCTTTTTTTTTTTAATGGCTAGAGCAAAGGATAGAGCCACTCCTGCAGAAGTGCTACATTAATTAGTCCTGAAACCTGCTGCCAATTGCTTGTTCGTTTGTTAACTAAAACAATCCATTCCTGATTCAGTCTCAAAATCATAGAATCGTAGAATTGCTTAGGTTGAAAAAGACCTTTAACATCATTGAGTGCAGTCATTAACCCAACACTGCCAAGCCCACCACTAACTCTTGTCCGTCAGCACCGCGTCTGCCTGGGTTTTAAACACCTGCAGGGACGGTGACTCCACCACTGCCCCATCAAGCTGATCCAATGCTTGACAGCCCTTTCCATGAAGAAATTTTTCCCAATACCCATCCCTAAACCTCCCCTGGCAGAACTTGAACCCACTTCCTCTTGTCCCATCGCCTGTTCCTTGGGAGAAGAGACCGACCCTCTCTGGCTACCCCTTCCTTTCAGGGAGTTGGAGAGAGCGAGAAGGTCTCCCCTCAGCCTCCTTTTCTCCAGGCTGAACACCCCCAGCTCCCTCAGCCACTTCTCACCAGACTTGTGCTCCAGACCTCTTACCAGCTCTGTTGCCCTTCTTTGGACACTCTCCAGCACCTCAATGTTCCTCCTGTCGTGAGGGGCCCAAAACTGGACACAGCACTTGAGGTAGGGCCTGTAGTTCCCCGGATCCTTTTTCTATCCCTTCCTGTAGATGGGTGTCACATTTGCTGACCTCCAGTCAACTGGGACCTCCCCAGTTAGTCAGGATGGCTGATAAATAATGAGAAGTGGCTTGGTGAAGACTTCCACCAACTCCCTCCATACCATTGTGTGGATCCCAAACCCATAGACTTGTGTGTGTCTGAGTGCTGTAGCAGGTCGCTAACCATTTTCTCTGGGATTGTGGGGGCTTCATTCTGTTCCCCATCCATGTCATCCAGCTCAGGGGGCTGGGTACCCAGAGAACAACTGGTCTTACTATTAAAGACTGAGTTAAAGAAGGCATTAAATATCTCAGCCTTTTCCTCATCCTTGGTCACTGTTTTCCCCTGTGTCCAATAGAGGATGAAGATTCTCCTTAGCCCTTCTTTTGTTCCTAATGTATTTATAGAAACATTTTTTTTAGTTCCCTTTTATGCCAGAAGCTAGATTAGGTTCTGGTTGGGCTTTGCTGTAAACTTTGTGCTCATGTACACCACCCAGGGTATATTGGCATAGATATACTTAAGAATGAAAAATAAGTCTTGTTTGGATGTACAAAAGCCTGCAGAAGTGTGTTTTATCATAGAGTTATGTTTATGACCAGCAGGAAAATTGTACATTTCTCCTCAGAGATGCTTGTGTTCATAATTTTTGTTACTGCATTTGTATGCAAAGAATCCCACCGAAGCACTCATGGCAGCAT
Organism: Calidris pugnax; assembly: GCF_001431845.1. Classification (NCBI taxonomy): domain Eukaryota; kingdom Metazoa; phylum Chordata; class Aves; order Charadriiformes; family Scolopacidae; genus Calidris; species Calidris pugnax. The sequence goes on from NW_015090897.1 coordinate 21,365, forward strand.
CTTTTAGGTTTGTTATGAGCAGAGACAAGGTCAACAGAGCAAACACCCTCCTGCTTCCCCACAAATTTTAGTGTTAATAAAGTATAAAGGTGTGTCCTCATGTCGGATGCTGTCTGAGAAAACTCACATGCTTCATGTTCTTTGCCCCATGTTTGTATTGGCTGACTCTGAATATTGTTCAGGTTGAAAAATGCCACCACTCTGGGCCAGCTCATGTAATGGGAGCTCATGTGTCTCTGGTACAGCGAAGGGGACCGAGGTCTAGATGACTGAATAAGGCTGAAATCTTTCTGGATGGCTGAACAAAATAACTGTTGGATACACAGGATTGCCTGCAGCAGGTGTAAAATTACATTACGTTCAACCTTTGTGCGAGAATTGCAAGAGGAGTAGTTTTGAGTTGCAATTAGGAGGAGAATAAATCAAAATACTTCCTAGAGAGAGAAAAGCTAGAGGCAAGTTGAGTAGTGAGCATGTTCATCTTGCTTATTTCATATCTGTGTCTGCATTGCTGTGAGAGCTGTAATTGCAGCATGCCAAGGCATACCTGAATGGCCTTTATCCAACTCAGCTGAATGCTGGTGCCTCAAGGCTGTGGTAATACTGACTTTGGAAAGGGAGGGAACATCCATGGAGATAAGTGACTTCCTTTTTAGTGAAAATAAGACTAAAATTGTGAGAGTAGGGTATTAAAATGCAATTTACTATTCTTTAAAATGATACAACTGACATTAAACTTGAGAGCTGTCTCCCTAGTTGGGTATCTCATGCGCACATTATCCCTAATATGGCTTAATTAATAATTGTGCTATTCATGTGGTCACCGTTAGAAATGTTCTCAAATTCTCAGAAATTACTCATGCAGTAAAAGATGAGTCTGAAGTGACAGTATTTCTTTTGCCTAATTATGGTAGAAAGGCTGAGGTTGTAAGACCAGTTTAAAAAACTAATAGTTTTTTTGATGTGCTATCCTTAAAAGCAAGCAAATAAACGAAAACCACAAACTGTTTTGTTTTGCATTGGCTTCAGGAATATGCTTAAGAAACAAAAATCTGCTGCATGTATTTTAAGAGATTGTGTGGCTATGTAGATCTGTAAAAAAATGGAGGACTTAGCAGAGCACTAAATATTAATGTACATAAGAACAATATTTTCTTGTGATTTTCCCTTTTCATGGTAGATCATTTAATTGGAAAAAGTACGCAATTAAACAGACATGGTTGTTTTGATTACTCAAAATATTCCCAATGTTTTATGCATGCAGGTTGATTGCAAATGTGTCATGACTATTTCTCAATTGATATTAGTTCATTAACTAAAATATTTGTCTACTTGGACATACTTTTTAAAATAGTAAACTAGCTCTGGTTCTGTGCAGCTGCATTTCAGTTTCTGCATTGAAATACTGTTTACAGAATAAACATGCTTTATCAGGCTTATCCTGGTGAAACTCCATTGACAGTGGCCACACCTGGCTGTTAAAGTCAACCAGGTTCTACTGCACACGACTGGCTCTTCAGTGACCAGTGATGAAAACTAGTGTTATGTTCTTTATGGTTTCGGGATGAGAATAATATTCACTGATGTATTTAGCAGAAAGATGGAAAACCAGGTCTTATTTGCAAAAAGTAAATTTGTGCAAAATGTAATTTTTTTAAACTATGTTTGCTGTATTTCACACTTAAAGAAGCTTCTGTTCAGGTGGGTTGGGTTTTGTTGGTGGTTTTTTTTTGTTTCCTTGTTTGTTTTGGTTTTTTTTGTTCAGAAAATCTGTGATACCAAAGCATAACAAATTCTTTAGTTAAGACAAAGACAGGTTATGAAGAAATCTATTTGCAAGGAAGATACAAATACCTTCATATCTTTAATTTATTATATGTTTAGCAGCTGTAACCTATATAACTCCTGGTCAGGGGATAGCAGAAAAGGTTTGAATTCTGTCATAAAGCCTTTTTGTACTCAAATACAGTGGGCCAGATGTGTGGGAGTGGGAGCAGTGTGTTGTATTTAGACCTTTTATGTCATCTTTAAGGAAGAAGTAGATTTGATGTCTGTCTTGTATTTTTTAAGCTTCCAGCTGATTTCTTCTTTTCATGAAGTGTGCAAGACAGAGCACTGGTCCTTTCAAATGATCTCATATTTTTGGTGAAACTGAATGTGTCAGAGATACAGTGTGATGGTACCACGGCATTGGGAAAACTATCAGAAAGTGAATTCAAATAGAAAATACCAGGGAACTTCAAGTGGAACCTTTTTCATCACTATGGGCTTAATAGTGTTGGTATTAATCAGATCTGTATTCTTGCTCCTAGTCAGGAAGAAAAAGCCATTGAGGTGGGAAATCTGGATCCAGGTGAGTCACCAAACACTGATTGCTCTTCTTGGCAAAGTCTCTCCTTAATGTTACGCGAAACTTTTTGAAAAACATCTGTTATGTCCTCATCTAGAACAAAGTAAACTTCTCAGCCTTGAAATCTTTTCACGGAATTGGTATGTTTATTTTTGACCTGCCCAGTCATTTGACCCTTGTGGTTACTTCAGACTCTCCCCAGGACAGCATCTCTTCTCCTGAGGGCACTGAAGCTGGACCATATCATAGAATCCTAGAATGGTTTGAGTGGGAAGGGACTTTAAAGATCATCTAGCTTCAACCCCCCTGCCATGGGCAGGGAGATCTCCCACCAGGCCAGGTTGCTCAAAGCTCTATCCAGCCTGGCCTTGAACCCCTCCAGGGATGGGGCAGCCACGACCTCCCTGGGCAACCTGTTCCAGTGCCTCACCACCCTCACGGTAAAGAATTTCTTTCTGGTATCCAATCTAAATCTCCCCTCTTCCGGTTGAAAACCATTACCCCTTGTCCTATCACTCCACTCCCCGACAAAGAGTCCCTCCCCAGCTCTCCTGTAGGCTCCCTTCAGATATTGAAAGGCTGCTATAAGATCTCCCTGGAGCCTTCTCTTCTCCAGGCTGAACAACCCCAGCTCTCTCAGCCTGTCCTTGTAGGAGAGGTGTTCCATCCCCCATATTTTATTGTTTCTTGTATCTTTCTCTTTCAACAACACAGGCCTGTGTCTTAGGTTGTTTCTACAGCTCTTTGCAACCTTTCCCCCCTCACTTAATGGTACGGAGAGCTGCTCAGTAAACTACACATTATAGTCAGTTTGTCTGGGGGGAAGAAAAAAAAAAAAGGAAACGCCTACCCCGTTTACCGTTGGTCCCAATTACAGTCTGTATAAAGTGCTTAGTCTGACAAATTATTTTTGTATCCCCTAGGTGGCAGGCAGTAAAAGCCTCAAAAATGAGACCCTTTGTTACCAGAATTTTAGGCAACTAAACATTAAATGAAAAAGTATTTCATAGTAGTTGGTTTTATCACACTAATGCAAATATCCTGGGTCACTGTGGGTGAGTTGCAATGTCTTAACAGTAAAAGCTGTGTGAAAATCCTAACCTGTGCAAAACTTACTTCAAGGAGGGCTTTTTTCTCAAGGCAAAACTCAACCAGGTGTTTTCAGGAGGATTTGCTCGGGTTCTATAGCTCTTTCAGTCTGCCTTGATAGCATACATGGTGACATTGATGCTATCTACTTGTGCTCCGCTTTTTTCACTGGTTAGTATCTATCACATCTGCTAAGTAGACAGAAGAGTAATGCCATTTAACTTTTTACAATCTCAAAATTAGCTTCTGGGAGACTTTGTTGGCTTCAGAAGCCATGAACTTGAACCAAACTTGTTAACCTTTCCTAAACATATGTTCCACTTAAACTCTAGAGCATTTTGAACTGTTTCTCTTTTTTTAAGAAAAAAAAAAAGGCTGAGATGTACTTTTTGTATTTCACCAATTTCTAGCATGACGATTCATTTTTTTAATCACAATTTTCCTATTCTGATCTTAACTTTCCACCTTCCTCAAATCATAGCAAATGCTTTGCAGGATTGGAGAAGAATGGAGTGAAGGTTATATTAGGGAGTATCTATTTTTTCCTTTTTTTCTCTTTTTTTTTTCCTTGGAAACTTATAACAACATTACCATTTTGTGGTCTAACTTGACTTAAGAGTGAGGTAGACAAAAAATTTCTTAAGCTGCAGTTTCTCCAAGAATGTGAACTGTCCATAGAAACCAATCCACTAATTTACCCAGTTTCTTAGTTTCTTACCCAGTTTTTTACTCAGTGAACATTTCCATGCCACAAAAAAAGAGAATTTGAAAAAGAATCTTGAACATTACTAACTAACATTTCTTATAGTGATAAATACCAGATGTGAAGTAGGGAACTTCTCTTACTTTTGATGGTCCTTGCTATAGACACGCAGATGTTTAACTCGGTGGCAGTCTGTGTAATGCAATCATTGTAATGTAATCATTAAATAGTTCTGGGTTCTCAATGCATTTTTATGGCCTCCTACAGTATCTAATCAAGTTTTGGTTTTTTTTAAATGTAAACCTGCATCTCTTTCTATACATAGAAGAATGGAAGGCAAAAAAGCATAGAGTTCAGAAATGACATGATTTGCTTGGAAAAAAAGCAGCTATTTAAAACTGCAAGATGATGGTTTCATAAATGAATGTTATGGTAGGAACATCATTGTCTAAGGACCTTCAAAATTTTATTATTTCATTTTTATTGGTGAAGATAACAATGAGATGAATATCTTCTGCATAAAAAACTGCACTGCTCTAAGTGCATCTCTTTGTATAAGGACATTTAACTAAAACTTGTCTTCAGCTTTTGAAGGAGGCTCAGTGGTATGGCCTTTGATAGGCTTCTCATGGAGCATGCACTACTATGTAGAGCCACGCGGATAAAGAAGTTTATGTGATACCTTGAAAATGTAGAGAAAAAATTAATAGTAAAAGTTGCTGTCACATTTTTCAGGGTAAATTTGTGCAAGGATGGTGACTATGTGAGATTGGACCCATAGGTAGGGCTGCTCTAAGTCCAAACAAATCTATAGCTGCATTTCATGTCAAGTAAACCCAGAGTTACACCACCTGGGAAGAGCAAAGGATCAAACAAATGCTCTCCTTGTCCTCACCTCCGTTGGTCCTTCAGGCAGGCATTACAGCTACTGGGGCAGCTGTTTGGGAGCCTGGAATGGGCAGAACTCTATGCCTCAGATGTTGCATTCCCTTCTTAACTGTCTGTCTTCCTCTAGATGAAAACAAGGAATTCTTTTCCATAAATTACAGACTTGGCATGTTTTAAGGAGCACTTAAAAGCTTTGTGCTGTGTTCTGTTGTATTTCCTTACCCGTCACTTCTTTCTTTTACTCTCTTAAGTGCAGGAATGTGCCCAGTGACTCTGGCAGGTTAAAGGTGTTGTCAATGCAGATCAGACTTGTCCTGGTAATGGTGTGTGTGAGCAGAAAATACATGGTTAGTGTGAGTGTAGGGATGAGTGTGTCAAAGTTTTCTTATGTGTTGCTTTACAGAATCTATTTGCTTGCGTCTCATGTTCTTCGATTGTCTGCTCTGAGCCTCTTCTAGAGTCTTACTTGACATCTCTTGTAATCGTTAATGAAAAGTCACAAACCACTTTGCTTATTGGATGAATGATTTAGAAGGTAAAAAGCTCATATTTCCACGTTTATAGTGTTTAAAATTACTATGATCTAACTTTGCCACATAAGAGTAAGGGACAAGCAGAAAAAGCAACTTAAAAACAACCAAACCAAGCTTAGAAAGCAGGCTGTTGTGCCTGAATTTTCCAAGGTGCTGAAAAGCTGATGTAATGCTGTATGTTGTACATTCGATGTGCTACAATACCCACAGCCTAAGGGCTAAGCTGGGGAATGAATGTCAACTATGAGTACAGTTTTCTTGCTTTTGACAATTTGTACCAGATTTAACCTCACCTGAAGTGGACTTCTGCGTTTACTTTTTATATTTACGCAAAATGGACATAGTATATGTTTACAGTTTACTTTTATGAATGTTGGTTATATCTTCCACACTATCGCAATCATAGCCCAAGCCATTTTTGTTAGAAAACATAGATAAATGATACTCTAGGAGCAGGGAAATCACATTTGGAACTGAATCCTGCTGAAGTGTCAAATATAACTTATTTGTGCAAAAACTTAGTCCTAGAATTTGATCATGGTTCAAAATTGATTAAAATTTTTAACCTATTATGATCATGGTTCAAAATTGATTAAAATTTTTAACCTATTAAATTTCCTATAAGTTTTTCTATGCTGAGGCAGCTACTAAAGATGGTGTTAAAATGCTAATGTGAATCTGACATAAGTGTTTGGGTTTTTTTTAAATTCTCACCATTCTGCTCATGTTTTTTACAGTCAATATTACTGCAGCTGCCTCTTCTAATTGCGTGCAGGTCTTAAAGGAAAACACAGTTCTGAGGGAATTCACCCTTGGGGCACAGTCTACTAAATCCGATTCTAGAAAAATTAGAAATAGAGGGTGAAAATGCAAAAAAACCCCACCAGTGTTGATGAGACTGAATAATTGCAGTCTACATGAGGAAGCAAGTACTTAGTTACTGACCATGCCACAAAAAGGCAAAATGCAACTTGATGGCCCAGTTTCCAGAAAAATCAACTCTTTACTGAGTGCACACAGTTGCATATGCTAAACTGGTTATACAGCCAGATGTCTGGCTGCATATGGCCATTGAGGTACTTCCCCTAAAGCTGGAAAGGCATTCATCATCACAGCAGAGGTCTACAGTGTTATTTCAGGGAAATGAAATGGGAAAATTACTTGATCAGAACACAGTACGTTTGAAATTTTTGAAAAAAAAATTTGCCTTGAGCAGCAAATTATGACAATAGCATTTTTTCCTTTTTCTTGTTTATCTTAATTCTAGAAAGAAGAGGTATCTGCTTACATACAATTGTATCCCAGGTGTTTTAAGTTTCTTCCTTGCTTCCTTTTCCCATTCTGTGTACACACTGTACATAAGGAAAATTGTAGTGCAATGAGCGTGTCTGTTGCAATACAGTCTGTAGTGATGGGCTGAGAACAAACGTGGTAAATGCTTGTCTCTCCATCTGAATGAACTTCTCTTGCAGTTTTTATAGTTGTAATTTTGTGTAGTCTTTTTTTTTTTTGATTTTACAACTTCTGGGAGCTATTGATGTGAACGGAAGATGAAGTTGTTAAAACTAGTGTAGTATGCAACTCCAGAAATCAGGGGAGTAATTAGTTTTAACACCATAAAATGATTACAGTTATTTCGACATGCCATTTACTTTTCTTTAAAACTTTGTGCTTGCTGTTGGATCTGAGTAAGAGTTACAGTCCCCTTACTGAGGCTGGAACGTGGTAAACAAATGTTATGCTATGGCGAATGTTTGGGCTAAACTGTGCACTTGCGTTTAGAGTTCCTGCCAGCAGAATGACTGATAGAGCATGTTTTAAGCAAGTTACTGCCTCTCCACTGCAGCTTTACCTTTGCACTGAAAGCTGGCTGTTGCCATGGCCTGGTGATGTTTTTCACACACTGGTTTGGGGATGGGGTTACCGGGTGGTCAGAAGCCTGCATCGTGGAAGAGACCATTCCCAGCAGGAAGCAATGGGTGGCATCAGTAGCTTGCTTAAAGCAGGTTGATGTGCTCACTGGTGGGGCTCTGGCAGTTTTAGATTTTTCTATCAACCCTAAAATTGCTGAGCCACGCACAAGGAACCCAACAGTCAACCCAGATGGAAAATTTTTCCACAGTGAAGTTATCTTGAGAAATCTTTCATTTTGGCAATGTTTGGGGCTTCTCTGATACTCAGATCGAGGTGAGGGCGACCAAAGGGAAGCGTGGGCTGCAGCAAGAGCTTGGATGTGTTTGGGCAGTGGCTGCCAGAACTTATGGTGGAGAGAAAGCTTTTGAGTCTCGGTAGTAGTGGAGCTGAACAGAGAGAGTCGAATAATTAATGTAAGGTCAAGCTTTCCAAACTAGTCAGTTTTTGAGAGAAATAATAAAGAGAAACCAGGGGAGTAAAACACTGTTTCGGTTCTAGAGAAATAGGTTTGGGTTTATCTCCTGTTCCTTCAAAACCATGTTGAATTTTGCTGGTTTTGTCTTAAGTTAGGTTTATAAAATATTCATTCTAGATAATGTATGGAAAACAGGGGTAGGAATGGCTTTTGGTAGAGAAGCATATGCTTTCAGAAGTCTGTTTCCGAGATTGACTTTCTTTCCCATTCTTGGGTTTCCCGTACTTGTGATTTTGTAAGATTCTGAATATAATGAATGTTCTTGGTTCAGATGGGATTTGCTTCTCCCCTTCCCCCCAGCTCTTTTATGCTGTGGCCATTGTGATCTCAGCGGGAGCCTGAGATGTGGATGTGGCTGACAGCATCCCTTAAGCAGGGGAGCAGGGGACAGGGAGTGAGAACTGATGACCTTCATATTATTGTGTGATAATTAAAGCTGTGATCTAATTGACCCTCATTACCACCGCATGGTTCTTCTGAGAAAACCATTTCTTTGTGGAGTTCCCTTGCTTAATCAAAATTGCAAGGAAGTGGATAATTCTGGACTAGAACTTACCTGAATGCCTTTAAAACTGCTTTGCTGAAGTATTGCTATATGACATCATCTTTATTACTTATAGTGTTACTGTTTTTATGTATTTGTCATCCTAAATTTACACTGGAATTACATCTTCATTTTGGAAATGTAAAGCCATTTAAGTCTTCTGAAATTTGCTATGCTTAGGAAGAGAGGGTTTTAAAGCCTAAAACAAGATGGGGGCAGGTACAGTTTAGGGGACACAATGTTCAAGAAATGGGCATAGAACAACTGATCTTACTAATGCACTTGTACTGAATTTTCTCTTGCTTTACATCTCTTCTTGCAGCTGACAGGATTCAAAATGATGCTTTCCTTGCTGAGCGCACTCATGTCTTCCTCCCCTATTTTCAGTGTTTTCTCAAGGATTTAAACAAGCAGAGAAGGGATTCATCTTTACTGACACCCTTTATTCAGAAGGCAGCACTTTGTTTCCTAACTTAGGATGCCTTGTGAGAATCCTTCTTAGCTAAATTCTGAAGTGCCAGCTTTAGATTTAGTGTCAGTAGTCAGGAAAATTACTCAGAGTAAATCAACATGATGATACTCAGTTTGGAAGAGTTCAACGCTATGGATTCCGGAACAGAAAGAGGAGAGTTTCAGAGTATCTAGTGTTTAGTGGGAAGTGCAAGATGGAGGAGGAAAGGGAGTAAAATGGTGTGAACATGTCAATTGTACGTTTTCAAGTGATAGAAATAGCATTTCTTAATTGTAGGAAAACAAACAGGAGAGCGTGAACAGTGTGACATCTTCCCATGACTAAGTTATTCCTACGGGTTTTTATTTCCTGTGCTAAAATGTAGTCTCAGCTAGGCAAAGGCTGTGCTCATGGCTAGAGGCAATAACACGCTCTTGTGTTCCTGATCTTAGCATTTCTATTTTCATTGCAAACCTAGTGCATATCTCTAGGATCAAAGAGTGATTTGCACGGGTCTAGTGTTGCACGTGAGCTGACTTTCATACATCATTGGATGCAAATGGGGTTCCTCTTTTAGCAGTTGTATTTTTTAATGAGGCTGACAATAAAAAGTCAAATTACTGCTAATCATGCCAGGAGTTTTAATAAATAAGAAGTTATTTATAGTTTCACACTGAGAGTCTGCTTTCTTGATGTTTTTTAGCTGAGAATGTGTGTCCTCATGTGACAAAACCATTGATTCAAATCCACCCTTAAAAGAATTGTGTTCCCGTGGCAGTCAAGTGTGGCAGAAGGCCCATGTGTTGATATGTACTTTGACATAGAGTTTATAATGCGGCTGTGCTCTGTTGTACAGCTACCAAAAAGAAGCCTCTCTGATATTTCATGCTTGTAGGAATGGTTTTAAAAACAAAGCAAGCCATTGTCAGCAGATCTGGGAGGATGGTGAGGAAAAGGGAAGAAATACAATCCAAGGCTGAGCATCTAAAAATAGGTACCTAATTTAGCAAAAGAAAATTTGTAGTGTGATTGAGTTGATTTCTGGAGTTACAGAGCAGCCATCCGAGTGTGCTCTGTAATCCCATTTGGGCGCTGGAATGGATTCTCTGCCAGCTTTACAAACACAGGTGTTTTTACATTGGTTTGATTGGAGGAATAGTGCCACATGTGCCAAGCATGTTTCAGCTAACAGAGAAGAACTGTTCATTTCATGCCAAGTCTGGCTCCAGTGAGCTAAAAACTGTACTACTTTGGATCTAGTAGTGGCAATTCCTAACGAGAAGATGGGATGTTGTTAGTGATCCTAATCTGTTATTGAGACTTGGAGCCTGAGGGAGCCCAAGGAGTGCTGGAGGTACCTCTTTTCAAATCAGTACTACTCTGGTATAGTAGAAAAGAGGGAAGTTAGACGGAGAAGTTCCTGCCTGTCATCTTGTATGTTAATATATGTGCAGGAACACCGTGCAGTCACAGGAAGGAAAGCTATTTCAGACTGCCAATTGCTTCAATACCCTTTAGTACCCTTCTGTACTCAGTCTCTTATGCTTGTGGGGAAAAGGTTATCCTTTAATAGAAGTTATTTACTGGGGAGGAGAGAGGTCAAAAAATAACCTCATTCTTCTATAGGGACTTTATAAAGCATTTATTATAATTATTGTCTTAACAACCTAGAAGGTTGTGACCATTTTTGGTAAAATGAACAACCTGTTGTCCAAATGAACTCAGCAGTATTAGCACAGAAACTGGAATAGAGATTTCTTGCCCAAGCAGGCCAAAGGCTACCCCAGGAAAGCTGGATCCAACCATAACCCTTTCCGGGGGGGGAGGGGGATGACACAGGGGCGGGGAAAATGTGTGGAAGAAAGAAAGAATTAATTCTTGCTTTAAAATGGCAAGTCCACCGTCTGAGGTAAGTTGTTTCAGTGTTTGTTCATTGGGAAAGTTTCCATTTTTTGCAGCCTAACTCAGTTTAACTTCAGCTTGCAATGACTAGTTTTTGTATCCTTGTCAGCAAATGCTAAATACATCATCTACCCCAAGTATACCGGTCTTTTTCTCCACATAACTCTATATGAAGTGATAGCCACCTTACAGCCTTCACTTGGACAGTGGAAAATGGACCTGAGTTAAAAAAGCTTTTCTTGGGAAGATTTCTGCTGTGTGCTAAAAACTATGACTTACTGGCCCATATTTCTGTTATCTTGGATAAACATTTATTGCCTAACATTTAGCAATCCAATTTTGCAAATGCTGATATGAAACTGGTCCTCTTTTGTGCATTTCATATAATGTCTACAAAGGATTTTCCCCTTAAGCATGGTATGAATTGGGGTATTTTACATTTGTAAAGAGTAAAACAAAATCTCTACATCATTATCTGAATTAATGAGAATGACCTGCTATGCTTTTAAAACACTTAATCTCTAAAAAAAATCTTGAAAGCAATTGAAGACTTTAACTCAGTTATTAGTTATTTTTCATGATCTCGTTGCTGTGATAGTTGTGCTCTGTATATCTGGGTATTAGAAAAATTTGAGAGGTTTGGTTAAAAGAGGCACTGGAAATCATGTCAGTTATTTAATGAAACTACACAGAAGAGACTTTAACAACGTAGTGATTTAATTTGTAGTGTAAGGTCCTCATTGGGAGTAACCGGTAACAGGAGAACCTGTGTTACTGTGATTGCAACTTGCAGTCTTCATCTGGAAACTATGGTTAATGTTCTAAAAGCATGATATTAAAATACTGTTCTCCCACTTCTCTTAACAGCCTGAAATTTGTACTTTCAAATAGAATGATTGAGACAAACTCAGCATTAGAAGCATGCAGTCAACCTAAAATGTACTCAGAACCAAAGTCAAGCCATGTCAGAGATGACATCTGCTCCCGTTTTGACTATGCAGCACAGCACATTTTCTCTTTCCTCCATTCTTGTGAGAAAAGAGACAGTGACTAATGTCCAGCTTCTGTAAAGGACAAGATATCTGGTTAAATCTAAGCAGGTGAATAGTTTAACTGAAATCAGTGGGACTACTTGCTAGCTGAAAATAGATTAAGTTCTAAGTGCTTTTCTTTTTTTTTCCCTACTAAATATGATATTTTCTATGCTTAAATCAGAGTAATTTTTCTTAGATAAGTATCTAAGCAATCACTGCAGGGAAACTAAATAAAATTTGGAATTAAATTTTATAACAACATCTTATTACAGGATATTTCAAGTTATTCTAGTGAGATTTTGGAACCTCATTTGCTTGAATTTTGAAGTTATTAAAGCTGTAATTGCTTTTCGGGTCTAGATTTATATGCCCAGTACATAGTACATGAAGATGCTTTTGATAATGTGTCAGCGTCGTAACTGTTGGAAAGAACTTCAGATGGTGAGTTGCATGCATATCATTTTACTATTTCTGGGATCTTTGCTTAAAGAAAACTACGAGCCTTTTGATAATAGAAGGTGTTTTGGTCTCCTTACTAGGCCGTACATTCAAGAGAGCATCCTAAATAAAGAAGTACACTTGCAGAAGTAATTGGTGATAATGTCTGCTAATAACTCCTAAGACTTGATTCTTGCTGATGTGAATGTGCCCCCTGTGTTGCTGTGAATATAGTTGAGTGTTTTATTTAATTTCTTTACTCTTTTTCTGTCTAACATCTTACTCTAAATATCAGTGCAGAAGTCAACCTCAGTAGTATTTGTAGTGTTGCCTCTTACCGTGGCAGGAGATTCTTTAGCGTTTTGCTGAGTGTAGTAGTGCTACAGAGCCTGGCACTGATGTGCTCGTCATCATGATGTTCCTCCAAATGGTCACTAGTTTGCAGCAGTTTCTGTATTATCTGTTGAAATCATTGAGGAATGGATTCAGCCACCAAAGTGCCACTTACAAAAGTAAACTCGGAGATTTTCTTAGAATGGCAGAATCATATGAGGTCATATTTATTTTCATAATTTTTGTTTCGGAGTTGTGATTATGAGATCTGCTTGTGTAACTGGACATTTTTTCTCTGGCTGCCTTCCCTTTTATTGAGTAAGTAGAATGAAGCTTGGTTGCCTAACAAAGAAAGATAGCAAGCAGCCACAAGGACCTTAATGGAATAGAGATATGCTAGCCAAAAAAAAAAAAAAAAAAAAGTCCTTTTGCCTGTCTAGGCTATTAAATTCAGGAAAACAGTGCATAAATAATCTTCTGCCACTATTGGCTGCCCTTTGGCAGGTTAACGGACAGGAAAGTGAAGTTATCAGCAAGCCCATCTAAGCAAGGAGGGAGCCTTGGCCTTGGCATTGAGGTTGTGTTCCTGGTGCCTGAGCGGCAGCTGCGGGCAGTTCCCCCGACCTGGATTTTAGGTATCTCTGCACTGTTGGGTGATACACTGGGAGAAAATTCTCTTTGGACTTTTGTTTCTACTTAAATTTCTAAGGGTAATGTGAAATGTAGTAATTTGTACTGCGTGGAGTACAAGGATAGATAAAGGAGTAATTTGCCATTTGTAGTGGATTAAATCAGGCTTTTAGTTCAGTCAAAACAGGTTGCAACCAAATGTTATAATCGGATTACCTGACACAGGAGGAAGAATTGAAGCTTACCTAAAGGCCTCCTCAGGTTGATTTCATGAAACAGAATTTTCAGTTTCTCCCAGTTGCTGGTTTCAGGTTTACAAAAACACCCCCACGCACATGGCTACCTCAGAGTTGTGCATTTTTTTTTTTTTTGAAAATGAAACCATTAGTATAATGCCACAGAATGATGGTGCTGCTGTTCTATAGAAATCAATAAGGCATTTGGTCAACATGCAGTTAGAGTGGGGAAGAATACTTTCGACAATTGTCTTGAAAGCTTAATAAAACGTTCTTGTAAAGTTATTTAGCTGAAAGGGTCTGGCAGCACAGTCATATTTTAAAATGCTGTATTTTTATTTTTGCTTTTTTTTACAAAAAGTAGAACTTTTGTCTGCTCATACTTGCAAATTTCTTATTTTACAATTTTGACCTTGGCTATTGAATGTATGCCTCTTTGCTTTCTCTCTTGGTTTTATAACATTGTGGTTTCTTAATGATTCTCTGAGTCCTATTGCTTCCACTGCCACATTTCCATGGGCCATTCATGTCAACTGGCTTGCAAAGTTATCAAAAGTCTTTTATTGGATGTATTTCATTGCAGAAATCGTGCCTGTCTGTTTCCCATGTGACTATGTAATTTTATAAAAATATATTCATTCTGAACTCTTGCTCCTTGCACAGCAAGCTAACAGTTTGCAAGTGACAGATCTGGTGAATGGTTTCGCAAATTGAAAAAGAATTTCAAGTAACTGAATAATTGCTTCAGAGCACCTTTCATGTCAATAGGAGTCTTTTCATAGAGTGCCGTAATCTTTGGATCCAGCCTATATAGCCCATTAAATGCATTTAAGACATTGTAAGGACATAATCAAGTCTTGAAGTATCCCTGTATTCCTTGACAATATCTCCCTTTAAAGCTATAACATCCTATCATCTGAAGTAGGTTCAAGTACTTGTCAATCTCGATGTGCTGTTCAAAGTGGGTTTTGTCCTATGGGAACAGTGGGCCAATCATGTCAAAACCCTTTATTATTCTTAGTTACAAGTGCTTTCTACAACTATCTTGGATTCAGTTATCTAAAAGACAAATCTGTCATTTTAAAAAGTCTGCCGGTTGACCGCCCTTTTGTGTCTCTCCCAGCCAAGAATTCTGGGATTATAGGAGGAGGAATGAGTATTCAGAAGGAAACTACTGCATTTTTTTCTGGTTTTACAGAAGGAAACTACTACAGGTTGTTTTTTTTTTTTTTTGGTTTTACTTTGCTGTCAAATATGATGTAGTCAATGTTACCTATTATGCTATGGCTGTACTGCAGTTCCAGAGGTGACAAAACCAGAGGGATACTGTTATGAAATGAGTTGGGATTGAGTGGAGCTCTACTGAGCAGGACAGGGTAGGGTGGGATGGTGCAGTTGCTCGCCTTGGTTATTGCATTGCTTTGGCTGAAAATTGTGAACTTCTCTTTTGAGGGTTTTGTGCTGCAACAGGGAAAAGAAACCTCTTTAGGATTAGAAAATGCAGATACTTGTGCAAAGGCTGAAGGTTCTTTGAGCCTAATATGGTTAGAACACCTTTTGAATAAGACTAAAGTCTGGTGGATTTTTTTTTTTGTTCAACAGCTGAGTAGGCTCTTCTCCAGTCCACCAAGCAACTGTTCGGAGGTTGTCCTTTATTCATGGGAACTTTTCTCCAGCCCTCCAAAATATTTTCTTAGGGCCACAGGGGAATCCTTCTTTTTCTTACTGAGGTAATCCAAGTAATTTCTGGTAGGCTCTGTGGAGCCGTTTTGAATTTTTCAGGAGCGCAGAAGGAAACAAAACCCGAGTTTAGTCAAAGTGAGTTAAAGTCAAAACAAAACTGCAAAGCTGGGGTCACTGCCCAGGTTTTCAAAGGTAAAAGACCAGTGCGAGTGGCTGTTAAGAGATTACAAAAAGGATCTTATAAAATGGCTAAAATAAACATGGTATTTGTGAATACGTAGATGTCAAGTTCTTGATGTAGCTATTGATTTGAAGAGGTTTGAAGGTAAAAGGGTGGTGTTCAAAATGAATGCAAACAGCAATTATTTACAAAAATGGAAAAAAACAACAAAACACCAGTTGTGAATCGGCAGTCACAAGTTTTACCAGGTGTCAGTTCCAAGGAGCTGCTAATGAATTATTAAACTGAACTGTGGCCCTGAAAATAGATTTTAAGAAAAAGAGAGTGGAGAAAATTGCACCTCTTGAAAAACCCGAAATAAATGTGACAGTCATCAACTTTGAAAATGTTGTGAGGATATTAGGAATATACTAGCTGATTCATGCATTTCTACATCAATTACATGGTTTAAATCAAATGTAAAGAGGTTCCTAATTAGTTCTTTGTGCAGCTGTCAGGCTGCTTTTTACTTTAGTCATTATTATACTTTTGGTCTGTGATAGAACACCTGTGATTACAGATAGAGACTTAGAATGAAGGAAATAATTTGAAATGCACTGAATGACTTGAAAACAGTTAGGTATGTGCTAAATGGCATTTATCCTGGGACTAGGACTGGGAAAAGGACTCATACTCAAAGTGTTTTTCTAAATGTTATAGGTTATTTTGTGGTTTGGTTGGGTTTTTTTTTTCCCATAAAACACTTGGAATCTGAAGAATTAAATGATAAGGTTAAATGTCACTTCTTTTAGGAAACTCAGTATGACGCTTTGGACATGCCTATCTCTGAAAACCAAACCACATACATACCCACTCTCACTCGCACTGGGTACGCTGTTTGGCCTCTTGAGTTGCACCAATAAGATACTGATGTCTGAAATAATATTTCCATACACAAACATGTTGCTTTCCATCCGTATAGGTTTAACCTGAATTTATTTTCTGTAACCTTGAAATAATAAGATAAAACATACCTCAGTGCAAGTTTTGAGTAAGAGAAAAATAACAAAGATAAAGTTTCTTGAGAAGACCGTAGTTGCACCATCAATGGGGACAAAATTACCAGGGTGATTCCATAGAGACAAGAATGCCTTATTCCCCCAGGGGGGTGGCTGGAGATCAAAGAGGACCCTTATCTTCACATAAAAGTCTCTGCGAGAACACAGGCAGGCAAGGAAGTGAAGACCACCTGAGGGAGAGAGAATAATTACACGGGTATCAAGTTATGCTGCTTCTCCTCTAAAATGATGGAAGTTACTTGTGTTCGTGGGGATAGTGTGAAAAAACTCTGCAAGCAGTCCCAATAACTCTTTGCTTAAGGAGGAAATAAAACCCGTATGTTTTTGGAGAGGCTTGAGTTCCTGTGCACTTGCATTGTCATTCTTACCTAAATGTGCACCTGTGATGTGTTAACGCTGGTTGGAGTTGCCTTGCATATGGAGTTTAATAAAAGAGAGAATGCCATGGCTTCTCTGCCAGCAGAAGCACTCTATGGTTCTTAAGGAAGTAAAGCCCAGAGTCCTATGGTTGTCACAGACAGGAGTACAAATACACAGCTTTCTCTGTAGCTGTTGTATCCTTTAAGCTCAGGTAACGTGATGCTCACAATGAGCTTCTTTGTGCTCAACCCTTTAGAGATGGCACATACCAGTGCACCAGGACTGAGGTCTAAAATGAATGGAACAACAATTTCTGGCTAATATTTAACTAGCCCAGGTTTGATCTTCTTTCACAAAGCATTGTAGCAATGAACACTGCAGCTGAGGTGATAACACTTCAATTTTTCTGAGTTTTCCAATTTTATGACTAGAGGAATTTTTATCTTCCTCAGGAGAAAAATGTCCGCTGACAGTTAAAAAGCCTACCTCCTCCTCCTACCAGGGATAAAAGCCTGCACTGAAAGAGCAAAAAAGGCCAGGCCTTGTCCTGTGCATTGTCTTTCTAGTGTTTACTTTTCCCCTCACCCTCAGTAAATCTAAATTATTTTTATTTTTTTAGATGAAGAACAGTTGTATTTTAGGAAAATATAAAACTTTCAATAGCATTGAAAGTATTTTGTTTTTAAGATTGTAACTGAAGTTGTCACACCAGCTGGTGAGCTCACAATGCCAGTGACTTCGTTAGGCTTCGTCAGTAGCACAGCTCATAACAGCATATTATGCATGAAGCTGCTTGTGCTGCAAACTCATCTGTGGGATGCATGGGCCCAACTGTGTGGAAGTCTATAGGACTGGGGACTAAGGGTGCTGTGTTTTCTACTTACTACTTCTGCGTTCCCAGATGTGCAGGTTTCAGATGTGTCTAGTACTTAAATTAGTGTGTGGTGCTCATAACATTTGCTTTATATACCCTTATTACTGGATAAATCTATGTTACAACACTTTAGTTTTCTATAAACAGCTACCTCCTGTGGTTAAAACAGCGGATATAACACTTCAACGGGGATTGTTGTTCTGCTTAAAAGAAAAAAAAAAAGTGAAAGACGAATAACTGATTTCAGGTTCCATCTAGTTGCTTGTATTTGCTCTGTAAATACAAATAATCCCTTCCTTTAAAATATTCTTTCCTCAACTGTGATCTTTGCAGCCGAGTGATACTTTTTTTTTTTTTTCCATGCTGTACAGGCTTTAATTTCCTAGCAAAGACATTCCTATCTTGCTGTGTTCTTCAGTGAGTTCTCCAGATGATCCATGAGATAGAACAAGGAAAAGGCTGAGAACAAGGAAAAATGTTTCTTCTTCTTTAAAAAAGTAAATTAGTGACAGAAAAAATACACACATACACACCAGAATGTGTGAAAGATGTGCTATGTGAGAAATGTGGATAATTGACTAAGAAATGTTATAACAGAAAGGATATGCAGATCTGTCTTTTAGCTGCACTGATAGCTCCACAGATAAACTTGGATGAAGTTTCCTTGTCTTGGCCCAGGCAGCTGGGATTTGTAGGCTTCCCCTCGCCTGGAACACGTAGCAGCACTGGAAGCTGTGAAGAGGATAAAAACTCTCCAAAGTGATTGCCCGCTAGTCCCTGTTGTGTCACGTCTTACACTGTATAATTTAAAGCATCCCAAGCATGTTTTCTGCAGCACAGTGTTTGCAGTTCTGCTGTGGTCATGTCTGGGGTGGCTGAGAAGATTCCCATCAGACCTCCTGCTTGCTTCCCTTTGACTGTGTCTGTTCCGGTTGGGAATGCGGTGCACTCACTTCAGGCTCTTTTCAGTGGCAGGTGTTGGGTTCTTTTTGAGGAAAACAGGCAACAAAGCAAACCCTGAGTTTGACAAACATTTTTCTGTGTGTGGTAGCAAAAATCTCAAATTTAATGGAGTGTTTTAAAATACAACTTGATTTCTGAGAAATATTTGGGTTTGTTGCAGGGAAGACTTTGTACCTCCTGTCTCAGGAATTACAACCAATGTATTAAAAAAAAAAACCACCTCAACATGTGTTATCCCTGTCCCTGTCTCACCCCCACGATCTCCTCCCACCTCCTCCCCTTTAAAGGGGGTCATTTAAGTTCCTCAATACAAGGTAATAAAATCCTTTCCAGGCTTCTTCCAATATAACTACTGAAAAACTTCTTCCTCAATAATCTAGCTCCATTCTACTTCTACAAAGATAAGAATTTGGGCTGTTGACTGTGAAGACTTGAAAGAAGAATTTTGCTTGGAGTAGATGAAGAAATTACCCATGCAAAAAATGTCCCGTTGTTTTAATTATCTTTGTGGTTTAGTGGTAGATATTGCCGTAAGTCCATTAAAAACTGCAGGAGGTAATTTTCTTCACATTGTAGAATACATATGACTCTTCTTCCTTCTGTTTTTTAAAATTATTTTTAAATTATCTCTGAGGGTTGTCTTAGAGAGACAAAAACATGGCTTATTTATTCAAGTTCTCAGCAAGGTACACCTACACTGCACCGATTACATGTGTTTGCTTTTGTTGTGTTGATCCTGCTAGTCCTTGCATGCAGAACTTTCCCTGTCCTGGTTTTCCTCTCTCCCTGAGAGCATGGGTTCATGAGGCAGAATGAGCAAGCGCATCTCTTGTCCAGGCAGAAGGTGCAACTGTGAACTAGCTGGACTGTCTGAATGACTCTCTGTAGGCTGCAGGGTCCATCTCAGCACTTCTGAGAGAATGAACACAGCTATTCTTACATCCGCTGTTGGCAATATATGCTGGTGTGGCTTCTTTTGCCCTTTTCTATGGAAGTTATTTTTGGTTATTTTTCTTTCACTGCACTAGGAAGAACATAGATACGAAATTTCAGCTGAGATGCCTGAAAGCTGAATTCCACATATGTAAATATGCAGCTAAATTACACAGTGGATAGATGGAGATTCTCATTAGAAATGACATTTTCTATAGGTGCTTCTGACACAAGATATAAGTATATTTTGACGCTGAATATTGCAATCTGGAGTGCAGCTATGGCACGCAGAGTTGTATTTTGGATGATGATTTTTAAGAGGAAAATTATGGTAAAGGCTTTAATTTCAACCCTTCTGTTCTCTGCAGTGGAAATGTTCCTCTTGGTGCTACTGTCTTTCCTGGTTCTCAAGGCTATCAAAAAGGCGGAAGGAACTAGGTATTGTCCTAATCACTGTTCGGACATTACTATATGTTGAGTACATATAGACACCTACAAATGCTTTGTCTCCACAAGTTCTTGCATGAATTTTCTGTACTATGGTACCAGAGTACACGTTACCGTAGCCATGGGTGCGTGTCTTTACCTCTATGGCCTTTCTGCCTTTGACCAGTTCAGAGTGCTAGACCAGTGAGACCAAGTGTCTTCTGTACTCTCTTTTAGCTTTTCTTTGCTTCCAGTTGCAATTCTATGTATAGTATGTTTTCTTATATCAGCTGTGAGACAGAGACACCCAAGACCTCTTTTTTGGGGGGGGTGGGGGTGTTACCAAGTATATCTGCAGTACCAAGGGACTACAAACTCAGGGGAGTTCTGAATTACAGTTCCCGGATTGTAATTATTGAAAATAAAATGAGTCGTGCATTTGTTGCTTTTCACCTTGGGTTTCAATGTATCCAGGGTCATTTTTCCTGGATAGATTATAGAAAAAGGATGATGAGTCTGACTTTGTAACAGGATACACAGAAGTTGCATTCCCATGGTGTTTCCTAGGTAATATTACTTACAAAAATGACCAGTATTAACTTTAGAATTGCCAATGAGAGAAAATCAACTGCTTGTTTTGGAAACCATTCTAAAAGTCTTTGCTCTTAAATGTCTGGATTGGTGGGTCTAGTGGAAATTTTTTCTATTGCATTGTAGAGTTCATTGTCAAAGTTTCCTGCAACTTTTTATTTAGTTTTTCCTTAGCTGGCTTTTTGGTTGTTCTCCTGGCATCTTCTGTACTGTCTGTTTTATGGTACTGGAATTGTTCCTTATGGATTGTCTCTGAATCCTTTCTAACTTATGCATTTTAACACTAGAAGATGCATTATTCCAGTTCCTGATCATGTAAAGTAGCCTCACCACTCTGACATGATTCCTTTGCTTGTGCTCACACAGACCACAGTGATCTGATGGCGAAAAGACTGGTCAGTCTTTTCTCATTGTCTGATGGAAAGTATTGGTGTCTCCCTCACCACTGTTCTGCTGTATTTTTAAGGAGTTAAGTAGTTAGTTATAACCAGGTGATTGTTAAAGTTGGCACAATCAGTCATGTGCTTATACATCCTCAAGATCTGGGCATTCGCTCTGCTCTCCTCTCCTCTGAATAATAGGGCTTTGTAGTATTTGAAATACCATCCTTTTTTTTTTCCTCTAAGAGCTGGATTTGTTTCTAGCTTTATTGTTTTCCAGTTTTAGTCATAAATCCCTTTTTCTAGATTCTCCTTGACCCTCAGCATTTTTCATTTATGGGCTTTCTAGTTTCTTCTTGACTAATCATCGTGTATTTTTTAGTAGCCTGAAGAACTTTAGCCAAAATGCCATTTTTAATCTCATTTTCTGTTTCCAGCATGCATTTTAGTAATCCTCTTTTCTTATACTACTTGCAATTAATGTATCCCATTAGTGTCCCTGACTATCAATGTTTCATTTGCTCAAAGGATTAATGTTGAAAAATGTATTAGCACTAATACATAGTAAATGAGAGGGATTCCACTTATGCCTTTGACTTCAGCATGCTTACTGGAAACAAGGATGCTGGCTCTACCTGGAGTCCTAGCCAGAATGAGTATAAAACATAAACTGTGACTGTTACTTTGTAGATGGATTTTCTCAAATGTTTCCTAGAACTTATTTCCAGCAGCAGTTAATGTTCTCCTGCAGCTTCTCGAGAATCCTCTCATGGATGTGCGTGCTTTTTGGTGATAGTCTTTGCCAAAACAGCTTGCAGAAGCAAAAGTTAAATGGAAAGGATTAAATATATTGTGTTGAATTAGCTTTATAGCTATAGTTTTGAGAGTACAGCAGAGTACAGAAATAGCTTTCTGGTGTGTTTGGGCGTCTTCAGTTCTGGGCAGTCCTTGCCAGGGTCAAGACAAGCCTCCATAGGGGTTATGCCTAGTGAGAACAGTTTGCAGTGCCCAAATCGCATCCATGTCCAAGCAGGCTTGAGTCAGTTCTGTACCATCTTGGGAACTATGTCACAAGATGTCATAGTAATTTGTTTCCTGGCCTAAATTGAATGAGTATGTATATATATGCTCTTGTTGTCACATGTCTTCCATTGCTCTAACAGCTACTTTGGATGCCACTGTAAAACAATAAATGGCTTAATTTGTGTTTGTCTTACCTGTGGCCATTACTGTTTTTCCCAACTCAGAAGGACAACACACTATTTGAGAAATTGTTATTTTTTTCCTGGGCTAATCAAAACCTGAAATGTAAGGATTTTTACTACTCATTGTATTGTATCTATGTTGTAGGAATGTCTTGAAATTGTTACATTCTTTGTTATGCTTTGCTGCTGACAGAATCAGTGTCTTTTATAATAGAACCGGGCCCTTCTGTTGATACTGGCCTGAACTTTGCTGGAATTCAAGTGGTGTTTCCTTCACTGCCATTGCTTGACTCTGTTGATCAACATACCAGTGCAATTCCAGTTTCATAAACTGTTGTGGTTTTGTAGTCGATTATGCACAAAATGAACTCAAACTGCATCAGTTTTGCCAACAGTGTGCTCAGGCAGTGGGCACAAATGGAAATGTTCATGTAAGCTTTTATAAAAGTACCTGCATTGAGGAAGGAAGAAGAATTCAGAAGAAGACTGAAAGGTACTTACTCTCCCAAGGTTTATATATGTCTAAAGTTCACATGTTTTCAAAGATGTTTGTGGGCTTTGCAGAGCATGAAAGTGTGTGCATGTGTGTTTCATTCTCTGACACTGAAAACTGAGCTGGTGCCTTCATTCAACCATTAGCTAAACGGATAAGGCACGTGACAGGGCTATTCCTCTTTCTCGGTCAGTCGCCAATACTTGATGCTTTGCCGTGTTCACAAGTACTTACTGCAGAATTGTTTCTTAAATAAACTTGAGATGGACACGACCGTTTCTCTTTCGTGAATGCCATGATATATAATTTTGGAGAGCAGATTCTCAGTATTTTCATTCTTCTTAGTTTTTGTGTCTGGCCGGATTTCATAGGCAAGTACCACTTTTCATATGTTGGGAATTTGGACTTTTCTTAGTATTTTACACACTGTTTGAATGATTTCAAAGCCCTTCCATAGGCAGATGTCAAAGTTGGCTTGGGTGCGCAGATATGTCATTTGGATCCTATTCAGAACCAGGACATGATGTGTTGCAGAAATACAGAATAATCTAGATAGTATCGTTGCATATTCTTGTAGATGAGTTCTTTGTTTTGTCAGTCGTTCAGCTAGGTATATTAAATAAAAATGTTTAGTGAGTTAATCTACTCTATTGCAAAATGTCTTGTTTTGTGAATGTAACCCCATTACTTAATAAGAAATATTTTTAAGTCAACCTATATGTGCAGATTATTACAGATCTTGCAGTTGCCACTAATTACCCAGTACAAAGATAGTGCAGAATGTATGGTTGTTGATGAAAGCTGTTGACTGGGTGTGAAGGCAATTTTGTTACATATTGTTCAATTAGTGGTACGTTGACATTAGGAAATAATTGAAACAATATGGAGGTCACTTTTAACAGTCAGTTATTGTCTCTTGTCTTAACTCATTCCTTGAAAATAAGTTGACATCACTTTCTGAAGTAATACAGTATTCTTAAATAATTGTGATTGTTGTTACTGTCCAATTAGCAATTGATTTTTTTCATTAGATATGCTAAATGCCCTAGTTCTCATTTAAGACTTCTGTTGCTTTTCTCATTTTTGCTTCATTTTTTTTCTCTCTCTGTTAAACCTTTTTTTTGTAAAATCTGTTTGAATACAGCCCTTTATGACTTGCATCTGATGTAGTTGCCAAGCCACTCTCCATGATATTTGAAAAGTTATGGCAGTTAGGTGAAGCCCACGGCGTCTGGAAAAAGGGAAATACTGCACCCATTTTTAAAAAGGGTAGAAAAGAGTGCTTAATGCTTACACAGAAATGCTGGAACAGTTCATCTTCATGGTGCCTAAATTGTTTTCTGGACCTTGCTGCAAAGGGTAAAAGTAAAACAACTTCTTTCCCTGACATGCTGCCTTTCTTAATTGAGATCAAGAAATCCTGCACTTCCAGGAAGTGGGACGAGGCAAGCCTCAATTAAATTCGTCATTTATTGCTAGTATTATGTTAAAAGCTTGTAGTGGTCTAATCTAGAAAGACTGATATTTAAAGGGAAAACTAAACAGTTAATGGTATTACTAAATTAACTAATATGGAAAGATAATGGTTTGTATTATCTGCAATCTTGATTACAGGAAAAGAGCAGTAGTTCTAGCATTATGTATCTGTTTATGATAAGAATCAAACTCCACTTTTTCCCCTGACATTTTTTTTTCCACTAAAGAAGAGGTAGTTTTGTCGTTGTTGTTCTAAAACATTTATAATAGTCCTGTCTCGACCTTGTCAACATTGCTCAGAATTATTTTATGGTAACCTTTGTACCAGCAGTTTCAAATGAGGTCAGTATCCTTCTGTGTTTCTTCCTTAGGCATAGGGTGGCAGAGAGACAGTATCTGATAAGGAATTTAGATTTCCAGGCAAAGTGAGAACAGTAAATAGCAGAATTTTATTTGTAGGTATTAATCTGAACTACGGAATTTGTTCAGTGTTGGTCTAGTATGTTTGTGTCAGAATCAGTATTGCACCCAGATCTCCTCAGTCTGCATGTATCACCTTTGCTGCAATATTTTTTCTTCTCTTACTTAAAATACATGTGCGTATGCATGCACATGTACACACACGTACCAACAGACATGCTTGCATTTGAAAAACAATACAATTCCCAAGACGTTATAAGGGCAAAAAAAGCTATTCATGCTGCTATATAGTTTTTTGGACAAGAGTGCTGTGGAGTAAACAGACGCTACAGAACCTGACTGCTCAGGATTGTTCTTTGTGGTGTGTAGCTACAGGGGGGGTGGATTCTGCCCCTCTGCTCCGCTCTGGGGAGACACCCCCCCAGTGCTGCCTTCAGATCTGGAGCCAACAACATCAGAAGGATATGGACCCATTGGAGCTGGGCCAGAGGAGGTCACGGAGATGTTGGGAGGGCTGGAGCCTCTCTGCTGTGAGGACAGGCTGAGAGAGTTGGGGGGATTCAGCCTGGAGAAGAGAAGGCTCCGGGGAGACCTTCAAGCCCCTTCCAGTCCCTAAAAGGGCTCCAGGAAAGATGGGACAAACATTTTAGCAGGGTCTGTTGTGACAGGTCAAGGGGTAAAGGTTTTAAACTAAACCAGGGAAGATTTAGACAAGACAAAAGAAGAAATTCCTTATGCTGAGGGGTGGGGTGGTGAGACACTGGCCCAGGTTGCCCAGAGAGGTTGTAGATACCCCATCCCCGGAAACATTCCTGGTCGGGTTGGATGGAGCTTTGAGCAACCTGATGTAGTTGAAGATGTCCCTGTTTATGGCAGGAGATTGGACTAGATGGCCTTTAGAAGTCCCTTCCAACCCAAACTATTCTATGATTCTGTTTCACAACTCCTGTGAGAAATTGCCCCCCTGCTGAAGCTGAGAGTTGCTTTAGCTACACAAAAGCACAACTGCTGGTTTGTGCAGAAAAGAACCTTTTCTGAATTGTGGAAGAGATGGGAATCAGACATATCCACCTTTGAGTTTACAGTTCAGATGTTACAACAATTGAGACTGGCTTGTTATTCTCTTCAGTTTCTGTACAGTTGATGCGTGACAATTTATTTTCTAGGTGCTGGTAATTTACCCTGGAAGTCTGTTCTTCCACTTGTCTCAGTTAACTGTTCCACTGTAAATAGTTGATATTTTGTTAGGTAAGCGTAAACAAACAAATCTATTGATGAAGTCTTTTTATACAAAAATTATCTATCTATATAAAAAAGCTACATTTATGAAATGTATGCTTTTAACCTATTGCTTATGTCAGGACAGTTTCATGGCAAAGAATTCAACCAGGAACCCATTAAAATGTTTAAAGGGTTATATACAGTGCTTATAGAATGTAATGTGCTACCTACATTTCTGTAAAAGTTAAAAATTATAAACAAGTTCTTAAGTTCTTTATACCCAGGCTGTTGGTAGATATAAATTCTTTCAGGTTTTGGCAAATAGGGTTTGATCTTTGTGACAGATATGGTGTAAATGGTTTTCAAGAGGGAGGTCAAGAAGTTCCCGTGTCCTGCTGTGTCATGGCTGTGGCCAGAAACCTTCTCTACTGTCAGTTATTGAACGTTATTGAACCTACTCCTGTATGTTTTAATAACTTTCCAAAACCATACTTATCAAATCAGATTCTTCCTTCTTCAAGCCAGTTTATTAATGATCTAAGCAAGCTGCAGGATTGTGTCTTCTCCAGGAATATTTTCAATTGTATTTGTTCAATGATCAGATCAACAGTTGACTCTGTGTGTTAATGGTTTGCCCTAGAGGGTTTAGAGACGAGCAATAGCAGCTATTCTACTAGAATCATAGAATCATCTAGGTTGGAAGGGACCTTAAAGATCATCTAGTCCAACCATCAACCTAACTCTGACACAAAAATAAATAAGAAATAGGAAATAAAAATCCCTAAACCATATTCCTGAGGACCATGTCTACCTGTCTTTTGAACACCTGCAGGGATGGTGACTCCACCACTTCCCTGGGCAGCCCATTCCAATGCTTGATGACCCTTTCGGTGAAGAAATTTTTCCTAATATCCAATCTAAACCTCCCCTGGTGCAACTTGAGGCCATTTCCCCTTGTCCTATTTCCTGTGACTTGGGAGACGAGACCGACTCCTGCCTCTCTACACCGCCCCTTCAGGTAGTTATAGAGCACGATAAGGTCTCCCCTCAGCCTCCTCTTCTCCAGACTGAACAACCCCAGCTCCCTCAGCCTCTCCTCATAAGACTTACTCTCCAGACCCCTCACCAGCTTCGTTGCCCTTCTCTGGACCCACTCCAGCACCTCAATGTCTTTTTTGTGGTAAGGGGCCCAAAACTGGACACAGTACTCGAGGTGAGGCCTCACCAGTGCCGAGTACAGGGGGACAATCACCTCTCGGGCCCTACTCACCACACTGGTCCTGATACAGGTCAGGATGCTGTTGGCCTTCTTGGTCACCTGGGCACACTGCTGGCTCATGTTCAGCCTGCTGTCGACCAACACCCCCAGGTCCTTTTCTGCCAGGCAGCTCTCCAGCCGTTCTTCCCCAAGCCTGTAGCGCTGCATGGGGGTGTTGTGACCCAAATGCTAGATGTGACCCAAATACTAGATGCAGGAAAAGTGAAGCAAATATAAACCTTTCCCCCTTTTTTTTCCATTTCACAGTGGTGGAACAGGGTGTGTGATACGCAACTTCTGTTCTGAGACCTACATGACTTCACACCTGTAACTCTGGCAACCACAACCATAGTCTAAAGTGGTTTGAGGTGAGCCAGATGCAGGGAAAGAGAAAGGCTGGGAAGTTGCAAGCATTCTCCTCTTTACGGGAAAGAGAGACTCAGACTATCCTGGTATTCCAAAACAACCACAAACAGCCTCCATTTACAGTAGTTCCCAAAGTCCTTAGAAGCCTGAATTTTGGACATTGTCCTACATTATTGCAGATGTAATCAGGCATTGGTGTCAATACTTCAGATGTCTGTGAACAGTAATTTGGGCAAAATGAAACCTACATCCTTGATTATATGATCCGAATACATTCGAATAAAGATACTCTAACTTTGCAGTTGAGTTATTGCACAAAAATCTTAGCATCTGTACAGCACTAAAAAAACTATTTTTCAAATATCAAAGTGAAGCTTGAGGCTAAAAGACCTCTTGCTTATTTCCAGTTTATATCCATATGCCTTCCTGACTCTTAAAATAAGAAACATTATATTGCTCTGTCCATGTGGCTCTCTTGTAATTTATTTACCTGGGGAAAATCTGCTTTTAGATGCAGCATCTGGTTTTCAATGATTTCCTGCTCTTCGCCAGCTGAATTGACTGAACCAGAAGAAGGTCAAGTCTCTTGCCTGAGGTCACACATTGAATGAATGCCTGAGTTTGGATTTCAAGTTAGATCTGGAGTATTCCCTCTTGGTTCTTGGCTGCCTGCAATAAATACTAAGGGTTGAATGTCAGGTGTATTTGGGAATAATCAGTCTGTATTATAGGCAAGCAGAAAATTATAATGCTTGACCTAGTATTTACCAAGTACATACATAGTTCTTGCAAATGAAAGGCTCGAGTATTTTATATAAACATACCTAAAGCATTTAAAAAATACTGTAAACCGGTAAATGTGGAGCCTTTTTTTTTTTTAATCAGATAATGGCAAATTTAGCACAATGCTATTTCCTTTAATGGTAATCAGGTGAGAAGAAATCCCCGGTCTCAATAATAATTTACACTGTGTGCATCTTTATAGGAGTCTGAATTACAGGACCTTGGACCTCTGTGCAGCATTTTCCTAATATTCTGCTTGCATAATTCTTTTAATTAATCTTTATGTAAGAAATTGTATATCAGGAATGGGAGAAATTCGGTCTTTACATTGTATTGCAAAACATTATTTGTGATTAAGGGCATGGAAAAATGAGTTTATAGTTCACGGATACAAAAAGTTTGTCATAGATGAAGTATAATTTGTAAAGATTTTTTTTTCCTGTTTCTTCTGTGAGAAAAAAAAAGGTGTGTCTAACAGAGGTGCTTTATTCAATTTGGAAAAAAGCCTTTCATATTGTCAATGGGACTTTTTATGAATCAACTCAAGCAAATTCTGAAATACTGCTTCAATGTAAAACCTGAAATGTTTCTCACTCCTGATTTTTTTCTAGCTGAAAAAGTGCTGCCATAGTTTTGTGCCATTATAACTGCATTTTCTAGATGGAAACAGTTCATCTGAAAATGGACTCCCTTTTCTGGCTGAAGTCAGATGGTCATAGTGCACCCAGGATAGTAGCTGAAATGACAATCCAGTCTTAAAGGAGGAGGAATAATTGTGTTCCCAAGTCTTCTTGACATGCACCTCACAGTTCAGTCAGTGGTAGCAGTTATCCATAAGAGTCGTTAAACAGCTGGGAATGTTAATGAGTCCCCTCCTGTCATGCAGAGGCTGAAAGAGGAGAGAAGCTGGGTCAGTCAGGAAAAGAGATAAAATTCAGTGAAAATAGCTGAAAGCCACGGCAGGAATTATTTTGACCCATGACACTTTTTTATTTCCTTTAACTTTCTGACCTTACTTGTGGAGATAATGAAAGGGACCACTAGAAGATAAGTACAAGAAGTTTTATCTTCATTTCTTGGCTGTGGAAAAAGTGCCATGTTAATAGTCCTATAAACACAGAGACAGAGGCTGGAATGATCTGGGCAAGACTCTATTTGTGTACTCAGGAGGAAAAGTTGTATGTTTTCCCTGCTGCACCTCATCTGACCACGGGCTCTCTGTCAGTCTGTGTTTTTACTGTGGTTCTGTTAAAGGACTGTAGCATGAAACAAGCTGTTGCAATCAGCAGTTAATTTGCTTGCATGGACTAAAAGGCAAATATGAAAAAGTTACAGCCAAGTTATTGATGGAATAGTTGGACAGGTTAGGAAAAGGCTGTTAAAAATCTATATTTAACAGCCAGAACAGCTTTTTTCTTGGCATCAGTATTGTTTAGAACATACGGTTTTTTGACACATCATTAATTTATAGAATCTTTCCAATTAATTTCAGATAGACTTCCTCATTATCACTTCACTGAAAGTGCTTGGATTTATATGGGAAGCATTTAGTAAACAAGAGAGCTTAGTGCGTAAGGTAGAAAGTAATCAGTTTGGCAAAGTTAAAAAGCTATTAGGTCATTCAGAAGCGAAGTATAGGTTTTCCCTGTATATTTGTTTGGACACAACTTGGAAATGTTTGTAGCCTCTTTATGTCATCACACTTGGACTCTGCCTTCCAGCAAAGACAGGAGATACTCGGTTCTACTTCTATGGACAAAGCTGGAAGTGAGATAACAATAGTGAAAAGCAATGAGCGGAACAAATAAACGATCATTGTTAGTTAAAAATGACAGTCAGTTACCAAAATTAAAACATTATTCATATACTTTAAACATGTTTTGAAAGAGATGTTTTAAGCATATAAGAATGTTGTATTGAAATTACAAGTAATAGCCTATTGCAAACCATTCACTGCCTCTATACTGCCACAACCAAGATCTAACCTATAAAATGGTATTGACTTCAAGAGTGAGTGGATTCGGACCCTTTTAACAATGTAGCTTTCAGTAAATAGAGTAAAGAAATTCAAATACTGTATTTACACGTATACAAAATAGTCTTTATTGGCATTTTTGAAGACCTCCTTTTGAGGGTGTTTGGCAATTGCTGCATTTTAAAGGTCGCTGCAAGTTTCTGAAGCTTTGTATGCAAAGTTTACTTAACAAGAAGTCTCTTCCTTTCTTGCTTCCAGTGGAGAAAACCCATGTGCTGTGTATGTGCTCTGGGGCTGGGAAGCTGATGAATCTTCTCCTGCCGTGCAAGGTCAGGTTGGTGGATTCCCACCTGCTAATCAGCAGGTTGCACCCAGGGAGACATGCCCATCCTCATAAAATGCATGGTGGTGAGTAAAAGTTCTGGGCTGTAGGAGTACAAATATTTCACTGTCCTGTATAATGTTAGTAAATAGAAGGATCATATCTTTCCTTTTCATTGTCTGCTTCTTGAAACATTATTGTTATCCCTCCATCTTATCATTTTGGTATGTAATTAGACTTCTGAGCCTTATGGTATAGTGTGTACTAGTCCTTTTTTCCTTTAAAATTGTTTGCTCTCTCAAGACAGTAAGAGGGCATGCTTTTGAGTACTGTTTTTGTTGTCATTTTTTGCAGCACACTCAATATTGTAACACTGTGCCTTGAATAGTCAAAAGTTATTGTCTTGTGAAATAAGTATTTTCAAGCTGTTATGAGGCCAAATTTGTACTCCAAGCTTTCAGTGCATATCTGGCTCAAAGGAAGCAATTTCTTTATGGAATAATTTCTTTCTCCATCAATTATTAAGTATTTATGCTACTCCAGCAGTTGGATTTAGGGACTCATTGTTTGATATACATAGAAAGAACTAAAGCATTGACAGTCTCTGCTTCATAGAGCTGAACGTTTAGGATCACAATGACACCTATCTGCAAGAAGTGCGTTCTTAGCCTAGCTTCTAATTCTGTTAAAATTTTGCATTTGTATTCTCTTTTATAAAGCATTGTTTTGAAAACAGGCTGGCAATATTGAAGAGATACTGCATTGTGACTTTTTTTTTTCTAGCTCCTTGAAACCACTCCCTTAATTTAAACTTCCATCAGTTCAAAATTTCTTCTTTCCCTTGAGTACACTTTTTTCCATATTTTTTCACTCAAAGTACTATTAATACTTTCTGATTATTCAGCAGAAAACTAAAAATGTCTCTTGAGCTGCTCAACTGATTTAATTGGTTTTGGTGTATGGCAAGCTAAATTCAGATCTCCATTTATCAAACCCCAAGTCTCTCCTCCCGTCTAAAACTCAGTGGTGCTCAGGTGAAAAAAAATCGTGAGGCAAAAAATCTGTTTGGGACTGTGCATAAAAGATTTTGTAGCATTCACAAGGTCACTGTGATGCAGGAATTAAAGCAAGGTCAGTTGCTTACATTCCCCCCACCCCCTCCTTGACTTCAGTGCTTCTCTGAGCCCCTGCACTGTTACTCCTGACAGCGTTCCAGGTTTCTCTGAGTTGGTTTGAAGTCATGTTTTTACTTTGTTCTTTGTTTCTCCATTTTTCACTTAATCTAGCACAAGGAAAAAGGGGTGGAGAAGCACATAAGAATATAAAATATTCTTTTCTTGTGTATCAGAGGCAAGGAGTGTATTCAGAAGGTCAAAGTTCCACTTTTTTCCTGAAGAATTTGAATTCCCAAGCCCCTTGAAGTATGTGCAGTTGAGTAGTTATCACCTTAAAAAACTTTGTTCTCTATTGAAATTTTACATGCTTTCCCACAGTTACCCTCCAACCCCACCCACGCTCCCTCACCTCCCCAGCCCCTCTAAATTCAACCTGCTAAGCTTTGCTACTGAACTTCTGGACACTTCATAAAACAAAAAATAAATAAGACACCTGGAAGAAATTAATTCATTCCATTTGAAGTTAATTTACATGTTTAAATAAAAGATTTGACATGTATGTTTGTCCTGATCTAGGCTAAATTTCAATTGTGTAATGGTTCACAGTTTCAGGACTGGACTTTTCTTTCAGTTCCATGCTCTTAGCACCCCACATCCTGCTGGGTCTCCTGGTTTATTCTTCTAAAAATGGGCACAAGAAGAGAAAGACCCTCAGCTCAATTCCTGCATCTTCACCTTTTCCTGATTTGGCAGCTAGTGTAAGCAACCTGTGGCAGAATTAGGAATAGCACAGACTACTTTTCCTCCATCTGGTGCAAAAAAAGGGATGTAAAGAACTGATGACATTATCACACACTTGCCACATGTGATAATCTTTGGTTACGATGCCTCTATACACGTGTAAGTGGGAAGGAGAGATGTGAACTCAGAACTGGGTTAAGTTTCTTCCTTTTACTGAAAATCTTCAATTCTCTGGAGTTGTCTACGAATAGGGAGAAGAGTTAACCACCGAGTATACTTATGGCCACTGTCCCTGATGACTGTAGGACCAAGACAGCAAAGCTCTCCTATTTAGAGGGGATGGAGGTGTTTTCCTCTTGGTTTCTGCATACTTTCTGCTTTGCAAGCAAAATGTATCTGGCTTACTTGTTCTTATGTGAAGCCGCAGTGTCTGTTGAATTTCCTCATCATTTGCCCTTCAGAAGCTCAATGGTATGAGAGTCTACCAGAAGCTATGCAGGACGGGTGTAAAATCTCCTGGGCTGATTCAGTTTTGCTGAATCCTGGAGAGTTTGGCCTAGCCTCCCTATGAGGCTACCACACCGGCACGCTGGTAGTGTCTGCGTAATCTGCCTTGGGATTGCGAACACTGGCTAGCTGTCTTCTGGCAAGATCTGGGCAAATGTTCAAGCCACCAGGGCTGATAATGTAACACCTCTGCACTCTACTCAATTGTGTGACTCTGTAGGTCACCATTAAAATAGGTCAGTAGCGTAGGGGAGAGGTGAAGTTTGGGTAGGCCCTTTAGGCCTATACCATCATATAAAGTCTAGTTATCTGTTAAGGATGCTGACTGCCACCGTGGCTTCATCAAAAATAAACATTTTCGATTTTTAATTGTATGGTTTTTGGAGTAGAGTGCCTAATAGTTGGAAAATATACGATTTATTGGGGATGCGGGGATGTTATTTGTAGGATGTTGGCTAAAGCATTTCATTGGAAGTCTGTAAGGTCAGAAATGCTGACATGAATAATGGAGAAGTCAAACCAATTGTTAACAGGCTGAGTCCAGCAGGAAGAAATAATTGGGAAACAATCTTTCTTGCAAAAACTCATGAGTGGAACCCCTGGAGGGGTCTGGGGGTATGTTTCCATTTTCCCCTTATAATATACTGTTTGTTTATAGATGGGACTGTGATGCATGTTTGCATCTGAAAATGCCAGGCCTGGCTGCTGTATATGCAGTGGAAAGTTTGAGGGAAGGAAGGGAGATGCTCCTGCACATTCAAGCAATCTAACTTCTGAACAGTGGTTAGGTACGTCAAAGACAAAGCAGAATAAAAAAATCCTTGCAGTGTCTGTATGTACAATAAGTGAAAGATAGAAAACATTTGTATGGTGGTTGCTACAAGGGAGTGA
The DNA here is from genome assembly GCF_001431845.1 of Calidris pugnax. NCBI lineage: Eukaryota > Metazoa > Chordata > Aves > Charadriiformes > Scolopacidae > Calidris > Calidris pugnax. The sequence continues at coordinate 55,107 of NW_015090897.1, forward strand.
GAAGTATCTGAAGTCAATTAAGTGGTGATATATCAAGAGAGTTAACGGCTTGGCTAAGTGACTTTAAGACTACCGAGTAAACCTGGACTAAAATGATCCCTGGTACAAGTAGAGAGGCTGCACGCTGCACTGAAATTAAGCAAAAGGTGAGCCAGGCCCTGAGCCTGGAGACCATCATGCTGTTTAGATTTCTAGGAGATCGTGGAAAAGAGCTGAAATAATTACTGGGGATCTGTGAAGAGAAAAGAGCTTTGGTTGGCTAAGCTTGTTTGTAGGAGGACTATGGTAGGGGAGTGTTATTCCTGAGGTTCCTGGGAATCCGTGGGCTGTGGGGACATGGAGAGAAGGCGGTTTGCTAGAAGGTTATAATCTGTGGTTACAATCCCTGTGCGTGATGCAAGCAGTATTTAGGGTAACTTGAGGATGCTGATAGGAAGGTATAGCTGTACCGAGCTACCTTGGATCAGCAGCTTTGAAAATGCCAGCAATACTAAAACTGGACGTACTTGTCTCCTTAGGCACTCTAGCATGGCATAGAAAACCATCAAATCACAGACATGTGCTGTGTAAAGGCAAGTCTGAGTGTTCCTGTAGAGGTCAGAAGGTTTCTTTAACGCTCTATCTTGTAGCAAAAGCCCTTAGTTTCATTTGAAGATTTCTCAATTTGAGAGTACATGGCAATACTGCAAGGGAGGGGAGGGGGGGAGGTTCGGTAAAACGTGGTGTTAAGTCATGAAGTTATTAGAGTTCATAATTCCTAAGATATTAAAAAAACAAAAAACAGCATTTAGGTCAATGAATAGACTTCTCATTCATGCCAGAGTAGCAGACTTAACTAACTGGGTGCTTTATGTCATTTGCAAACATCGTCATACAGACTCTGCTCAATGATGTGTCTGTTTTGGCAGTGCTCAGGGAATACCCGGCCTGCAGCTGATCTCCATCTCTGGAGCGCTCCCTCTCAGCAATCATAGAATGGTCCAGGCCGGAAGGGACCTCCAAAGGTCATCTAGTCTGACCTCCCTGCAGCCAGCAGGGACACCCCCAACTAGACCAGGTTGCCCTTGTCAAGCCTCACCTTGAATATCTCCAGGGAAGGGGCCTCCCTGGGCAACCTGTTCCAGTGTTCCACCACCCTCATAGTAAGAACTTTTTCCTAATACCCAATTCAAATCTGCTCTTCTCCAACTTAAAGCCATCGCCCCTCGTCCTGTCACTGCAGGCCACTGTGAACAGGCTCTCCCCAGCCTTTCTGTAGCCCCCTTCAGGTACTGGAAGGCTGCTATTAGGTCTCCCCGGAACCTCCTCTTCTCCAGGCTGAACAACCCCAGCTCCCTCAGCTTGTCCTCATAGCAGAGGTGCTCCAACCCCCTGAGCATTTTAGTGGCCCTCCATCAGGTCCATGTCTTTCCTATACTGAGGGCTTCAGACCTGCACACAATACTCCAGGTGAGGTCTCACCAGAGCAGAGTAAAGAGGAAGAATCCCCTCTCTGGACCTGCTAGCAATGCATCTTTTGATGCAGCCCAGGATGTGATTGGCCTTCTGGGCTGGAAGTGCACACTGCCTGCTCATGTCCAGCTTCTTGTCCATCAGATGCCTTAATCTTCTGTGTTATTTTTAATTAATAACAGTGACAATTAATACAGTTTTCTTTCCCCTTTAATTCTTTGATTTGCAGGCTGATGGTCACCTCTGCTGCCCTTGGGGTTGGTGGGGAGGAGGCACTTGGTGGTGCCTGGGGAGGGGATGGACCCGCAGTGTCTGCTCTCACCCTCCCACTGGCCCTCACTTTGGGGCACTTGGTCTCCAAAGGAGTCCCGGTCCACACTCCACTCTACAAACAATATCATAAAAAGCCTGATCTGCTCTTAAGCAAACCCATTAATGTGGGGAGAGCCAGTGCTTGCTGCCCACAGGCTGGGTACTGACTTTAAATGCAGCCCCAAGTAGCTGACAGACTGTGCTCCTCATCAGTGGCCTCGGGAAGCACTGATCCCAAAAAACACAACACCGTCCTTCCTCCTTTACTTCCCACCCTGGAGGCCAGCACCTGAATATTGGCTTATATCAGCAATGTATTGCTGCTTTCTGTTGCTGTGCTTGCAGCTACTCTGCACCTTGGAGTGAAGGTGACATCTGCCCCTCACTTCTTCCTCCACAAAACAAAGAAGTACAGGCAATGTTGTGTTCATCCTCAGTTATTTCATTATTGCTTATGTGCAAATGCTGTGCACAGCTGCAGTGCTGGAGTTCAGAGTTTACAGTAAAATTCCTCATAAAATGAGCAAAGACAATAAGAACAGAAAGAGCTGGCTTTGTTTAAGATGGCTTGCGGGAGCCTGACCGCTCAGTAGTAGCACTGCTTTGGCTTTGTCTAACCTAATGCTTGCACTGATACGGAGTTATCACTATTAATTTTTCTGCCACAGACAAGGTAATAATGATCATTTGACTTAAATGGGTTTATAATCCTTGGGTGCACTGACTCCTCATGCTTAATTTTTATTCTAGGCAATTTCTTCATGACATCAAATACTCATGAAAAATCAATAGTCAAACTTTCCCTGTAAATTACTTGAAATTTTTAGGAATATAGATGAATCAGTTTGGTGTATTTTTAAGAAATTTGCCAAAACCCAAGTTGCTGGGACATCAGTCACTGCACCTCTCCCCCCAGCCCCCAGTTCACCACTCCTCACATCAGCTGTTGATATAGATGTAGTTGAGGCCCACATTTTAGTTTCAGGGCCTGATAAAAAGTTTAAAAAATACTTGGATGTTTGTGTTCTGGATGCCTGAGGAGAGTGGTTCAGGGATGTCAAATATGGGTGCACCTGGGTGGCAGGAAGGTCAATGCTGTTATCAGAAGTGAGAGAATATTTACAGTAGGGGAGCATGAGAGGAAAATTACGTGTGGCAAATAAGGCCTGACTGGTTATAGTGACAGTGCGGCCCCAATAAGACAGTGTCTGAGAGACACCTGAGATGAGGAACAGTAGGATTGGAAAAGTGATTCTTCAAGTGACCATCTATAAGGAATGCTGGGAGGTAAGTATGAGACACCTTAGAGTAAGGCTCTGTGGTACTGCTTGAAATCCCACCTTCAGTCTTTGGGTCTTTCATCTCATCTGACAGTCAAAATCGTCTCCTGATTTGCGTTCACTATGACATGATCATGGTCAGAGCTAGTCACTGGACTAAATAGGCACGGAGAAAGAAAGATTGCAGCTAGACCTCAGCAGTGTATAAACCATAGTGCTAACAAACAATGAAAGGTATGTATTGAGGCTGTTTTCCCCATTTATGTTGCAAGCCCCAAAGAACTTGGACTGTTCCCAGAAGCTGCAGGGCTCAGCATTTCTGTGGGCCTCAAAGGAGGAGGTCTTGATTCTTGCTGAAATTAGTTTAATTCAAAATGATAATTCATTGCCATGGTATGGGGTGGGTTTTTTGTGGTTTTTTTTTTCTATGAGGTTGGTAGTATATATTTTTCTGTGAGGTTACTGGCGGTATGTATTTCTTTTGCAATCTTTAAACTTCATTGGTTTGTCTCAGATTTTGCCATTATACTGCAATACCACCAACTTTGGTCTTTGATCTTTGGTAGACTCATTTGGTTATGTTCCTAAATTGTGGTGAAAAGGGAAATGAAATGAGTTAACATAATTCAACTTCAGTTAGGTCACTGGACTTCCAAAAGAACCTCAAGTAGCATTAGTCAATAGGTTGTGTCAGACAAGGATGCACACATTACAGTCATTGAGAAATAACTCTAGCTAAACACACAAAGGGATTTTTTTCATATTTTTTAATGCTGGGATTACAGTATCTAAGACATTAGGAATTCATCCAGCTTCAGGGAGACAGCATGAAAACTTTCCTACTAAAAAACCTGATCATCTGTTATGCCTAAAACTCTAAGTCTGCTGGTGGTCATTGCAGGTTATTTCATGAAGTGCGTCCCAATACTGCACAATAATGAGTCCACCTTAATTGAAACTTGGTGGTCCCTAGGGGAAAAAATTGAATGCACTGTATTCTTTAGATCTTATTTTTAACCTTTTGGGCTTCTTGGAGATGATCAGAACTGAAGTATTGTTGCCGTGTTTTTCAGTACAGCTTCTGTAAATCAATCTCATCTTCAAAACCAAAGCACTTGTCCTGGCAAGCCACACTTCTTAAAATAGCATCTTTGAGCTTTTTTGATGATTTTGCCTGGAGTGGGAGCAGAGGTGACAAGCACCATGAATCTCAAAAACAAATTATTTGTGGCATGTCTGGCATAGTGAATAGAAAAACCTAGCTGAAAAGAATATAATGTTTTAAAGAAAAACACTTATTGCAAAATGGAGTTTAATGATACTTCCAAGCGTGAGGAAACAACCAACTGGTTAACATCTGCAGCATAATCCTTATTTCCCTCTATAAATTCTGCCCATCTTCCCAAAATGCAGTGCAAAATGTTAATAGGTTAAAAACTGACCTGTGTCATAAACAGAAAGCGGGATGGAAGAGCATAACAATACAGGGGAGAAAGTAACGCCCCAGGTACTTTGAAGAACACGAAACTCCTGACAGTAAGGCTCAGAACTGGAAAAATTGTTTGCAGCAGAGGAAGAACAAGAGAGGAGATACGAAAAGGGTGAGGAATGCAAGTAGAAAGTATTAGTTTGTGTGGCACTGATTTGGATGCTTGCTTTGGGGGTCTTCGGGGGGCAAAATAAGGTGATGTAAGTCAGGTGCTTGGCTTTTTGTACACTAAAAGTCAAAAGAGAGATATCAAATGTCATTTAGGGTCTTCGCTTGTCTTAAATCCAAGTTTCATTGTTAACATCTTCCAAAAGTTTTCTTCTTCCAAAAGATTTCTATCAAATTTACTGTATTTTAAACATCTTCACAATACGCTGAATGGTGCTTTAAATTTTTAAAAAAATGGGATAAGGAGTGAATTTATGTAGTGTAACAAATGTCGTTTTGTAAGTTAAGCTTGGAGGGCTGATACTCTGTTTTATCCCTGCAAGGTGCTATTCAAGTACTAACCTGTAAAAAAAAATTCAAGTTATTTTAATTATCTCCAAGTTATCCTAGAGACAAAATAATTTCATCATCATGGAGGAAAAAAAAAACACACGAGTGGTAGTTAATATTTCTGTATTTATATGAGGTCTCTTCAGAGTTTATCAGAGAGATGGGGGTATAAGGAAGAAGAAACTCTGCATTGAAGCACCCTGTTGCCATCATCTGTGATACTGACTGATCAAGTTTGGCCTCTGAAAATTGGGGAAAAGCTTAACACACCATGTAAATAAGTTTTGGTCTATGGTATGGGTTTCTTTTGGTTTGGTTTTAAGTAAATGTTCCCTATGATTTACAAGTTTTCTTAAAGGTGTTAAGGTGGTCCAAAAAAATCCTGTAACTAAGTTGCCCTGAATATTTGCTTTGAAGCTGGAGTAGAGAGTTTTCTAAAGTGAAACTTCTTAAGAGTGAAAGAAAAGATGAGGCAATTGTGTTCTAAAGACTACGTACTAAACCCGAACTTTGTCTCAGATGAGGTTAAGGTTTGTCTATAAAATGTTATCTTGCTTATTGTTTTTAAATGTTTCTGTAGCATGTGAATTCAGAGTATAATGAGACACCAGTTGCATCATTTTTTTTCATTGTTATTAAAAGGATATGTGTGACTGTATTTAAATATCCAGATTTCTTACTGTCATGGGAAGCGTCATGCTTTTGCTTCATCATCAGAGAGTGTATGTTTTCAATGAAATCTTATTTAGGAAAGTACAACACATTCATTCTTGATATTTAAGCAAATTGGCATTGCAGAATGATTAATTGCATTCAGCCTTTTCATCCACTTCTAATTTTTCAGGGGACATAATTGGATGCAAATTGGCCAGTGCTAATCATTAGATACCACTAATTAAAAACAGAAGCTGTAGGTAATAGTATGATTATTGGTAGAAATAAATGAAGCAGATCAGGTAATACTTTTCTTCAGGGACTCATGACTTGTGCTGGAGCCTCATTAAATTCCAACATGTGAAGGTGCCCTGCTGGTAGAGGCTGCAGGAGAGATGTATTTATAAATAACTTAAAAGCAACATAGGAGGGCAGTGTCTGAAAAAGGAGGTGGGGAACATTCCTGTGGCTCAAGGACTCAGCAGTTTAATAAATTAGGAACTTTAAAAAAGCAATTTAATTAGACAGAAACTGGTTTTGCGTAACGAAAAGCTGGTTGAAAGAGAAAATAAGGACATTTCTTTTCTGACCCTGTTTCCGAAGCGTACCGAAATGCCATGTTCTGAAAATTCAGTGAGTGCTTTTTGAACCCAAACAATTAATTTGATACTTTGTCTATTTAAACTGACTGTAATGTTAGATGACTTATAAACTGAGTAAGGTGGAGGCTCACTGGAAAAACTGTGATCATGCAATCACATCCATCACAGTGCTTTGTGCGTACATTCAGAGGAGATCGCTCCCTCAGGCAGAACCTTCTGACTTAACTTTTAAATGACTCTTAAACTACACCGTCAGCCAGTTAAACCTTTCAGTCCAGGTTTTTTTTGCATCACAATCAACAAAGTTTATCAGGATTAAATGTTAGTAATAACTAAGGGATTGATACAGTGATGGCAAACACCGTTTAAATGATTCAGAATACTGACACCAGGTACTGCACGCTTTTCAATCTTCTGGACAGAATTAGTCTACCACTAACCCGTGTCCTTCAGTGCCACATCTATGTGACATTTAAATACCTCTGGGGATGGTGACTCCACCACTTCCCTGGGCAGCCTGACCAGCAGCTTGTATCATCTTCCTGCCCAACATCTTTGAGTTTTTCTGTAGAAAACTGCAATGGCGATGTGGTGTCATGAAACTTGTAGACCCCTTGGTTCTGATTTACATACCTTATAATTCTTGCTTAATGTGCATGAAGATGCATTACGTGTGGCAGCATCATAAAGGCCTGCCCTTGTCGTCTTATGACCTAAAAGTTGATTCATGTTGTTCAGTAGCAGGTCTGATTGAATCCTTCATGCACTTGGCAGAGCATTACTTTTCATTTTGTGAATTGTTAGAAAAATAATCCTGTTTCTTGAACTCTTTTCATTATGGGTTCAGTTGCTGAATTGATTCAGACTTGTTCAGCCACAAGAGATGAGGGCAGAGAAAGATGGTGCCAGTGTCTTATGCCAAACGGAATTTTTTTCCTCCTTCTTCTTCCTCCCACTTCCATCAATACTCATCATTATCACAAACTGCCCTGAAAGGCTTTTTCTGGCATTGCAATGGCTGAGGTCAAGAGAAATCGCAGCAGCGAAGGAGCTGAGGAAAAGCACTAAAGCCATGAGGCGATCAGACGCTGGGATCCTGGTGCGCGAATCCCGTGGTCCCGCTTTCTGCCAGCTCTCGGCATCATTCCTGTCTCCTCCGAAACCAAGGAGAGGGAAGAAGAAGGGAAGTATGGTTCTTTCCTCCACATTCTTGTTTTTAACGTGTTTGTAATTGTGCGCCATGACTGTTATGAAGGTAAGTGGTGATGGAGTTAAACCTGAAAGCGTCTATTAGAAGAGGAGAAAATGTGGGGAAAGAGAATGGAAGTGTCAAAACACATCTTCAAGAAAACGCACCTCCCATGCCAGTGTTGAGTCCACCATGTAACTCGAACTGACTCAAAATGAGAGATTACTGATGATTGGCCTGACATCATATTAAGTGTAGAGGCTTAGATCTTTTGATATATTTTTTCTGTGAATTATAATCTCAGTATTACACAATCTATAGCCTTTCCGATTTTGTGAAAATGTCATGCTTTTGAAGTGCAAATAGTAGTGATTGCTTTGCTTTATCCACAGTAATTAAGAGAGTGCTGCTTTGCCCTGCTGTATGTACTTCCTCTATTTTATCTTGCAGCAAATCTGATTTACTGGAATAGCCTTGTAAGTGGGAATCTGTGCTTATCTACCCCGTGCCCTTCTTTCTTCTTTTTTGAAGATTGAAATATTTAATGGGAGGTTGTTTCAGTGCATTGAAGTTTGTAGCTCAGATAAACATGGGCCTGAATTTTCCAGCTATGAAAAAGTAGCTGTTTGAACTACACTAAACACTCATAACATTAAATTTAAATCATTATTAAATACTCAATATATGCAGTCTTAATCAGCAGAAAGTGGGTACCCCAGGTGTCCTGTTCTGATTTCCAGTAAATTGCTGTTTAAGCTCCTGCAGATTTCATACTTTAGACAGATATCATACCAAGTGAAATATTTTATGAGCTTTTTAAGTGAATTTATTTTTTTTCTCTTATTTTTTTAAACAAAACTTCCTTTCCTTTAGATGTCAGCAAAATTAAGTTAGCTGCATCTAATTTCAGACATAAACCAGCATGGTCTATTTTCCATACAAATTTAATCCAGTGTAGTGTGCATTATCCATGACTCAGAATAGCATAACAAAGAAAGCCATGAAAGGTTTCTATTATGAGTGAAATAACGGCTAGATAAGATAAATGTTCAAGACAGATGAGAGCAGAAAGTAAAATTTTATAATTGGCCTTCTACAATTAACTTCTAAATTGGAAAGGAGTTCCTTCCAGTTCCATCTATTCTTCATAAACACCATTTGTTACATCTTTGTGTAACCTGAAGAGGGGGAAATGCATTAAATGGATTGGGTTTTTTTGAAAGGATTATTATGATGCAAATTGCAGCCTGTAAGGTGGGGTGCGCAGTATTGCTGAGAAAGAAGTTCCTTAGAGGAAGAGCAGAGAGCTTAGTGGGCTGCAGGTGGGAGAAAAAGCCTTTTACTTCTGTCTCATGGTTGGGGTGGGCGCTGATCAGAGTGCAAGGTGATGTGTAATCTGGTTACGTGTTGATGATGTCATTTAGCAAGTGAGGACAGAAATCATAGAATCATAGAACAGTTAGAGTTGGAAGGGACCTTAAAGATCATCGAGTTCCACCCCCCTGCCATGGGCAGGGACAACTCCCACCAGACCAGGTTGCTCAAACAGCCTGGTCTTGAACCCCTCCAGGGATGGGGCAGCCACAACTTCCCTGGGCAACCTGTTCCAGTGGCTCACCACCCTCATAGTAAAAAATTTCTTCCTGATACCTAATCTAAATCTCTTCTCTTCAAAATGATCAGCACTGAGGATCTGGCACGCTCTCTCCTGTCCATCCATTCAACTGGTGACAGCAAGCTCTTCTCCTGGGTCCTTTCTTGTCAGGAGCAGAGATTAATTAGTAACATCAAATAGACATTACATGACCTGTCCTGTGTAGTCAGAAAGTCCCTTTGCTCTTTGAATGTTTTAAAAGGAAACAAATAGGGAAACAAGAGCATCCCGGCTCAGTTCAGGTGCAAAGTGAAACACCAGTGGTGACACGAATCCTGAAGTGAGGATGCTGCGCTCTTTGCCAGTGCGTTTTTTAGGGCTCGGTCTCTTTCCTTCTCCTTAGGTCCTATGGGTGCACAGAGCATAAATAATGGCTTCTCATCACCTTCTGCAGTTTAGCGCTTTGCGATGGCAGTTTTAGGCTTGAGCAAATCATGGGCATGAAACGATCCTTGGGGGAAATGTGAGTGGGAAAATAGTTGGTACCGAAAGCAGTAAGTGGAGAGGCAACTCTCAGATTTGGAGCAGAGGCATTTAGAGAAAGGGGGACATGGTGAGCAGGAGGGGTGCATGCTGGAAAGGAACACAAGGCGTGGGGGCCAGGAGGGGGAAATCAGGAGAAAACTGAAGTTTCCCCATTCTGATCTAGTAGAAAATGATACTAGCAAACTAGATTGCTAGTTAACTCTGTACTGAGCACAAGAAATGCAAAAATATCTGATCCAGTGCCATAGCCGTGAAACCCTCTTGCTTTACAGTTTTCTAGAAAGCCTTACATTTCCAGTTTTGCATAAAAGCTTTTCTGTCTCTGCCTTACCCATTACTCTTATCTCTCTCAGATGTGGACAAGCTGGAAATATGCAGTATGTGTCAGAAAGCACTAATCATAGAAAAAAAATACAGCTGTTGTTTGATGGGGTGAAATAAGATAGTAAATACTGAATAAGTAAATCAAGAAGCGTGGTCATTGTAGCTGGGAGCGAGACACACTAAAGGAGCTGTCTGAATTGTGATGCTCTTTTTGAATCCTGTTTTTGCTATGTTGCTTGAGAATGTAGGTGCTTTAATGCAAAGATAAGTGAAACCAGAGATTCTTAAGTTCTTGTAGCAGGCAAGGAAGGCTTGTCATGTAACTTACTCTGATTGCAGTCTGATACGGTCTTTCTCAGCAGCAACTCTTGCATAATTTATTGTTCATAATTTCGCATATTTACTAGGAGATAAAGGACACTAAAATAATAATTTTCCTGTGGCCAATTTTTTTATTTCAGAAAGAAGCTGCACTTTTTAGTGATATGAAAAAAAAGAAAAGAAAAAATTTGCATACTCTCGTCATATTAGATAATATGACTGTCTGATGCCCCACAGCGTAGGGGATGCTGCCGGCTGCCGTGGGGCTGCCTCTGCGGCTGCAGCTACATTTCTGATGGCAAACGAGACAGGGTCTCACCATGTATGGGTCTGTGCTGCACGTATTACGTGGTCTCACTAGGTGCAGGTCCGTGTTACACGCTGTACCTGGTCTTACTGCATATGTGGTTCACTAGAAGGCCTTTGGCAAGGACTAGATAGCAGAAAGTAGGATTTTGCTGTTTGTTTTACAGCCCTTATCCTCAGACTGGATTTTAATTTACATTAGATATAGCTTCCCTGGGATCATTTTTAAGCTGGTGTAAATACAGGAGTAGCTAAGAAGCAGACATCTTTTCTCCTCACCAAGGAATATACTTAGAAGTGGTATCTCTGATATGAAAATGCAAGCATTTTTTATTTAAATGCAGCCATGTGTACTCTCCTAGTTTATATATACCTTATGAAAAGTCCTGTTTTGAAAGTAACATTCATGCATTTAAAGGCATTTGAAGTATACAACTTTAGTTACCCATTTAAAAAAAAAAAGTTTTCAGTCTATTTATCGATTAGCTCTCTTAAAGACAACTAAAGGGTTTTATTGACACTTGGGGAAAGAATCCTCAGTACTAGAACCATCATGGAAACTGCTTGATGGTGACAGCTCTAGAAAGCTGCTGGAGGTATTGAAAAAGAGAAGTTTGTCCTGGAAACCATTTTGTACTAGCAACTATAGCAGCATAATTTTGAACATGCAGATCTACTTCCTCTGTGATTACCAACTTACTGGATTTTGTTGTTGTTTTTAATATGTATCCTACTCTGTCTTTTCAGTGCTGATGCAATCTCGATGCTTACATGAGAGAAGCTAAAGATCTCAAGAAAAATTGCTGCCTTAGGCTTTGCCATGCTCTGAAAAGATGAAGTGTTTATACTATGACATGGAGAAACGAAATTCTTGATTAACAGGTATTTTTTTTTTCTTTTCTTGCAGAGTTGACTTGAAAAGGTAATAAAATACAAAAGCGTAACTGTGTATTATCTTGAGTACAACCATTTAGGCGTAATGTCACAAACTGGGAAGTGCTAGCCAGGGAATGCCTTGGCTGCAATAGTCTGCAAATCGGTGCTTGAGTGAACGCAGGAGCCCAAGGAATTACAGCAGTGAACCAGGCACATCAACAATGACAGGCCATTAAGGAGCAACACGTTATTAGATGTCAGTTTGGGGCTCTCAGAATATGATGCTGCAAGTGAAGACTGCACTGAGGCTTGGGCTCCTGCTGTGAGTAGATGTCATGGCTGGTTGTCTCCTGGGGGTGGTTGTCCAGTGTGTCACAAAAGGTCCCTTCCAACCCAAACCGTTCTATGATTCCATGGAAAATGAAGAACTGCCCCAGCTGTGGGGAGGTCTTGCCTTTCCAGCCATGCACCCCGCGTTAGGAGCAGGCCGTGGGTGCCAGGGCTTGTCGGGCTGGTGCTGTCTGGCCGTTGGGAAGAAGAGGTATGGAAACTTACACATGGTTTAGGGATTTATATATTATTTCACCTAATCTGTTACAAACGTGGACTGAGTTAGGATGGTATGAAGTTATGCTAACGGACAGTATCTGAAACACATGCTTAAAGTCACTACTTGTCAAGTGACAATGGTAGGTTATTCGTCCCTGCTCATTTCTAAAATTAGTAAGTAAAAATTACTCTGTGTTCTTCACCTCTGCATGATAACTGAGCTTGAGCCATCATTTTGAGCTTTCTAGGCCGTGAAAGAGAAACTTCTAAATGGGTCTGACTGACTCAGTAGTATTATGTCTGCAACTTAACACATGACCTTCCAAATGCGAGTGAGAATATCTGCATGATACTGCTTTTTTAGCTAATTACTCTTTTTGGTTTCCCCAATATAACCTTTCACAATTAGATCTGTCCCCAGTTAGAACACTGACAAAACACTTTCATATGCTTAAAGCTTAGAATGGCTAATATGTATAACAGCATTCATTTAATCATTTAACTAAATAATTATATCCCCAAGAAACAGTCTGATGGGATGACATGTCAAAGAAGCCACAAAGAACTTTTAAAATCTGCAGTGATTTAATTAAACAAGCACATTTAGTATTTGCATATAGAGATTATATTATTTATAATTAACTTCCCAAATAATTTATTTTACAGCCTTTTAATTTCCTCTGCATCCTTCTGCCTCATTGATAAATCTAGTCACATTTGACAGCCCCAATCTGGCATTTAAATGTGACCAAAGCGGGGAGAACAATCGTTCTTTAAACAACTTATCCTGAGAGACATAAAAAAAATATCTTAAAATCAGTGCCAAGAACCACTTTTGCCTGTGGCAGTCATAGATCAGGCCAATTCAAGGCCAAACAGGCTTTTTTATTATGTAGATAGAGCTTTTTGTATTCTGATTAATTGCATCCACAGTGTAAGAAGTACTAAACTTTCTGGGTGCCTTCTCATGGGAAGTAGTAGCCAGGAAACACTACAGACAAGAGGAAGCTTATTTGTCTTTTTAATGGTAACAGAGACAATCAGCAAAGGGTTACATTACTTTAAAATTATTTCAAAAGACTTTCAATTTATAGCAAGGAACATACATACTTTTCTTCTTTATCATCAGTCCATCTCACTACCCAAATTCGTCTCTGCCTCCAGGTCAGTTGCTGATCTTTTCTTCTGGCTCTCTCAAGAAATATAAAGAATTTTTACTATGTGAATCTTCTACTTTTAGCATATCAGTTCACTCAGCCTCTTCTCAAGCATGGAAAGTGATACATGCTTCTTCCTTGTGGCTAGACATTTCAGTCTAGCTCCTTAGAAGTTATTAGGAAGATTATGTTACAGTGAGAATTGAGTCACTCCTTATCAAATTGCCTTTATCTTGCTTCATCCAGGTGTGTCCATTATAATTATTCCTACTGTTTGACTTTATGATGTGACCTAGTTCTCTGCTGTCGATCCACTTCCAATAAGCGAGGATGGGGAAAGAGAACTGCTGTGAAAGAAGAAAGGAGAGGGGCATACAGCAAAGTGGAGGGTGCTCCGGGATCAGCTGGTTTCTCCCTTTCACCCTCATTACTCCCAAGCTTGCTGCCCAAATTACTCAAATAGGCAAATACTTTTTTTTTTTTTTTTTTACACTAATGTTTCTATTCACCTGAGTGGACTTATAGATGCATAAGTTTGATATACATTGGTGATAAAATGTTGATGTTAGATGTTAAAAATTACCTGCTTCCCAAAGTAAATGTAGGATGCAGAGAAAAACTAGCTAAATGTTGTCTTTATTATCAGGACTCAAGGCATGTGCTCTGCACCAAAAGCCAGGTAATGATTTCAACCAGGTATTTCCGTGACTGTGACTGAGTCAAAGAATAACCAAATATATGTCTAGTACTGATGCCTGGATATTTAGCTTTTGCCAGTACCTGTTCTCTGAAGAGCTCTCAATGCTTTTCATTGCGGCCGTTACTCTCCAGATAAGGAGAATGTGAGACCTTGGGCAGCTGCTGTGAGTGGTTCTTTCCCTGTTGCCTGGTTTTGCTATTTTTGCTTAGTTGTGGTTCTAGGTGCAGGAGCGCTGTCGTCATCTGGCTTACCTTGTTAGGTGCTCTGGGGACTGAACCATGGAGGGGTTAGTATACATCATGATATTAAGGATAGTAATTGCACAGTTCCATTTGATTAGAAATTAACACTTTTTTTCTGAACTGAAAATACTTTAAGCTTGATATTGTAGTATTTTTCTATTCTGTATCTTTGTCCATCCATATATTCATTTTCTCTAGATGAAGAAGTTCCTGATAGAAATACTACCCAAACATTGCTGGGTGGGATGTGATACTATCTTAAATGTGAGCCCACTGAGTCTACTGACACTAAAAACAAGAATAAAAAGTTATGCTGTTTGCACTGACTAAAGAAGAAAATATTGGCATAACAGCTGCAGAAGAGCCTTCTGTAAACAGGCAAATAAATTATTAAATAGCCTAACTGAAGCAGGAAAAATACTTTGTCATGATTTAAAAGTTCTTTATCTTCACCAATGTACCGTAAGTCTTTTGGAAGTGATAGAGCAATCTCGTGAGACTTAAATCTAATCTGTGATGACCTCTATTCAGCTCTTTAGTATGTGAAACACTCCTCTTGGCAGAATCTTGATGGATTATGCCATTTTTATGTAGAATTTGCTGTAAGGAGCTGTAATTTTTGACTATCAGGTAGAAGATGGGATATATGCAAACTGACTTTGTAAAGCTACGTCTGCTGTTTGCTTTGTAGGGCCTTATTCCCATAAAAGTCTCTGAAAAATTATGAGGAGGTTAGTTTAGGATAAAGCTCATCCCTTTTAATACACCCTAAAGGTAGTAATTGAGCTCCTCCAAATGGGAAGAAATTATTTCAGAAAAATTAGGATACATGTAACATCCTGATATGGATCAACGTGGTGGATGTGGCAAACGAGACTAACCTTGCACTGATACGATTCTTTCCATCATATCCCAACCCCAGCTTTCTTACATTTTTTTGAAGTAGATTCTCCTTTTTCTCTATGAGTTGAAATTGCTTTTATGTCTAAGCAAAGGCACTGGAGGTGGAAATGCTTAGTGGACAACTGCTTGGAGCTTTCCTGTTTGTCCAGAGTTGTCTTGTGAACTTGTGCAAGTTATTCACAGACTCAGCTGTTGCCCACAGACACGCTGAACAGCAGGTTCAGCTTTGAGTTACTGTAATTCCCGTTACTCTGTCAGGCTATGAAGGAAAGTTTGTGTATTTAACTGAAGGCAGAGAATAGAAAGTATGATTGTTGGGGGTGTCCCTGCTGACTGCGGGGGGGTCAGACTAGATGACCTTTGGAGGTCCCTTCCGGCCTGGACAATTCTATGATTCTATGATCCAGACGCCAGTGAAGTCGCTGGTATTTCTTTAGTTAGTGAGGCAATCTTCAATTAACTCAGGCCATGCATGAAAAACAGGTGTAAAAATTAAATGGGAATTAGTACTTTCAGGTATCAGTATCTTGCTCTCACTGCGTCCAGGGTCAACGAACTTTTTAGCACAGTGCTCAGGTACTTGCCCAATTAGCTATTTCACCCTTGTGTATCACTCCAGTGCTACCATTCCACACATCGTCCTTGTGACAATGAAATCATGGAAAATAATTCCTTGTCTGGGCCAAATGTGAATAACCGTAACATGAAGTCACACTAAAACAGTCCCGTTAAATCAAAATCAGTTACATCATCATACCTCAGCTCTTATGCCTTGGTAGCAAATGGAAAACCAGCTCTGTTATTGATTATACTCTACCTTTTGTTGATGATAGTAGTAAAATGCATTCAGAAGCGTGTGAACTCCTGGTAGCCAGCCTGCAGGCATGCAATCAGCAACACCAACCTGCTGCTTTCTAGAAATTAAGAGCATGGTAAATCCCCGAAGTGTTTCACCTCCACCGTTTCCTTTGACAGTCTTTCACAGAAATTCCACTGATTAATTGTTAGGCTAAGTATGCTTGAACTAAGTCATTAATTTTGTCTGAAAAGGCATAATTCCAGAGCTCTTTCTCTGGCAAGATGATATCGCCTGCATTATTAAATACTTTCTCTAGTGCCTGTCATCCATAAACCCTCTGCTCCTCAAGCACAGGTCCCTTCTATTTACCTGCAGTTCACGGGTAGAGACAATAAACCAAGATGAGATTTTGTACTTCAGGTGTCCTTTGATGAAATAATTGTGTCTCTGAATCTAAAGTAGCAGTAAATTGTGAACTTTGAGTATTTTAAAGCTTTTTGGTGTGTTAGAAGCTCATACTTAACTTTGCGTATACAAATTTTTGCGTAATTTAGCCAGAGTTCCCTCTCTCCCCTGTGAAGGAACTGAAAGGTGTGTTAACTGTGGTCTGACGACAAAGTGAGTTGGAAGAATGGAGAGAAAGTGAAGAGAAAGGTAGTTAAAATTTAATTATTTTTGCCATAAAAAGTCATATCGTATTAGACACTTTTGTCAAATAGTTTATTTTGATTTTAATTGCAAGTATAACATAAATAAAGGTCTCATTCTCTTGGCATGCGCAACTGCCTCAATTTGTCTGGTGTGATTTTACACTAGCATAATCAGTTGCTGCAACTTTTTTATGGACATTTAAGCCAAACAAATATAAATTCTTAGCATCAATAAAAGGCACAGTCATCCTGAGCCTTACTCATATAGGGAGTGTTCCCAGCACGCTTGTTTGCTTGAGAAGGTATTTATTTATTGGACAACGTAAACCTGTACTGTATACAGTATAGGGTATAGCTGTGGCCTATGTAACACTTTATAAATGCAGTGTGTATGATTTAACCCCCTGGGTATGAACATATGTCACACAAAGTTGACACCGTTGTAAGTTTATAATGAAAATTAGCACAAGTTTACATGCAGACAATTTCTTCTGACCACAATCATTGAAATTCATTGGGGCTCGAGCACTCAACGGCTGCTTCTTCAAAGAAATCCTCCCAGACCTGATTCAGCAAAGATTTTAAGGATTTACTCAGGTTTGACCATGACTGTATTTATGTTTTTATCTTCCTGTCCACAGAAGCAGTTGTGCTTTGCTTGCAATACATTCAAGGAAAGGAAGAATGGGCCAGATGATAGAATTTTATACAAATCAAGCATGTTGTGTTTTCTCAATTTGTGTTCCATAAGCACTAGTAAGCAGATGTGTAGGATAAGTAGCAACTGTTCTGGTAATTCACGCTGAGGGATGGTGCTAATAGCTGGCATCTAAGTGAGGGGTGGGAGGTTAGGGTGGGAAGTGTGTGAAACGAGGTGGTGGGCGTGAGGGAGCCCTCAGGAAGGCAAGAGGCTGGAACAGGGCTCTCCTCAGGTGGCTGTGGATGAGAGCGCAGTGGCCTGGGAGGTCTCAGGGGTCCCTGTGCAGACACCAAAGTGTGTCACCATTGGAGCAGTTAGGATACCATGGGATAGCTCGGCTGACCGGCTCTTTAGGAAAGACAGGGTGGGGAAAGATGGGGAAGGAGGCGTGGCCCTTACAGCAACCACCAGCTTCAACCTGTGGAGCTCTGCTATGGAAGGGTCCTGGGGAGCAGGATCAGGGGAGAGGCAATTAAGGGCGACCTTGTCATATGGGTCCTTGTTAAAGACTACCCCATTAATGTGAGGAAGTGAGTGTAGCCACCTGGGATCTCTTGGATCTGCTATTCACTGACAAGGAAAAGTTGGTCAAGGAGGTGACGATCAATGGTGGCCTTGGCTGGAGGGAGGTGAGGAAGGCAAGTAGCAGACTATGGTTTCTGAAAACAAATGCTTTAGTTTGTACACTGTGTTTTCATATTTTGAACAAAAAGGAAAAAAAAAAAGGAAATACTTGCAAGATACTTTTCAGAGCTCAGTGTCTATTTAATAACAAAACCAAAGCTTATGGAGCGCACATGTCTGAATTAAGATTTCTCCTTCAGCTTTCTCAAGGGGAAACTTTCTTTCAGTCACAAGGACTTGTATGTAAATCAGGCAGAAATAGACTGAGTGTGAGGTAACTCTACTGCATTAGGGTTTCAAATTATTTTGTACTGTTTTTATATTGCTGTCAGTAAGACTGGAAAAATATTATTTATTTGGCATTCTGTAAAGCAAGCATGGATTGCCTGGATTTGATTGAAAGTACATGTTGGCCCCCAAAAGCGGGCAGCGTGGTGGCTGAGAAGGCAGGAATCCAGCTTGGCTTTTAAATTCTAGATTGTTTGCGGTGTTGATGTTTGGAAACATCCCCTCCTTTGCTTTGTTACGTGTACAAACGGCAGGCGTTGAAGAGCGTGTTACCAGGGGAGAAAGAAACATGAAACCTCATGACCACAACTCCGTGAGCTGTGGCCATTTCTCAGAGCAGAAACAGACCTTAAAAACATCCCAAACTGCAGCCATGAATGTAATAATAATTTAAATGTGGACTAGATGATCTTAAAGGTCTCTTCCAAACTAGACAATTCTATGATTCTATGATGAATAATTCAAAAATAACTAGTAATATATTTGTCAAGACTACCTGGGATACAATGAAGAACAGCTTACAAAAACCCCTCCATTTTTATGAAAGGTAAGGGCCATCCCGTGAAGACAGCAGAAGGTGGGCTCAAAATAAAAGCAGTAGGCTGAGGAGGGCGTTAGTTTATAGCCAAGCAGGGGAGCCCTTTGCCACAAGCTACGGAGAAGTGAAGAAGTACATGGAGTTGAAATGAGCCCAGTGTTCCTTTAAGATCACTAAATACAGATTCACCCTGTCTGTCCCAGTGACCCCGTGCACCAGAACACGCAGAGGCTCCGAGGCTGCTTTGCGAATACACACACCTTGTTTGGCTGCTTCTCGAGCGCTCACTTGGGCCTCTGTTGAGTAGGATGTTGGGCTGAATGGACTTCCAGTGTGAGGCTGTGGCTCGGATGTGCTTAACTGATTCAGAGAGAGTTCAGTGAGGAGAAGCAGCAGCTAAATTTTATGAGTTAGTGAAAAATGTAACACGGTTTTTAATTATATCTTATGTATTTGTTTTTCTTAGAGTTCAACAAGCTGTTTGCTCTATCATGTGCTGTAACGTGTGTGTGCATGCTATGTGACCAGGTAGCTGTAGAATATTTCTTAACCTGTTGCCGTAGTACTTTACAGAATGCCGTTGGAAAACCTCAAATGAATGAGATGGTTGTGACACTATCGCTAGGTGTTAAAGCACATGAAGCACGTGTTCACCTTTCAATACGTGCATTTGGTAGTATTTCATTTTGTTTTATAAAAGAAATAAAGATCAGCCCAGAAAAGAGGGGGTACCATTGTGGGAAGTTCATGGCACGGGCAAATAGAAGTCAGAGCTGACAGTGGTAGAGCGTTCTTTAATACCCTGCCAGTTTTCCCCTTGTGACACATGTAGATTTACAAGCATAGGCACAAAAAGTGGGGTGATGAAGGAAGTTATTCTCGTTCATTGAACCCTGCAGGCAAATGTCTTCAATATTTAACCAAGAGATCTGTGAAAGCAAATTGTTCACTGACAACTAGCTAGTTACTTCCCTTGTGGTGAATTACTACTGAATCATCTGCTGTTATGAGGACAGTTCTCTCTCTTTATTTTCTTTTATTTCCTGTATTCATTTTCCTCCCTATTTTTATTATCTCTCTTCCAAGGGCCTCCTGACAAGATGAAACTGGAATTATTCAGAAATGCAAAACAGCTGGTTGCTACTGTGTCACGTATCAGTCAAGCTCCACTAAGGAGCTGCGTATTTCAGTTTCACGTATGTTAATAACTGCAATTCCAAAATTAATCTGGAGCCCGGAGGTGTTTCAGTAGGATCTGCCTGCAGCCTCCCCGCCTGGGCAGCGCTGTTTCACTTGTGACGCTATTTTATCCTTCATCGGGCTAAGAATTTACCAAATACCACCTCTGGGCAGTGCTGGAGGGGGCACGGCCCCTGTGAGAGCCAGGGTGTTTCCCAGGATGTAACAGTCCTGTCCGTGCCCCATGGTCAAGCCTGACCTGTCTGATTTCTTTCCTGGTAGGTGGGTGGCTCTGAGAGAACCGCCCCTCTTGTCACATCCTCTCCCTGTCGTGGAAGTGTGACAGTAGTTGTGAAATTCTTTGAACAGACCCCAAGACGGGACACAGTGCGTTTCAAAAGTGGCCTTGGAAGCTGACTGACTGTTCATCCGTTGTGCCCTTGCGGGCAGGAAAGCGGCAACACATCGCCAGCTTACAGAATTCTGCATGAGAATGGTCTGGGCAGTTATTTTGTCCGTAGGGCTACAGATAACACACTTTTTGATCGTTCTTCACCAAATTTATTAAATCCCAAGCTGTGCACCTGTAAACTGAAGCAGCTCACCCGTGTGGTGGACGACCAGCTCCCAGCCCCGTGCCAGGTTGAGAACCGCCACAGTCCCTTCCCTTGAGCAGCACAAATTGCTTCAGCCCGTCCTGCCGAGGGGCAGCCACGCGCTGTGGTTACATCTTGAGAAATCGTTCTCTTCTCAAGGACTAAAATGGTGTTTTCCGCACCCGTCTTCAGCAGTTACTGCTCCGGGTGCAAACCAGGAAACAACAGAGAAACAGTTTCAAATTAAGAAGAAATCATAAAGACATTTTTAAAAGATCTACTGAAAAATTATATACTTAAAGTGCATCAAAGAGCTCCTTATGCGCATTCCGTCATGTCCCAGCAGCTCTTATCTCTTGTCTAGGGTCCTGCTGTGCTTTGTGCTTTACAAACACGAACCAAAACAATGTTTCCTGTAACATGCTCTGTTGTCCGATGCCATTGTGTGTTCCAAAAATCACTTTTTACAAAAGACTTTAAAAAAAATCTATAAGCATCCTTTGTCCTAGTATGCACCTTGCTTAGCTGAGACTTGTAAATATTATCTTGAAAATTGATTTCCCCCAACTTCCACAGAGAATGTTTTGGGGAAGTTCTTTATTTCCAGACAATTTGATTGCGCTTAACAAAATTTTCATTGAAATCATATTTCTTACCAGAAGCGGTAGCATTAATGCAGAAGCAAGAAGTAATAGCGGAAAAAAATTAGTACTGTGTAGCTCAATACAGTGTAGCTGGGTGCCAAGAGGTGTCCCTCAGGGCTGGTGTGGGGACCAGCGCTGTTCAATGTTCTCCATCAATGACATAAACAGCGGGATCCTGTGCACACTCAGCCGGTTTGCAGATGGCACTGAGGTGAGTGGTGTGGTGACATGGCTGAGGAATGGGAGGCCACCAACATCCCAAGGACATGCAGCTGTTGGAGCAGGGCCAGAGGAGGCCCCGGAGATGCTGGGAGGGCTGGAGCCCCTCTGCTGGGAGGACAGGCTGAGTTGGGGGGTTCAGTCTGGACAAGGGAAGGCTCCGGGGAGACCTTATTGCAACATTTCAGTACTTAAAGGGGGCTTATAAGAAAGATGGGGACAGAGTTTTTAGTGGGGCCTGTAGCAATAGGACAAGGGGTAATGGTTTTAAACTAAAAGAGAGAAGATTTAGATTAGATATAAGGAAGAAATGTTCTGTGCTGAGGGTGGTGAGACCCTGGCCCGGGTTGCCCAGAGAGGTAGTAGATGGCTTTTAAGAGTTCCTTCCTACCCAAACCATTATATGATTCTAAAAGAACCTGCTAAATGCACTCTGAAGACATGCCTATAAATACGAGCAGACACTGGACAAGTAGGTTTTTTAATTAGAAATTTATTTTCAGACTTCATTAGGCGTTGTTAACATTTTTACCCCTAAAATGAAAGGTTATACTTCCGTTGATGTCAATAGGTTGGTACTCCACCTTGTTAATTATTTATTAAATGCTGTCATAATAGTGTGGTAAAATAGACTTGGTCAAGGAGATCTTAGGAAAGATATAAATCAACAGAGCCATTTTGACAGCAAGAAAATGACAGCAGTTCAAATGCACTGAGGGTCTGTGCCTACGTCCTAGGCACCTTGGTTAATCTTCAGGATGTCTTTGACTGGAATCTGTAATCGGTGGCACCATCTGGAATGACTACACCTGCTAATGAGAACCTGAGAAGGGTGGTCTGGGGTCAGATGAGGTGTTCATCTCACCTGACATCCGTGTTTGTAGCAAATGCTTAGGGAAAGAAAGCAACAACAGTGATGCTTCCCCTGGAATGTTCATCCCATTTCTGGTTTTAGCAGCTGAAGTACATCCCGAGCTAAGGTCTGTTCTGTGGTTCTGCACAGGCTGTACTGTTCGTTTACCCGTGTTCTTTTTTCCTTCAGTTAGATATTTACCTGCAATTTTATCATTTCTCAAACAGAGCAGGAACATTATATAAAACAGAAAGGTTAAAGTCTACGTGGAAATACCCCAAAAGGATACCACCAGCCTTTTCACATCCCACCAGTGGGCACAGCGATCATACGCCTCCGTGCATAAAACCCTACTTCTGTATGATTTTTCATAGAATCCTCTTTTTAATCATCCTGTTTGTGAGTCCAAGAAAATACAGCTGTACAATTTGCACAGTTTTAATGATTTCCAAAATTATGTCTGCACATGTAACCTTTTTAAGGATTTCTGTAACTCCAAAACTGGAGAGAAAAAACAAACAAGGAAATTCTTTAAATACTCAATCCGGTGTAAATCTTTTCCCAAAATACAGTAGGAAGTGTAGAGAAACATGTAACAGAAAGGGTTCAGCTCTTAGACAACTTGAAGTAGAGAAGACTTTTTTTCTTTATTATGTAACTTACTCTCAGACATAGTTACTGGCAGGACATCAAGGTGTGTTTTGTCCCTGCAGTTGTGCCACTGGACTGCATTGATTAATCACAATTCCACAAAGATTATTTTCCTGCTGTAAGTAAGCTGCAATTCCTGCTTCAATTCCAGCAGAAGCTGCTGACGAATAGACTGAATGTCTATGCAAGTGTCTTTACATGTCTATGTAAATGTCTTTACAACGATAAAGCAAAAAGAAGTTGTAGTTGTCTCCTAGAACAAAGAACCTTTTGTGACCCATCTGTACTTGCTAGAAGAGAGTAGGTTAAACATTACTCACCTTCCAGATCCTCTGGTCTTGATTCAAATGTGCTTAACTTCTGTTACACAAGATGAAGAAGTTGCTGAGATCATCTATGGATGCGTTCCACTCCTGTTCCTATAGGTGGTGTACCACATGAGGTAGTTCCAGTCGGCTGTCTGCAGGCTGTTCCTTGGCCAGACACATGCCCAGCCGGGTCGGGAATCCATAACTCCTTGATAGCAGCAGACACAGGGCATCTGGGGTGTAGTGCTGGCGTAGCGGTAATCGCAGTCAAACTCAGCAGCGTTGCCAGAGTTAAGGGCATAAGTTTGCTTTAAGATCTGGTTTTGGTGGTTTATGTGATGTAGCTGGGGTAATTAGCAGTTCAGTGAAGCCTGACATGGAAATTGTCAGCTCAGATGCAGATTTCTTTCTGAAAAGGGCTCAAAACAAGAATCTAGAACACAGCAATCGTTAGAGGGAAAGTTCATTTTGCCAGATATGGTTAAGCAATAAATCAAGCATAAGCATTTCCAGCTTCCAGAAGTTTATTTTTGAATGATTTTCAGCTTTGTTTATATTATCAATGGAAAGGCACTCTGTTCCCTCTCTATGCAGCCGGCTAACAGCAGTCACTCCACACAAATCCATGAAACGACAGTGGTACAGACCCCTGTGAGACCACAACAAAGAGGAACACTTTAACTTTGAAATTCGTTCTTGGTCCTGATACAAGTAGCTTTACGTGGCTACATTATTCACTCTTTTAGGTGACACTGAAGTTTGGTCTCCTAAGGGGTCACAATAGGTGAAAGCCAAAGACGGAGCTAGCAGAGCCTCTAAAAAATCAAGTGGATATGAAATGAAGTTTTCAGCAGTGATGTGCCTGCATTTCTTAGAATGTCGGATCACTTCATGGGCCTTCACTCACTTCATTGGGAGCTTTCTCTGTTTTGCAAATTAAGGAGTTGAAGAAGGGGTCACTAGCCGATCAACACAGCAAATTGATTGTAATTACTCCAGTCCCCAAAGGTAATAACATTTTGCTTCAAGTGACAGGTCTGCACAGCCTTGTGGTAACCAAGGTCACGCGAACAACCGCAGCCCTGTGTCAATATTGTACCACGGGAAAGGAAACCCTGCTCGAGGAAGAGCTTTTTCTTGATTAAAACCTCTGGAGCTCAACACTAAGCCCTTGCTCAGTTCAGATTACACTTTGGTGTATTTATCTGCCTGTGCCATTCTGCAGTTCTCAGAAAAGAAATAAAAGATCAGGTTTGGTGTTTGGTATTGAAGGTGAATGTTACTTTTATGACATGTAATGCAGTATCATCTTCTGGGGTATGTTTTCTCTCTTCAAGATCCCTTGGCTGCTATTTGTGCCATTAATTTTACAGGTCTGCTGTTGAATTTTCAGGCACAGACGTAATGCTCTACTTTAATAGTGAACCACACTTCAGCCAAGTGGAACAACCTCGCAATCATTTTTCTTTGGGCTTAGACCTCCTCAGTTGCCGTCTCAAGGTTCCTGTGTTGCTGGCATTTGCTGTGATGGGATTTGCTTCTCAGAGCTTGTAACATGAAATAAGTGTTATAGGCAGTATTATTATTATTATTTGTTGACCTAAGCAGCACAACATTCAGGCTTGTTTCAATTACAAGGAGAAATGGGATGCATTTTATTGATGTCACTCTATTTATAGAATCTCTTTTCTTGAATGTGGGATGAATAAATTAGGGGCATTTTGTGCTCATAACCTCAAGACCTTTTCCACTAGCCCCTGAAGCAGAAACCTCTTACTACTGGATCTGATGTTGTGCTGATTATATTAAGCCCTTTACAGGGATTTAAGGTGCATTGGTCTTAGAATGCACAGCCCTGGTTTATTGCTGCATGAAAGGAGTTTTAATTAGATGGACAAACTTGAATTCTGCAAATGAAACAGCTGTCTTTGTGGCGTATCTTATTAGTGACTTCTCTTGCTCAGCTACACCCAGCTGAGCGCTCAGCTGAGTCCTGGTTCCATGCTCGAGTATTGACAACTGCTGACGTTCTTGCTCTAGATCCTTTTTGTACCAATATCAAACATTACAGGACTCCAGCTCGGAGTTTCAGTCCCACTCTTTACCAATGCCGTTTG
Organism: Calidris pugnax; assembly: GCF_001431845.1. Lineage (NCBI taxonomy): Eukaryota > Metazoa > Chordata > Aves > Charadriiformes > Scolopacidae > Calidris > Calidris pugnax. The sequence goes on from NW_015090897.1 coordinate 80,267, forward strand.
GTTTTTTTTTCCCCTTGAAGAGCTGGAAGCATTAGCCATTTATCACTTCCTTTGCAGTAAAAGAGTGTGTAATCTTGCCTGGATTAACCCGGGGTTGTTTGGGGTGGGGAGTTCTCACAGGTATCCCGTGTGCTGTGTGTTCCACTTGGGTCAGTGTGCACTATCGCTCCTCTCTGCAGGCAAACGAGTCTTCAGGGCAGTGACCGCCTGCCCCTCGTCACCTCAGCACATCACCTGAAGGCACTTCTGTGGCCGGGGAATAGTAAATTGTCAGATTTGAGATTCCTGGCAGTTCCCGCTAAAGCACTGCAGCTGGTGAAACGGACAGCTAAGAAATGTTTGTGTAGTGGCAGGAGAGTGTTTTATTTCTCTATTTGTTTAGGGTCTGTGTAAGAATCATTTCTTGTGTTCGTCATACATTAATAACACTGCACAAACGACACTTCATGATGCTCCTGGGTACAATAACTTAGCGAGATGGTTGAATGCAATTTAAATATGCAAAGAGGATGGACTAATGGAGGATCCTCAAGGACCAGCCAATAGTTTTATTTATAATTACACCACACTATCTCTATTTCATGAAGAGTGGAAATAGAGAATTTCTCTGTGGAAATATGTCGCTCAGATTTTATTGTTTGGTCTTTTTTTTTTTTTTTTCATCTGTAACCCATCAGGAATCCAAATGCCACCTGAGGGCAGGCTCTGAGTAGTAGGTGCTGCTTCCCCACCCTTCTTACAAAACAAAAACAACCTCCTGAGCACATTTAGAGAGGAAAGGAGCAATGGGGGAAAAAATAGCAGTGTTTTATATCCAAGGGGAAAAAAAAGTGCTTTTCCTGAGCATTTGCAGTAGTCTGTGAGCGTGGTTTGAGCGCAGGAGTGTCTGTCCAGCAAAACCTGCCCTGTGTTGTTTCTCCTGCTCCCCCTCTGCCAAAGCCCCCGGTCAGGAGTGCCAAGTGCCGGGACACGCTCTGCTGCTGGTCGTGGGAAGAACTGGAGGTAGGTCCTCTGCTGGGGCTCCATCCCCTGCTCAGTGAGGGTGAACGTTCAGGTGATTCCCTCGGGCCTGTACTCCCAGCAGCGTTGCACCTTTTCAACAACAGCCAACTTGTGCTGTTCCCCGGTGTGAGACTCTCCTCGGCAGGGCCTCTCTTTGCGAGTGCTGAGCCTTGGGCTTTGATGCAAAGCTTGATCTGAGGGACACGGTGTTCAGCAGAAGGAAACCAGTGTTGCGTAGGAGCATTAAGGAAAGGGCTGGCCTCTGTATGGTGGATGCTCTTTTCTCTTCTCACCAGTTTAACCGGCCAGTTTTCTGTTTTAGTGATTTGGGTGATTCATAAATGGTGACCCAAGTAATTTGCAGATGAATCCCTTTCTAACCTCCATGAGGTGTTTATCCAGAGTACCAGCAGGATGGAAGCACCGGGGAAAGCTCCTTATTTCCTGGAGATTAACTGCTGTGGTGTAGGCAAAGCTTGTCCATCTATTTCTGGAAAAAAATGTATGGCCTGGAACATCTAGAACGTCCCTTTTCTGTCAAATAGTGAGATAACCAATTGTGTGTGTTGTGGCCCCAAGGGATATCTGCTGCCCCCAAGGAATTTTCATTCCTTCCAAATTTTATTTAAATACAACCTGTTTTGAACTCTCCCTAGGTACTTTCACAGACACTTCCATTCATATGCCATGGAAGATGTTTGTTCTTCTGATACTCTCAGTTCAATCAATATGATTGTCAGCTGCTAGTTAAAAAATGGACTTGGACATAATTACTTTTTTTTTCCATCTACAAACTGCTGGGCTTGTTTCTAATTCATTTTACTGCTCTCCCATCTGCTTTTATTCATTACAGGAAATTTAAATACCCTATTTAGTCTGAGTATAATCATTTCCTTTGTATTTGTAAAAGCAGTCATCTCAAAGAAGTTACGAGGTTTAATATTAACCTTTAATGCGATCTGTGAATATGATGAACTGTTGTGTGAGTTGTCTGAAGCTTGTATGTGACGCTTCTATGTTGCCAAACTTGGCACTGATTAGCAATGTACAGTTTCAGGACAACATCTGCACTTTTTTAGTTTTTTGGATGCTGTTATGAAGAGGGTTCAGCCTTGCAATGCTGACGTTCGTGCTCTAGATCCTTTTTGTACCAATATCAAACATTACAGGACTCCAGCTCGGAGTTTCAGTCCCACTCTTTACCAATGCCGTTTGGTTTTTTTTTCCCCTTGAAGAGCTGGAAGCATTAGCCATTTATCACTTCCTTTGCAGTCCCTTATCCTTCCAGCACTTCCTGGGCACTGGAACAGGAGTCAGTGTAATGAACTGCAGCAAAAGCATCTGTGACTCAACAGACAACCTGCTTAATACGTGCTTATTGATTTAAAGTACAGACTGTACACACGCATGAGATACTGAAATAAATTAAATCAGAGCTGGTGATGCATCTGTCTACACGTGACTACACGTCTGAAATAATTATGGCAATATTTGCAGCAAGGCAGAAGCGTTAACTGGTTGAGGGAGCAGCTGGTGGGTTCTGGGTTTATTTCTGGAGGTGCTAATCAGCTGCAGCACCCCTGGAAGGAGGTTTCTGAATATAACACCGAAGACTGAAGACAGCTTTTCAAGTACTTACTTTCTGTGCATTTTCAAGGCCCTTTACTTTGTGAGAAAGTACTATGGGCCACAGCTGGGGCAAGTGAAGGCACTTAAATGTAACCCAGCAGTAACTTTGGCTTTGTGCCTCTCTGCTTTGTGACGTGTTTCTGTGGCCATATTTTACGAGAAATTAATTTTTCTCTTCCCCAATAAGCTACTGACTCTGAGCAACTATTAGAGGTCCAGTGCATGTAGCTGTCATAACAGTTTTCTTGTTCGTGTTGTGCACAATGGCAATTTTCCTTATTACTGTTCCTGAACTTCATTCTTTCCCCAAGCCTCCTGCATAGAGGTCCGTCACATATGGAGGACATTATTATCTTCATAACAAATGCATATCTGAAAGCTCTGCATTTTAAATCCCTGCCCTTTAAGGGCAACGAAGCTGGTGAGGGGTCTGGAGCACAAGTCTTACGAGGAGAGGCTGAGGGAACTGGGGTTGTTCAGTCTGGGGAAGAGGAGACTGAGGGGAGACCTTATCGCTCTGTGCAAGTACCTGAAAGGAGGGTGTAGAGAGACGGGGGTCGGTCTCTTCTCCCAAGTTACAGATGTCAGGACAAGGGGTAATGGCTTCAAGTTGCGCCAGGGGAAGTTCAGGTTGGATATTAGGAAACATTTCTTTACTGAAAGGGTTATCCAGCATTGGAATGGGCTGCCCAGGGACGTGGTGGAGTCACCATCCCTGGAGGTATTTAAGAAACGTGTAGACATGGTTCTTCAGGGCATGCTCTAGTGCCCAAGATTACTGTTCAGTGATGAATTCTGGATGCTATTGCAAATAACCGCACCTCTGTGTGGCTGCTTGAACTATTTGAAATAACACAGAACTAAGTCAGACACAAGCTACCTGTGTGATTTGCAGCCTCAGATCATATGTTTCAGAAGTTCTGGCCCAAAGCTAAACTGTATTTCATGCAGAGCAGTGTGTGTAGAAAGCGGTATTATTTTGTATTAATTTTACAAAGTATCCAAAATGATGGAGATTTTGGGGGTTTTTTGTGCTGATCATCACGTTCTGCAGTGTAACACAGAGGACTGTGTTTGCGGTTGTGCTAACGAAGGGAAACAAGTGTGTAGTTCCTGCTCTGTGATGCTTTTCAACACTAGCTGGGCCCCAGAGTTCACTCGAGCAATCTTTAGGGTCCATTTTTAGGTGATAGTTACATGTTTCAGGATGTAGATGGTACAGAGAGATCTGTACAAGGACCTTGAAGTTGGAAAGGGCTATAAACCCTATAAATGTTTCAACTGACCGCCGTTTAAAGCGGTTTCTCCTGAATCCTCATAAATATTTTGCTCACTTGGTATTTTGGATTTAAATCTCTGGCTTGTAGCTACATTGACTTATCTTACTGAATGGTTTTATTCCACTTAGTATATCAAGATGAATAATATGTTAGCAAAAAGGGAAGTTCAGTGCTCCCTACTTAGTTAGAGAACTATGGTATCTGTTGCTAATTATGCTGGCTGACTGCTGAGTTCTGGAAATGTCAGCTGCCTTCCATAAGTCTTTGGTACCATTCACAGAAGTAAATACCAATTGCATTTACTTCAGAAGGATGTTGTGTGGCTAAATTAATGTTTGTACATTATTCTGAAACTCCAAGATGCCAAATAGTCTGGTGCAACACTTAATTTTGCTACTGTTAAGTATCATCCAATTTCTGTTTTACATATTTGTGTCCTGTAACAAGGGAACGGAAGCAGAATGTCATGCTCATTGATGTTTTTAAGTCCTTCATTAGAGCTAATGTCTTACTAATTGTCTGGAAAAGCCTCTTCGCAAATTTCAGGTTTCATTCTTTTTCTTGCTGCTTTTCAAGTCTCAAGTCTGTGTAGAGGAGCTGTTACTGCCTCATAAGCAGTTTCCAGGATGAATCTGCAGATTTACTTATGTCTCATCTTGGGGTAGTCCTAGAGATACTATTTCATGAATATTTAGAGAATGTTTGCTATGCTTTTTTATGCTGTAGATTCATGGCAAATTCCCAGTTTATTCAGAAAGTGGCCTGCTGTGGAATACTCTCTCTATAACATATGCTTGTTTCTTTGGCAACTTGGGCTTTGTTATTGATATAAAATGAATTCGTAGCGCAGTATTACTATGCGTTGAAAACACTACAATGTATACTGGTGTGGTGGGTTTTTTTTGTTTTTGTTTTTGTTTTTTTTTTAATTTCTGACACCAGATTTATCTCTACCTTTCATGATTTTGCTTGTCACACCACAGATAATTTTCCATTGAGTCTGCTCCCTCCCTCTTTTTGTATAAATACCAACACTAAGTCCTTTGTACTCAGAGATCTTTAGAATGATGCACAGTTTTGACAATTTACCATCTTTCTTACCCTGTTGCCTCTCTCATGGTCATATTACACTGCCCTATATTTTAGTTTCTTTCTCACTGTCATTTTCTCATTGAGGATTCCCTAATGCTGTTGGAAATGGAATTATCAGGAAAGGTGTTTCTAGTTTGAAACTAGCTGCAGTCCAGGGAAAGAATGAGACAATCTTGTAGCCGACATAAAGGATGATTTTGAAGAACTTATATGTTATATTGCTGCAGGAAATTTGGTAGTAGTTTTAGTGGCAGAGATGTCTACATGAAATAAGAAGTACTTCAAATTAAGTTTATCTGAGTTCAGTGGCCAGGTGTGTCATTAATAAAGTTGAAAGGGAAAATGAACCAAAATTTGCACAGAGTTCATACCATTCCTGCAACTGAAATGAGAATGTAAACCATGTACAGTAGTTATTGAGGAAAACACCAGTGTTCATCAAAATAAAATTGATCTCTAAAATTTATTCAATAAACTGCTGTAGAGAAGACCAAATATGCGACAAAATGACAAAAAAAATATGAGGACGTTGTGCAAATTGCATTTTAAGTAAGTGTAGAAAGTGTTATGTAGTTTTAACAGGAGGAAAAAAAGTGCTAGAAGAATCTGGAGTTCTGCTACAATGCTTATTTGCCTCCTTATTTCGCATGCTTATTACTAGATAGATTTGTAAAAACAAATTCCATGAAAAGTGCTGAAATCAAAGTACTGAAATATTGAGAAAGTAAGAAAAAGCAATTGTAGCTTGAATATATGGGAAAATTAAAGAAAGATGATACTGTTTACAAAGGCATCAAGAAGAGAGCAATACTTAAAGAATCATATGGATTGAATACAGAAGTCTTCTAACATCACTAAAGTACAACGTATCATGATTTCCAATACAAAAGACTGAAAGCTAGAAGTTGTTACACATTTTTGTAACAGAAATTGCTGCATAAAACAGACTACCTGAGACCAATCTTCTGGAAGCAAGAGTGGAATGAAAATTTCTACAGGCACTGAACTTCAATAAGCAAATGAAGAATAGCACAGAAGTGGGAAAAGAAATGTTAGCTTGTTGGATATAGACAATAAAAAACCCCAACACAACAATACTGATTTTGACTGCAGAATTCAAATATCTGCTGTGATGCTGCGTGCATTGATAAACCCCAGGTTGTGGGCAGGCAGACTCCATGGCCCTTCCACCTGAAAGGCTAATTCCACCGAGTGATGTTCTCTAATTGCACTGCCAGCATTTGTGAATGTGATTGTGGTGAGAAGGTTGAAAGTCGGTGCTTCTTGCCAGCCATGAATCTGATGCTGTCCCTTCTCAGTGCAGGAAGGTAAAGAATGTGCTGCTGTAAATAATGCAATGGAGCTAGATTAGTACTTTTTTTTTCAGTTAAAAATGGAGATTCACTCCATTTTGAGACACATTTTTCATTTCACCATTAAGGCCTCTCTTCTCTATTTCATTTCTCTTTTTCCCCTGTATTAGTTATTCATAACCTTTATATTTCTATGATTAGCACAGGCTACAAGGCTACAACGTTGTCTTTCTTTTTATCTTGCTCATTTTTACACCAACAGTGAAATCCACGCAGATTAGACTGGAGCAAATTCTTCATCCTGTAGAAGCTTATATAGCCCTTAATGTAGACATTACATTTTACAACTCACTTATTCTTGTCCTGTGTAGAGCATATAGTCTTATCCTTATAGTGCATGTCTGAGATAATTTAAAGCCAAACAAGCTGAAAATGTGTCTGGGTTTTGCATAATAATTTGCACCATATTGTTAATATTTGAATTCTTTTCATTCTTCTATACTGACGCATTTTTGAGTGTTAATGTGGGAAAGGGCATTTTATTGTATGGTTGTCCACTATGTAACAGCTGCTAATAATGGCCTGGTCTGCCTGCCTGCTGCTGTTCTTGGGATGAACCTGCCAGGAATTCTACCTGAAGAAGCACTTCATTGTCAGGCCCAAGCTAACGCAGCAAGTAAAAGTCTGAGGCAGCACCTCCCTCCTCCATCCTGGAGTCCAGAAGCAAAATACCTGAGAAATAGGTACCACAGGAGTGTTACCACTAGAGCATGAACAAGCATCCACAAGTTACAAGCAGACCCAAAGAGACTTTATAATTTAATGAATATGCCAGTTCTAAAAGGCATTGTAAACTGGTGCTTGAGACAAATGCTTTATATTACCGAAAACTTGTGCTATGTACTTATATTGGTCTTGTGATCAAAATCATGTGGATAGTAGATACTTGCAGTTCACAAGAACCTTTCCGTTAGCGTATAACTTTTAACTACGTACAAAGGGTATTAATCTTTGCTTAGTTGCAATAGCAAGACCTTGTTTCGCAATGTCAATGTATCCAATTAAAAAATGTTGGTTACTGGTGTGTTCACAAATGAAAAAATGAGATTTTTTTTTTTTTTGTGAATTGGTGCCTTAACATCCAGATGATGCATGATAATACTCTTTTACAAAAATAGAGCAAAAAGATTTCACTTTCCCCCCCCCCCCACGTACAAACTTTCCTCTCCTCCCTAAACACACTCATCTTCTTGACTGGTGCATGGAAAGTAGACAATAAAAGTAATTCCAGAGGTTATAAGACTTGTTAAAGGACTAGGTATGAAATGGCTGTCACACTTCACTTTCGTAACTTCAGACGTAATTATTGCTGCTTAATGGTTGACAGGCTAGAGTCAATTTTAACAGTCTAAATGTTAAGAGTGGATGATGGCAGCAATAAATACCTGTCAGCAACAGCTTTCAAGTACTAAAAAAAAGTCCACTTGTATCTGGACAGAGTGATAAAAGCACATGAAAGTTCACAAATTAACTGACTTTAAAAGGATTTGTCAGCTCAGAGCTGCTGGATTTCTCAATTTAACTTTTTTGAATAATATTTGTAGCTACAGATTAGCAACTATTGTTACAAAAAATCATGTCAGAGATGAGAAGGGCAAGTATGAGGATTTTTAACTGCATTTTATTGGCTGCCTGTATTTTTCAATCACTTATGCAGAGCTTGGCAGTAAAATACCTCCCCGGGTGCTCCTGAGGCAAGGAAACCTGTTCAGCTTTGGGCTGTAAGTCACCATCAAACATGTTTAGGATACCAACATTTTGATTTAAACTTACAAACTATTGCTTTATGCTGAATTTCTTCTGGCTTCTGCTGTCTTTTAGCTTTGGTGCTAGAGACACAAAAGGAGTACCTAAGCACTAATGCTTAGGTAATGCACAGTAAAGCCCTCCAAGCCCCTGAACAGCCTGCACGTTTGATAGCGGCTTTGTTTATTTTGCCATTTGTCATTAGTCCACAGTGCAGGCTTAACATGAGCCAGCAGTGTGCCCAGGTGGCCAAGAGAGCCAATGGCATCCTGGCTCGTATCAAGAATAGCGTGGCCAGAAGGAGTAGGGAAGTCATCGTGCCTCTGTACTTGGCACTGGTGAGGCCTCACCTTGAGTGTTGTGTTCAGTTTTGGGCCCCTCACTACAGGAAAGACACTGAAGTGCTGGAGCGTGTCCAGAGGAGAGCCACCAAGCTGGTGAGGGGTCTGGAGAACAAGTCCTATGAGGAGAGGCTGAGGGAACTGGGCATGTTTAGTTTGGAGAAGAGGAAGCTGAGGGGAGACCTCATTGCCCTCTACAACTCCCTGAAAGGAGGTTGTAGAGAGGCAGGTGTTGGCCTCTTCTCCCAAAGGATGAACGACAACCAGAGGAAATGGTCTAAAGTTGCGGCAAGGGAGATTTAGATTAGATATTAGAAAGAATTACTTTACTGAGAGAGTGGTCAGGCACTGGAACAGCCTGTCCAGGGAGGTGGTGGAGTCACCATCCCTGGAGGTATTTAAGAAACGTATAGACATGGCTCTTCAGGGCATGCTCTAGTGCCCGAGGTTATTGGTTTATGGCGAAGTGTTGAGTGTGGGGTTTAGTTGGTGGGTGCGGTGTTTTTGGTGGGTGTTTAGTGTGGTGGGTTTTTTTTGGGTTTTTTTTGTTTTTGTTTTTTTTTTGTGGTTGGACTCGATGATCTCAGAGGTCCCTTCCAACCACTACAATTCTGTGATTCTGTGGTGCTGTCACCAGAGGCGAGTGAGAGCTGATCTGCCAGCATCTCCTCGGTGTTTAGATCTAGACTTTTGGTGCAAGCCGCTGTGGCTGAAGTAAAGGCTTATGCCCACCCCTTCCCTCGCCGGTTCCGTCCTTCTGCTGGAGTCCTTCGGCCCAGCCGCTCCCTCCGGCCCCGCCGCCGCGGCTCCTCACAGCCCCTCCTTAAATAGCTTTCCGCGGTGGCGCCGCCAGCTCTCATTGGTTCAGCGGCATCCCAGGCTCTCCCCATTGGCTCAGGGGTGTCCCTCGCCCTGTCCCCCGCAGACCCGGCGGGAAGCGGCTGCTGACTGTAGGGCACGCGCCGGGCACCCCCTGCAGCCCCGGCTCCGCCGTTTCCAGCCCGTGAGGGGCCGGGCAGGGTCAGCGCCCACCGCCCCGCGGAGCGGGAACGGGAGCGGGGCGGGCAGAGCTGTGAGGAGCCATCCCCGCGCTGCCGCCCCGGCCCTGCTGTGCCGGGCTTCAGCGGCGCTGCCGCCGGACTCGGACCCGGGGAGCCGGAGCTGCCTGCCACCAGGAGGAGCCTCGTCTTCCCCTTCCTGTGCCAGCTTTCCCAGGATTTGATTTACCGGTATGGCTTTGAAATTACCCCTTTTCCAGATGAGTGGTAGGGCCCCATAAGTCCTGCTGTGGTTTCCTGCCTGCCCCGCTTAATTGTTGCTATTTAAGACTACTGTTGTCTCTTACTCCTCCACAAAAACAGCTCCTATAGTGGATGTATCACTGACAAGGGAAAAACACCAGCAGTTGAAAGTTTCACAAGGCCTGTACCGGAGCTTTCCTACAGGTTACCAGCTCAGCATTTGGCTCATGTAAACTGTGAGTTACACCTTCTCACCAGAAACACCACCTCACCGTTTTACGTCCCTGATTGCAACTGCTCCCTTCTATGGAAAGCTCCTTCAATTTTAGGAAGGGGGTGTAGTTTTTGTCAGGCCATGCGAGGTATCTCAGCCAGACCGTAGTTCTCAGCTCAGCACTAGACTCATAGAATCATAGAATCATAGAACTACCCTCCTCTTCAGCTGCTGGGTTGGACCCCACAGGATACAACCGTGTTTGTTTCTCCAAACCAAGGCCCACCTTGGGCCCATGACCGCAGAGCTGCGGAGAGAGCAGTCCCTCAGAAATGAGGCAGCATTTCATCAGAGGCCTGGCAGTTTCGAACCTGCTCCGTGCCCCAAACACACGCTGAGATGTTTCAAGCCTTTCTTTTAAAAATCAAACAGCCTGCCTTTCTGTTAGATTTTTTTTCCTGACAAACATCTCCAAACTTGTTTCCATAGCACTGTCTTCCCTTAAAAAGAAACTGCCTTCTACTCTTGTTTTCAAAGTAACTACATTTCATGAGAAGGGCATGCAGGTTGTGCCACTATAGCTTGGATGTGAGCTGTTCTCCAAAGATTTCAGTAAAGATCCCTTTCCATGCTTTGCATGTTACAAGAATCCAGCCTGGGCATCTTTGAAGGCTGCTCTCAAAAGCCATGATCTTCATAGTACAGATCAAGCCCTTGCAGACAAACAGGCTGGGAGTGTAAACCTTGTGTTGGAAACGTTTGGCTGCCCGGTACACACCAACTGTTCATTCAGAGGCACACGCCTGCTCAAAGACATTTACTGGTGCCAGCCGGGTCCAAGCGGAAGCTTTTTCTTATTAGAGATGCCACACATGTTGCTTTCCTATCTTTCACCAGATTTACAAATAGGTATTCATAGGCTTGCTTCTTCTGGTATTGTGCTTTGTACTGTTTATGCCAATTTATATCATTTATATTGCTTTTATATTGTTTATACTGTACTTTATACTGGTTTTACAGAGCTCTTAGTCTATGTGCACTGCCTCAGCTCAGCAGACTTTGTGGCTACAGGAGTAAAGAGACTGAAAAGGTATTTTAGATTCATACTAGAGTTGAAAAGGCTGACTGCTGCATGAGCTGTGTTGGAGTAAACACAAAGAGAGATTGTCACATCCCCTATAATCAGAACGACATCACAAACCTTCCGGAGACGTGAATTTATCTAAAATAACCCCCCAGCATTGTCCCCTCCAAACTGTACTGTCTCGACTGGTGTTGAAAAAGGCCCAGTTGTTGAGGGACCCACTCCAGGCTGAGGGTGCTTTTGTGACACCCTGATCCACTTTCAAACCGCTTCCCGTCCAGACGAGGCGTGGGAGCAGAAGGCAGCGAAGGCTGAGCTGCAGGGCCCCGGCAACATCCCACTTGTGGGGTTTCATGCACAGTTCAGGTTCCTCTGGGGATCAGGAGCTGCTCACCAGCACCCCTCCAACCTCACTGAGAAAAGCTGCGCATTCTCTACAGCCTGCCATCCCCCATGGCTTGAGGGCAGCCCGAGCCCTGTCCTTGGCTGCCCAGCTGGAGTGATTCTGTTATCAGGGGATGTTCAAAAGCAGTGCCCAGAAAAAAACACCTTCCACACTGAGCCCCCTCCCCCCCCCCCTTTTTTTTTGTTAATCAAGGAATCCGTTTTGATTAAACAGAAGCAGTGTAACTTTGGAACAACAGCTCCATGTTTCTGTACTGAAATTAACGTGTTAAATAGGGAAAATGTAAACTAATCAGAGAAACAAAATGGGACTGAAAAGGCACATACCCACATGAATATTCACTTTGAGCAGTGATAGCAGCGTTACAGGGAGCAGACAGGGAAGCAGAACAATGAAGGGGATGTAAAGGCACTGGTTTCTTCTGTGTGATGAATCTAAAATGCAGAAAACCAGCTGTGTTTCTGTGCCAGAAAAAGTGTTGAAGTTTGCAAGTTACCCACAGGTGCTATCACTTTCCACTGGAGTAAACGAGTCCTCAGTGTTTTGAAGTTCAGGTGCAGGTTGGGAGAAGATCTCTGCCCACAGGCTGGCCACTCTCTAGTTGGGTGGGAGACCTCAGAGCTCCTGTGCAGTGTAACTGAAGTGAAAGGATTACACTTAGACCCTTCAGGGCGGAGGAGGAAGCTGAAGAGCAGGCACTGCTTCTCTGGGTGTTTCAGTCAGTTAATTCAGTGGTGGTTAAGGTGTGCTGAAGGGAAGGAGCAAGGTTGAAATCTCACCTTTCTTGATTAGTGCTCTAAGAACTAAATTAATATAGAAAAGTAGAGTGTACATTTCCCTTCTTAAATTGTGGTACTGTTTATTCCAGTATTCCTTTACTTGTATCTTTACTGTATTGTTTTCCAGGGTTTTTCCAGTTACTCATGAGCTGGATTTGATACTCCTTGATTTTGTGTCCTGTGTGCTTCCTTCCTGCAGTTAGACTGGGATGGTTGAAGTGTGATTAGCTACTGTGATGCTTATTCTTCTTTCTTTTCTCACTTGGTGATCTCCAGCTTTGTTACTGTTCTGTGCGTCTTTGGAGTATTTCAGTTACTTATTTTCTCTTGATGGATAACTTGGATTAAAGTCACGAAACGATTTGAATAATTATGCTATAATAACTGTGTTTATGAGCTACATAATTGCCATGATGGTTTATCTCAAACTGTTTGCAAAATGGGTCATGCTAAACCAGATGTGGCACTGTATTCCTGGAAGAAGAGTATTCACAGGTGAAATGTTCAGCGACTGCTGTTCTGGAAAAATCTATTCTTGAGTAAGTATTTCTGAGAAGCTCCTGTGTAGAAAGGCTTTTCTGCTGATGTTCCCCACTATTCACTCATCACTCACAACATGTAGTGTAACAACAATCTGGAAGCAGAGGTGAAAAGAACCACGAATCTCCCTTGATGTGCCATGTGGGTTGTTTTTCCTCCAAGCAGCTTAGTGTTCCTTTATAGCCATTAAAAGTTTATTAAAATGCATGAGACATCCATTATAAACCAGAAAAAAAAAAAGGCCATTAATATTACATATCAAACGAGAGTTACATCCACACAGTTCCCCTCAAAAAACCCCTCCAAGCACCAAAAAAAGCACATTCAAATATAGAAATAGAAAGGGCAGGAGAATATTTTTATACTGTGCTAAATGAATACTTCTTTAAACTAATAAAAAGTGGCTCAATAAGACCTTCTGCCTAGAAATCCAGCCAGCTGCAGTGTTGGCGTAGCTCCGCCACATGGTGATGTGCCTGACATTTCCTGACCTTGCATGCTCTGAAGGCAAATTGTATGGCCTTTACACAACAGTTCTGGGCAGAATGGAAATAATCCACAAATATTTGAAGGATAGTAACAATAAGGAAAGAATCCTTTAGAATAAACACAGTGGTACAACTAGAGTTAATAGGACAAAATTAAGGAAAAGGTGAAATGTAGGTGGACTATCGCAGGAAAATTCCTGTTGGGAAGTCACTAAGCTGTGTTTGGATACAAAACAATTTCCCAAGAGAACTGGGGATAATGCACTTTCTGGGATCTTTTCCTGCTGGTCTAGGCACTGGGATGCTTGCGTGCAACACTTACGTGGTATTGACAGAGAGCAGATTTTTTGTTCAGTGCTTGAATGTTTGTCTGGTTTACCCATGAGGTCTTCTTTTTCAGTTACATACTGTGAAACTGGTATGGAGTGAGTTTCACAGATGTACGGAGTATGAAGAAGTGAACAAACATAAACTGATGTCCCAAACCAATATTTACTCCTGACTGCAGCTTTAAAAGTGTTACTATTTACTTTGTAGTCAGCTCTAGCTGTGCTTTAGCTTTTTGGCCCCCCAGGACACTTCCAGCTGCAGGATCCTCTCAGAATTAGGTCTTTCTTTTCCAAGGAATGTGCAACATCAGTACATCCATGGAGCACTTGCAGTGCAGCTCAGCAGGCTGCTGCCAAGTAGTAGCTTTCAAGATACTGGTCTCCTCTGGAAGCAATTGACTAATAGCTTGGCTTTAAACGAAATATTTTTCCAAAATATTTTCTCCTTAAATAAGGTTTTCGCAGCTTGTAACAGCTTTCATTCTCCTGTAAATTATAGGACACATATTTTTGGAGGAAAATCATTCTCTTTCCAATACAAGGAAGTTAATACGTGCTGATCTCAGCCAGCAGAGCCAAAGGTGTCTGAAGCATGCCAGGTGAACAAGTTGCTTTGCAATTAAAGATGAATCATCACTTGTTTGCATTTATTTGACTCATCTCTTAAAATTTTAACCCTGAAAGATTAAGAAGAAATAAATTAGGTTTTATATTCTCCTTCTTTATGACTCCTCCTGAAATTGTACTGCAGAACTTAATCCTTCCTTGCAGAAGGAGCTCAATTTTCCCAGTGCCCTCAGTATTACAGCACGTTACTTCAGGTGGTCTTCTCCAGGTAGAAGCTGGGAATGAAGTTCTGGCTATAGACATTTGTCTGCTTCAGCAGATTTTACCTGCAGCGTTTTAGGGTGAGGAAATATGAACAGCTTTGTCCATTGAAACAGCCCAAACCATTAACAGAGCAACACAAGCCATAATATTACTCACCAAAACTCTCCTCTGTCTTTAAAAATGCTATGGTTTCTTCTACATGGGATATTGGACAAGTGGATGCTGCAAACAAGTGCAGAATAGCTTGATACTACATTTACAGTGAATTGGAAATGTTTGGGAGCAGCATGTCAACTCTGCTCTTAAGCTAGGTCCTGATCACTTTTTTCCCAATTTTTTTAGATACTTTTCAGTATATATACCCAGGAAGAAAATAAGAAATAGCTGATGTGCAAAATTCCTGTCATTTTTCTTGCTGCTGTTACATATGTGAGTGGTGACATATTGCAGTAATCAATTTATTGAACTGTGTTGTTTGGTTTTGAATCAAGAAGGAAAAAGTCCCGTTGCTCATAAAGAATGGTATAGTTTCTATATTCAAGTTTAAGAAATATATGGAATATACTGTAGGAGATATATGATGTCTAGTGATTTCTATGGCATAGTATTCTTGCAGAGAGGGGGAAGGAATCAAATACAGTCATCTGTGAAAACTGTTGAACATTTAGATTGCAGACTATTTTGTTCTGATTGTAATGTCTGTATTAATTAAACTAAGGATTAGACATCATTTTGATAAACATTAAAGTCCTTCAGCTGCAACTTTAAAGTGCTGAGGTTCACCCTGTCACAGCTGAGCTGGAAAGGGAAGGCACAGTTTGAGACACATAACCAGGAAATAGTAATGGCAAGACCTGCCTGCGCTGGCGATCCAGTACTGGTACGTTACACCTCTGTCCTTATTCCTTCACAGTCCAAGATTTGACACACAAGTCAAAAGAGCCTGAAAATGGACGTCACACAGTGTTTCAGTGCACATAGACTGGAGCCGCTTGTGTGTATTAATGTGTGTCTGAATTGGTGAATTACACAAGCAGAAAGCTTGCTTCTTATGCAGATTTAAATCACTGAAGCTAGTTCTGTCCAGAAAAATACATAAACTTTAATGTTATCACAGTTTTCCACAGGCTTAGGTAAATATTAGTGGCAACTGGTCATCTGCCCCAAATTTATATGCCTTTAATCAGAGCGGCTCTGTGCTGGCAACTACAGAGAAGTTCTTTGTTAACTCTGCCCTTAGTAAATTTCAGTAGATACTGCCAGAATCTGTCTACTGAAAATACGTGCTTATCTGCAGGGCGTTTTGGAAATTGCCGTAATGTTTTTTTGTAGTTTTAGGCTTGTTTGTATATTTCTGAATTTTAATTTTTTTCCCCCGCCCGCTGGCTTGTAAATAATCTGTAAAAACATGTATTAATACGTCCTTGTATTTTCCTTCTAGATAGAAATAAAACTGATTTGAACTTGCTTACTCTAAAAGTCTAGAGTATTTCTAATTAAATTGTAAATCCTATATTTCTTACATTGCTGTATATACATGGAATTCAACTCTTGGGCACCATTTATCCCAACAAAAAAAATAAATTTAATTTTAAGACAGGACTATGAATGTTAAAGAGCATTAAACATTGGTTTTATTGTAGCCAAAGGTTAAATTTCTGTGGCTATGAGTGTGAGCAGATTTTGGCAATGAGTACTTTTGAAAAATCTATGCTATATACATAATTTCCAATGATTTTCAATAGGAGTTTCAATAGGTTTCTTATATTCTGCAGATGTCATAAAATCATTTAAAGAATGTATCTAGATCTGTACTGGCGTATCACTGATTCACAAGGATGCTGAAGCAAACTTCCAGAATTAGCAAATCACTTACAGAGTCTGTGGCATGGATTTAACACTTAGGCAGTATAGGCGTCGTAGCTTTTAGACTTTGGCATTACTAGACAGAAAAAATCACTAAAATATGGTAAAATTCAAGTTGCCCCGGAGATAGCCTGTAACACATTCCCTTTTGACTGTTTTTATATCAGGGTTTTACTAGCTCTGTAGTTTGAATAGACAGAACAGCATACTTCAGCATCCTTCCAAAATCTGAATTCACAGTTTCCTGCAGAATTCTGGCTTGATGATAACTAATATTTTCCTAGTGTCATTACCTGCATTAAGTTTCCTGCCAATTCTGAGTAAGAAACAACACTGTTAATCCAAAAAAGACTGCCTGAGAATTATAATCATGGAGCCATGAGAAGGTTAAAATAAGTCGAATGTAAAACCTGTCTGTAGGTTGAATCAATGATGTAAAATGGTATATCAAAGAACATGCAGAATATATTAGAAATGTGATGATTCAAAGAAAATAGTGGTTAATCATTGTGTCAATGGTGTTAATAAATGAAAATAATTTTCTGTAAATTAATACTTTTCAAAAATTGGGGAATTGTAAAGGCACTTTCTTTGTGATAAAGTAAGACTTTTTTTAATCAAAATGCTGTAAAAAACCACTCAGTTTCCAAATGAGAAAATACTTGCGTAACTCTTGTGTATCACTGAAAGGGGATGATGAAATAATCAGGAATACCTCTGGAGTATGAACGCTCCGGGAAGGGCCAAAATCGCCTCCAGGGATTGCTGCAGCAAATGCAATTTAGCAGAACTGTCAGTTATGTGTTGGGAAGGACACGTTCCTGGATTTATTTTGGAATCAGAAATAAAAACTAAGTTGTCTGCAGCCCTTTTCTGTCACACTCATCTGGTGCTGAGTTGATGCTGGGCCAGATATTTTCCCTAGAATATCTTTGGGGAGGAAAACTGGAAGTAGCAGTGATGGTGAGATAATTTAGAGAAAAGGGAGCTGATTTTATTTTGGTTTTTTAGTCTGTGAAAAATCTACTTTGTTATCAGAAGCTGTCCTTCCCCAGCAGAATAAAGGCAATTCATCAGTTTGGATAATTCTTATAATACAGATGAGATAGTAGTAATAGTATAGTAAATCTTGTACTCTTTTATATTCTTCATGAGTAGTGTGGCCTTCTTAACTCCATATATAATGTGAGACTTTGAAACTAATTTCCAGTGAAACCGTTATTTTCAAGGCTTTCTTTTAGCCTATTCTGTTGTTGGTGTTGTGGTTTTTTTTTGTCCTGTATCATTAGTAGTCAGCTTCTTATAATAAGATTTTCATCAGAATAACACAGGTTTATTTTTTAGTACTCCTCAGGGGTGGAACAAAGCACCTTAGATTAGATTTTTGGTGCCAAAAGGGCTCAATACTTGCTCTGATGAGAAGGAACTGGACCAAATATCTTCTTATTGCTCCCTTGTCTGGATGTTCTTTTCTAACGTTGTTCGCTCTGTTCCATTTTAGTAATTACGATTATATCTGGGTCTGTCTGGACAGAACATTACAGTTTGCTGAAGTAGCAGTTGCAGATGTAGAGTCCATCTGCACCCTATCTGAAATCTTGCAGAGTTATGAGAACAAAAATGTAAGGTGAACACCGCAGCATTCCTCATCAGTCCCTGTCAGAAGATTATTGTACCCTGGGAACTGTGTAAAATACTGTGCTATACTTATAGAAATAGTTTCTAACTCAAAGGGAAGGAAGTTCGGGAGCAAATTTGCTGTATGAGTTCTTTGGCATGTCAGTTTCAGGGTCCACCAGGCCTGTGCTGACACACAAACAGCCCAAAACAACCCCCAAAACCAATCCCATCCCACAGTATTTATGAATTGTTGAAGTTTGTTCTTTGTAAATGAACAATTCAGTGCGAACAATCTTTTTTAAAGTTTGGTAGGCAGTTGTCTTCCAACTTTTGATGCTTGTGGTGTTATTTATTGATCAAAATATTCTTTAAAAATGAGTGCAAACAAAAATGTGTGCCATTACTGTGTTTGACTATTTCCTGTTGGGTTTCTTATGTTACCAGAATGACTGTGCGCTTAGAGGGCATTTTGCTGGTTGACTGAGACGGTAACAAACAACAATAAAAGAAATCTCAGCTTCTAGTTGCCAGTCTTGCCTTCCTCTTGGAGCTCCAGCTGCAGCAACAGTTAGTGTCCATTGGAATCTCCACTTTCGTTAAATAATGTCAATTTCTAGCTTTTCAGGTGAAAATACAACTTAATTGCAAGGATGGAAATCTGATACCCGACATGGTTATCTCCATGCTAATTTTTTATGTTACATTTTGGTAAAGAAGAAGGGATTAAGAGACTTTTGTGTTTCCAGTCGAAATGATTCCATGATTCTGTGTACTCCTTTAACTTTGCCAGAACTTTCGCAGTTCACATTTTTCCATTAAGAAAGCAGAAAGTGCAGTAGATACACTATTGATATCTTCCTCAAGCGATTTGCAGGGCTTATGGGTCCTCCTATGGATCTGCTGTTTGGATTATGCTCTCCCTCTGCCTGGGCACTTCACAAAATGCTCTTTTTGTTGTTGAAACTTTTCATACTGATTTCTCCAGCCCCTTCTGAATAAATAAATATCTATTACTGAATTACCTTGGATTTAAAAATAACATAGCAAAAAATAAGGATGCCTATGTAGTTCTTTACTTACAGAATCACATCATCAGAATCTGATTATCCTCTGAGCTGGCTGATGATGTAAAAAGATTAATTTTTACTAATCAGAGTTAAGGTATTTAACCTCTTCAATTAACAAGAGCTTGTTTTATTACAAATGCTTAAGAGTTGAGCCTGGATTTCTTGTAAATAATGCAGAGTGGCCAGTGTTCAGCAAACCCTGAAACTGAAAGATGCTGAATTCTCATTTCTGCAACATATTTTACCTTAGGGGCACTGTGATATGTTCTCACACTGTCATCTAACGGGATAAGAAAAATTGAAAATAATGTAACCGAATCAAGTCCTAACTCCCACCCCTGTCCTTTTCCCTTCCCTGCATTCTGATCTCTCCGCTACAACTGCTAGTTTTTCTGAAATATCTGGGACAAAATGCAAACCCAATGAATGTATTTGAGGAGGAAATGTAATCTGTATCACAGTTATAGTTCCAACAAACTGGATAACAAACTTGCATCGTTTTTTAAGTACTGAGATTCAGTTTGGAAATTTTAAACTGGGAAAATTCTGTCCAAGGGAAAAAGAAATTGCTCTCCTGGGTTCTGATACTAGTTTTGCACTTCATTAGACATGTTAATGAACTGTGGTTGTCAGTGAGCTCTCTGAAATAGGTTCCAGATGCCAGAAAGAAAAAATTCATTGTAGTGTGTGTTTAGATGCTGACAGTGAGACACTGTTGTCTGTCACCTGCTGCGTGTGTGTCTGTAGGTCGGTGGAGGGAAAGGAGGAGGTTTGGCCGGATGGAGATTTTCCTTGGTTTTGTTAGGCTTTGCTTTCCCTGCTTCTAGAGCAGGTTTATTGATATCCCTGCTCCCGACAGCGCCTTCAGCCGCCTGCTGCTGCCTCTGCCTGTCGTAGATCTCTTTCTCTGGCTTGGTCTGTTTCTGGGTGGGCTCACTGTGGGTGTGATGGCAAACCTACTGCTAATTGAAACCTCCTAATTACCTGTTTGTTGCGTCAGCACAGAGTTAGGAGTCTAACGGCTGTTTATGACAGCTCACTGACCAAAAGTGTTACTTGAAGCAAATGTGATAAAAACATGAAAGACTGAAATAAGTTATTTGTTGTTTGTTCACTCTCTTATTATCAAATAATGATTTTGCTTGTTTAATATTTTTATCAGGTAAATGGTTTGATGGCTTAAGTATTGAAATACATTCAAGTATAGTCCATATATGCTCAATATAGACATATCAATGAGCGTGTACACTAGATGTAAAACTGTACATGTCTAAAACTAGTAAAATATGAGACAATTTTATATTTATTGAAAATTCATTTAAATTGTTATAAGACCAATATCATTACTCTACTAAAAGACATTTGACATAGGAACCATTTGCTTACCCAGTCATTGTGGTTTATTCTGCAGGGGCACCTCTGCACCCCAGTTCCCTGGGCAGTGTGGGCATACTGGGGTTCTGGCCTTCAACTGGCAGAAGCAGATCAGGTGCTTGAGCTTAGATTTCCCACCCTGTTACTGCAGCGTTTTCTGGAAAGTGGACTCTTTTGCTAGGCATTGAAGGAGAGTTTTTGATCAAGATACAGCATGATGGGGAGGGACACTTGGTCAGGGAGGGGAGCCATAGGAGGAGGGGGAAGGGTTTGACACGGAAAGAGGGGAGATGGAGCTGAGATGTGGGGAAGAACTTGTTTGGTGTGAGGGTGGTGAGAGCCTGGCCCAGGTTGCCCAGAGAAGCTGTGGCTGCCCCATCCCTGGAGGGGTTCAAGGCCAGGCTGGAGGGGGCTTGGAGCCACCTGGTCTGGTGGGAGGTGTCCCTGCCCAGGGCAGGGGGTTAGATCTCTTTCTCTGGCTTGGTCTGTTTCTGGGTGGGCTCACTGTGGGTGTGATGGCAAACCTACTGCTAATTGAAACCTCCTAATTACCTGTTTGTTGCGTCAGCACAGAGTTAGGAGTCTAACGGCTGTTTATGACAGCTCACTGACCAAAAGTGTTACTTGAAGCAAATGTGATAAAAACATGAAAGACTGAAATAAGTTATTTGTTGTTTGTTCACTCTCTTATTATCAAATAATGATTTTGCTTGTTTAATATTTTTATCAGGTAAATGGTTTGATGGCTTAAGTATTGAAATACATTCAAGTATAGTCCATATATGCTCAATATAGACATATCAATGAGCGTGTACACTAGATGTAAAACTGTACATGTCTAAAACTAGTAAAATATGAGACAATTTTATATTTATTGAAAATTCATTTAAATTGTTATAAGACCAATATCATTACTCTACTAAAAGACATTTGACATAGGAACCATTTGCTTACCCAGTCATTGTGGTTTATTCTGCAGGGGCACCTCTGCACCCCAGTTCCCTGGGCAGTGTGGGCATACTGGGGTTCTGGCCTTCAACTGGCAGAAGCAGATCAGGTGCTTGAGCTTAGATTTCCCACCCTGTTACTGCAGCGTTTTCTGGAAAGTGGACTCTTTTGCTAGGCATTGAAGGAGAGTTTTTGATCAAGATACAGCATGATGGGGAGGGACACTTGGTCAGGGAGGGGAGCCATAGGAGGAGGGGGAAGGGTTTGACACGGAAAGAGGGGAGATGGAGCTGAGATGTGGGGAAGAACTTGTTTGGTGTGAGGGTGGTGAGAGCCTGGCCCAGGTTGGCCAGAGAAGCTGTGGCTGCCCCATCCCTGGAGGGGTTCAAGGCCAGGCTGGAGGGGGCTTGGAGCCACCTGGTCTGGTGGGAGGTGTCCCTGCCCAGGGCAGGGGGTGGCACTGGGGGAGCTTTAAAGTCCTTCCCACCCAATCACCGTTCTGTGATTCTATGATTAAAAATTAAAAATAGACTTGTAAAGCCAATAAATAATTCAGTTGAATAAAGAAAACATATATTTTTCCCCCATAATATTCTCCAAAGTCATGCTGGGCAAATGTAGCAGCCAAACTTCCTCTCAGTTCAAGGATGCTCAGGACTAGGATTTGGTTTCTCATGGTCTCTGCATAGATAAGAATTTGTTGTCAAATAAATCGCTAGTGCCTGCTCTGTCAGTTGTGTCAGTGAAGTTGCTGAAGCAGTAAAGCAAAGCACTTTGGGGATGTACGGGATGTGAATAAAGATTTGAAAATCTGTAGGGGAGACTGAAGAATGAAAAGCCCGATTATTTAGCATATATGAACTCTACCAGTATTTCACTAATATGAGACAAAACCAGATGATATCTCAACTGAATTTATTTTTAAAAGTTTAAATTTACAGTAGGAGGAATGAATGTACAAAGAAACAAAATGCCCACTATGTTATACTGGATTATGTATATGGACAAAAGCTGAATTTTGTGAAGCGCTTTTTTTTGGTCAAATGTCTGTGTACTCACATGCAGGGATTCCTACTTTTGGAAAGTTACGGTAACTATTTTCTTTACTGTTTAATGCTATTAACTGTTATTCCTGTTCATCGATATTATATTGTCCTTAAGTCAAGAGTTATTGTTGCACTGTAATCTTTATCTCATTTTACAGTCCATAGTCTGGAAAATTCTTACAGCTCATAGTTGGGGAATTCACAAAAGCAGTAGCTTTTGGGCAGAAATTTTGCTTATTTGAAAAGAGGAAAGGAAAAGCTTGGGGCAAAGCAAGAATATAAAGTTACTACAAATCTTCCACTTGAAAATTTGCAGCAAATTGAAATAAAATTTAAGCACATTTACCGTTACACGAACATTATATTTAACAAATATCAGTGAGATTCTAGATCATGGTAGATAGTTATGCTGTGAATGATGGCTAGGTAGTGAACCACACACAAAATAAATCACGGGCTTAAATAGTTTGTATTGATCCATTTGCTCAATAGAAAATGATTGGTACAAATATATGGATACATGTGAATTGCCTATGCCAATTTCACTTCTAATTTAAAAAAAATCCTAGTAAGAGGACAAGTAATTTCCTATAAACAGGGAGATTCTTATTTGCTACATTATTTAATGAAGCTGTGGCCTGGGGAACACTAGGCAGTAACTAGTGCTGATTTCTTTGCCACTGCGATATCATTTTCTCCTTGCTATACTATTTTTAAGACACCAGCAATTTTTTTTCAAAGGTTTAAATGGAATTCAGCTGTTTAACACTATTTATAGGAAGAAACAGATCTTTTAATAACTGATACAGGTCTGAAATTATTTTAAAAGTTAGGAAAACGTATTGATAACTGGAAGCAAATTATGTATTAAAAAATCTGTCACATTGTTAGTGTTTGTGTGTTTCTCTTCCATGCGATGAGAGAGGGCTGAAACCCCCAACTCTCTCAGCATGTCCTCATAGCAGAGGGGCTCCATGCCCCTCTGGGAGCATCTGTATGGCCTCCTCTGGACTCTGGAATTTCTAGAACCTTAATATGTATTCAGGGAGAAAAATGTTTCCCAGTTCTAGCTGTGCTAAAGAGCAACTTCTGTTTTACCGATTTGAAACTTTAGGGACAAACTGTGAGTTTTCCCACCTTTTTGAGTGTGGAGGTTACTGGTAGTTAGCATTCTGTCCCCCCAAAGGAACGTAAAGGTTTTCTCTCTTCCTTTCTTTTATTTATATAACCTGAACATCTGTATCAGTCCACGTCTACTCAGGAAAACACTTAGATACATGCTAGAAATTGGTTGCCAGAACAGCACTGTCATCTACAGAAAAAAAGAATTCATAATGCAAAGGGTTTGAAAACACCTTTGTGACAGTACAGCAGTAGGTATCCACGTGGACATAACCGGGGGAGATAAGCTTTTCAAAAAAGTCGGAATCTTATCACTGAGATCATGTCAAACTCCCCCAAATGGTTAATATTTTTACTTTAATCTTTTTGAAATTTCTAATGACAGAGAATACTCTGATGATTAGGGTATCCTTGGAAAACTACCAGCACTGGTTTGATCGTTCTGTAACGGTCTGCTAGTTTATATAAAGCAGGAGTCAATGATGCTACCAACTCCATCTTTAGACGTAAAATGACAACAAATTCTTTTTTCTTTTTTAAAGGTGAGAAGTAATTGCTCTTTGTTTTATCCATTCCTGTGTTTGGCCCGATTTCTGATTGTATTTCAGTAATTAACATAGATTAGATATGCATGTAGATATATAGTGTTTTTCACATCTTTGCGAACCAAGGCCTGCACAATATATCAAAATGTTTTTGAGTTGGAAACAGTTTTATTTTTAATAAAAAGTAAAAGTTTGTAGAAGATATTACTTCTAAAACATCTGCTTCCTCTTATAGATACATTAGTGCCAACTGATTTCTAGAATTATCTATTATGGTTCATAACTAATGCTGCCAAAGATGATGATATAATTTCAAGTACATTAATCATGAATGGTTTCTGTTCTTTAAAGAACTTATTTTTCCCCTATGTGTATTGAGATAGGTTTTACCTATAAGTAAGTCCAGTCCACATTTCCCCAGCACTTTTTCTGTATATTTGGTTCTTTTCAGAAAATCTGCAGCAGTTTAAACAACTGCACAGAAAGCGTTTTGCAGTGCTTTAATTCTGGATTTGTTTGCGTACGTGTGTGGTGCTGAGAATGGGCCAATGTGCCTTTTAAGCCCAGATGTTCTTTTCTCTTGCTGTACTAACCCAGATATTTTAGCACACGAGAAGTGCTTGGCCATGCCAGCTCTGCCAGAGGCAGTGTTGGAATGTGGGTGGTCTGTACACAGGAGATATTTGTATGTGGCCAGTGTTCCATCCATTGCTCAGAGTGTATGTATCGCTGAGGTGTGCAAACAGGTCTGTTGGTCAGATGGAACATGAGCTTTTAGCTCTCTGAGTAAAGGGGTGTACACACTTGTGCTGTCCTACCAGGAGAGAAAAAATGTGTGGTTTCTGAATCCATGGATTATGTGTCATTTAGAGAGATTGTGCAGAAGTTTGTATGAGCCTGTCTTATTCCCCTTTGTACTCTGCAAATTCGTTTCAGATGATCTGTTGGAAACGTTGTGTGCTCAGTGTGGGCCTATTCAAGTGACATAGTTTAGATAAAGTCTAAGCACCAAAAAGGCAGGCAAATGTTTTAGTACTTCCTTTAAGTTGAATAAATTGGATGACGGAAAGAGCTTCAGACTGGTGTGGATGGGAGAAGACCATCTCAAACTTCCACTCTACGCCTACAGACCATTAATGATGCCGAACCTGGACCACCCAGGCACCTCCAGTTGTGCTTTCTCATCCATCAGCTGAAAAACGGTGCAAGACTAGACACCTCAGCTGTGATGGACGAGCTGTTTGGAGTTGCTGGTGACAACGTGAAGTTCACTCCTGTGTAATTAGCCAGCTAAGCCTGCACATCACTGCCCCTGTGCGGGATCTTGGGACCTGCCTGAAAAGGCAGTGAGGCTTGGAGGCCAGCAATGGCTGGAGCAGACGCGTTACCTGTGGTGGAAACTCTCAGCTGGTGAGGCCGCAAGCCAGTAAACTGGAGGCTGTCAGCATGAGTGCAGTGGTACTGAAAGCCTGAATAGATGCCTTCAGCAGGCAGTGGATTAGAAGGTGAACACCAACTTCTGGCAGCCAGCTGGAGAGTGATTATCTCATCTTCGAGATAAACGTACAGGGGTGGAAGATGGGCTGGGTGATTATGCTTATTTCTGTGACACAGTGATGCATTCTTCCACGCTAGTTGGAGTGAAACAGCCAGAATTCAGGGGGTGGGGGCTGCCCTCTTGGGAGCTAGAGCAGGATTTTAAATGCTATGTGCCAGTGCTGTAGATTTCACAGGTGACACGGCACGGAAGGCAGGAAAGTGGTTCTCACTTTTCTCCTGTAGAGAAGAAGGAGCAAACCTCGTTCTGCGCTGCTGAGGGCGGTGTGTTGCAGGGTTTGTCTTATGACATGGCCGACTCTTGTGAGCCCAGGGCAAAGGCAGCTTGCGGGATGGAAAGTGCTGATCCACATCCCTTGTCTTGGTAAATTTAAGCCTGAATTTAGGCGTGTCGGGCAATTCAGACGTTACGGTTGAAGCTAACTGAAAAACTTCCACTCAGTACTGTGGAAGCCACCCTTTGAGTTTGATTGCAATGGTGTTACTTTCCTCTAATATGAAAAACCCATTTGTTCTTACCTATTCATATTTCAAGTTTATGTTCACATAATTTTTGCAGGCAGAAGCTTGTATGCATGGATTCTATATGGAATGTATATTAGCACAATGACTCCAGGGAACTCCATATTTCATAAAGATGACTCCATTGTGGATATAAGGACTTCTGGCAGTATGTTGTGTATGGAAATGTCTTCAGGGCATAACAGGCTTATGGTGTCGCAACCACAATTCACTTTTTCCCCCCTAATTCTAAGGAGCTGCTTTTTTTGTTTTGGTTTGGGGTTTTTTATGGTGGTTTTTTTTTGCAGAGAGAGAATTACATTTGTACATATGTAACCCCTTTTCTCTGATTCACTTTGGGAACTTTTACACTCCTTTTGCTGTTTTCATTGGGAGCATGAAGCCTGGGATTTGCACAGCTGAAGAGTGCGGAGAATTGTTTCTGTGCCAGCGCACTGTGGATAGCCAGGAGCAGTGAGCTAGCAGCAAGGATTACGGTTCTATCAGCATTCTGTGCTCCCCAGTCTGGTGGGACACCAGGACACTGACAAGAGCTTGCTGCTCAGGCACTTCTGAGTCCGGTGAGGAGGGGCCAGCCATCCTTTCTCCTTAGACTGAGCTGATCCGTGATGTTGCTGAGTTGCCATCTTCTAGTTCCCCGGGTTTTTTTAGCATTTTAAACCTTTTAACCTCAATATTTCCCCTCTTGAGTCCTCATGCTGCTAACTATCCCCCTGTCTATCCATGCTTACACTTTTTTCTATGTTTTTATGCTTCTTACCTCACAGGGCTCTTGGTTCACTTTCTTTTGGTCACCTCAGCCGTTTCCTTAGCAGCCTGACCAAAGGTCACCCAGCTGAACTGGCCCAAACTGGGCTTTAGTTTGTAGGCAGCGGTAGCCCTCGTTTGAGCATTGCGTGTGAATGGCATCCCTAGATAATTTTCTGACTTCTTTTTTTATCTGAAGTTTTTGAGAAAAACTTAATATTTGCACTCATGGATTCAGCTACATCGCACCAAGCTCAGATAGTACATGGAAAGGGCCAAGACCAAATTTAGTGCCTTGGCAGCATGCAAGTCTTTAGAGAATTTAGAACAACAACAACTAAAGTAATGATAAAAGATTATGAATAATACATAGGATTTCTGTTGTGTTTCGCTGTTCAAGGATGTGTACAAACATTAAATAGCTAATCACTAAATAACGGATATTTAAAATAAAATATAAAATATACTCTAGTGTTCAAGAACACATTCTAGAAGCCAAAGAGCATTGCACTACTGAGTAAGCATTGTATGGAGAAAATGACTTGAGAGACATCTTCACAGTAAATCAGATACTATTACTTTCATTATTTGCCATTTCCTGGCATATAGAAGATCCTATCACGGACTAGAATTCTGCCCTTTTACACACTATACAAGCAAACCCAAATAGATCTCCCATCAACAGATTTACAATGTAAGCATAAAATGAGGGATGATAGGCAACAAAACTTTAGGATTAGGCTATAGTCTAGGTAGTGTCCTGTTACATGGACTGCCTAGCTTCAGTCTGGCTTTTGCTTAAATAACAAGGGTTCTAAAGAAGGAATATATATGAATTTAATGAGGGAGTCTTGCAGCTGTCCTTTTTATAAAATTTATGAATCTTAAGCAGAGATCCCATGGGAAGTCTGTATTCTGTTTAATGATGAAACCCAAGTGCTCGAGACTGCTGCCTTAATGCAAGACTGGCATTCTTCTTTCTGTGCTCGAAGAAATGTCAAGTTCATTGTCATCAAAATAAAATTCAGTTTTGCTGATATTTAGTTGCATTTTTGTAATTTAAAGCTGTGATTCTGCAGGCATTTAGGCAGGTGTGTACCTTGGCTCCTGTGAGCAGTTCTCACCTGAGATGATGTGAGTCACAAACACCTTGGCAGCTTTCCACTCTGAAATATGCTGTTCTCTGGCAGGCTCTAAACCTATCACTGTGGGGTCTTCAGGAGAATTTTGAAATGGTCTTCCAAGGTGGCTTGTCTGAATCCTAATGTGCGCTTTCTCTTTAAGACCGAAACTTTAGAAGAAAGGAAAATCCCCCTGAGAAGGTTGCTATTCAGGTGTCTCAGAATTCCTCTGGAAAGCTCCTTGGTGGTTGTGTCAGCATTTTTGTGCTTCACATGTTAAAGTACCAGAGACAGCTGGTGGAATTTCTTCTGCTCTCTGGAGCACCTCACCCACAACAATAAACACTTACACAATGTATGTTACAGGTTGGTTGTCTCAGATTTACAAAAATACAGACACCAGGTTTAAGATTGGACTTTATTTGTTTTTAGTCAGTCAGAAGAAGCTCAGCAAAAATTTTTCTTTTTGTTCTTGAGAGCTTATAAAGTTTCACATCGGCCTTTGGACTTTCTGCTTTCTTTATACTCTTGAGTACAGGTTGCAATCGATCTCTGTATGGTGCAGCACCCGAGAGCAGAGTGGGACCATATGGACAGATAATATCCCTGTCTTCTCTCCTGACATATGAAGAGGTATGTGATTAATGACCCTGGCCTGCAAAGCTTAGATGTGCTATGTGCCATGATGTAGGAGGTTTTCCACCTAGAAGCGTTGATTATGGAGATGAGTTTATAATTGATGAGAAAGAGGACAAAGCTCAAAACACTGTGGAAAGAAATTACATGTCTAAGATGGTTTGGTTGTCTCTGATTCCATCTTGGAATGCAGAAGTGGACTGGGCAATCTCTCAGGATTTCTTTCATCTCTACTTTCTATTATTCTGTTTCTCTAGGAGAAGGGATGTGGGATGCCAAGATTAGTACCTGTCTGCACACAGGCTGTTTCAGCCTGGAGAAGAAGAGAAGGCTCCGGGGAGACCTTATAGTGGCCTTTCAATACCTGAAGGGTGCCTATAGAAGAGCTGGAGAAGGACTCTTTGACAGGAAGTGTAATGATAGGACAAGGGGAAACGGTTTTAAATTGGAAGACAAAAGATTCAGATTAGAGATCAGGAAGAAATTCTTTACAGTGAGGGTGGTGAGACACTGGAACAGGTTGCCCAGGGAAGTTGTGGATGCCCCATCCCTGGAAGTGTTCAAGGCCAGGCTGGATGGGGTCTTGAGCAACCTCCTCTAGTGGGAGTTGTCCCTGCCCAGGGCAGGGGGTTGGAACTCGATGATCTTTGAGGTCCCTTCCAACCCAAACCATTCTATGATTCTATGATTCTATGATTCTAAATAACACCTAACACCAAAATGACTGTACTCGCTTTGTTCCCATCATCGGCTTCTGTCAGCTTCTGCTTTTGGTCTGAAACTCCAAACTCTTATCCCTTGGTCGGGGTCTGTCAGAGGACGGTCTGAGTCATGCCCTGAAACACGGGGTAGCTGCTTGCTGCGATCCCAGAGAGCTCTCAAGAGCCCCAAGTTAGGGTTGATATCAATAGGGTCACGAGATGATGGATTTTGGTCAATCAACTTTCCATTGTGGCCACAATTCTTCTCAGGGGATGTTGGCGACTTTCAGGGTGGGCTGAGACTTAAAAGGTGGAACATTTTTTTTCCGCTTGCATCTTGTCAGAGCTTAATTTTCTAGTTTTCTTCTGAAATTCAGCTACAGCATAATCCAGTTTTATTAAATGCTCTCATGTCAGCTAAGCAGCCTATTTTTCAGAATTTCTCCACCAGTTCTACTTCCAGGAGCTAGTGTTGAATAGGCACAAAGAGAACAAATTCCTCACAGGAGAGGAAATAATGTTGTTAAGCCAAGACTCGTGCTGAAAGCCACCATTGAATGGACAAAATTAATTTCAGTTTGTAGTTCTTGATATTCACAAGAATGGTGAAGAAGTGTATTTCCTGTGAGAACAAGTGCACTATAACTCCTAAGAATGAATTTGGAATAAAATAGAAGACTTGGAGAAGATAACTGGCACGCAGGACAAGCACTGCCAAACCAGTAAACCACAACGAGAATGTTTCCTACCAGTTCTTCTCTCTAGATAGTAAAAATTTCATACTTGGTCAAAAAAAAGAAAAAGATACATGATAATAATAATGTGTTGTATATAAGATTTTTAACAAGATGGGTTTTGCAGTCCTAGCACTGGCTGGTGTTTTAGGTGCCATGTTGAAATTTCTTGTGATTTTGGAGCCACTTCAGTCAGTTGCCAACGTGGAAAACATACTAGATGAGGTATTTGACATTATGTCACGTATAGTTTGATATAAAATGTTCTGTGGTAGTTTGGGTGGTTTTTAATTTTGCCACTATTAGTGCTTTGGGACATGGCAAGACATAATATAGATGTTTGAGTTTCATGTGAGTTAAGATGATAAATAAACTTTAGTGCTGCCTGGAAGACTAAATACTTTAATCGCTTCCTGAAATCCCTTTTATACCTTTGCTTTCAGGGGTAAAATGAAGAGTACAAACTGAGAAACTTGCTCAAATCATGCAGTTGAATTAAAAAGTAAAATATTGATGACAATGCCCAACTCTACAGCTGAAAATATAACACATAATCTGTTCTAGTAGCTGTTAGAAATGTGCATTCTCTGTAAAAGGATGACTTCTCCACGTAGACAATAGACAATATTGTTTATGCTGTCAATTTCCGGCTTATATATCAGGCTTGGTCAACATGAGCCTTCAGAAAATCGAAGGTCTTCATACTTGCCTTTTGGTTTTTGAAGTTTTTGGCTAGGTCTAGTTGATTCTTTCAGACTTTTTTCTGTGGAAAAATTATATGTATTTTTACTTCAGGGATTTTAGTGGGCTGTACCAAGCCTGCCGCTCCAAACACCGGAATGCTTCTTGCAAATCCCAAAACAGAAAAAGATGTTAAAATACTCAGCTCACTCTCAGCTCTCTAATACTGAAAGCGCACATCACCCAGGTGACTCAACACATGTATCTCTGAAACGCTCTGGAAGCCGTTGGGATTGAAGGTTTTTTCCCTGATCTTCCATCGATCAGCCTTCTTGCATGGACAAACATCTGGCCTGCAGTGACCAGAATTCGGAAGGGTGGGAGTGGGGAGGGGGCCAAAAGAAGACTAGGATTAACAAGTAATTAATGTGGTAGGACTGGAGTCACTTAATAAACGGGATCTCAAAATAAGTGGTTGTACAGAAAGGTTCCGCTTTTGTCAATAGGATCCTCAGTACTTATGCCTGCCCTCAAGGCTTTTTAAAAAGCAATTGAATATGTTTTCCTCATAGATGCCTTAGAAGGGGAAAAAAATTGGTGGCTGAGAGAACATAATTGGGGATTAAAATGTTAATGAATCTCTCATTTTGCATTGTTAATGCATTTATAGAAAGATAGTTATTGATTTAATTATACTAACAAAACAAATTACATTAAAAATGCAGTCTAACTCAGTTTTGAACCTTGGAAATAGAAATAGGTTTTTCACCTTCAGCAAAGAAGAAAATCCTATTTCAAAGACAGGAAATCAGTTGGATTACATCTAGAAATTTATTATGGATGCTTTTGAAATGCTATTGGCATTGAAATTGCAGAGTGCTATTACTCTCCAATGTAATTATAACGGGTTTGATTGCATAATCTTACGCATCCTAGTAATAGCATTTGCAGAAGTAGATAATGGTCTAACTGGAATCCAGGCAGACTGAAGTTCTCTGATAACACTGTTGGGGCCCTGCAGTAGACTGTAAAGGAAGAGTATTGGCAGTGCTGCTGAGCACGGCTTGCTATGGCTGTGGGATGGGAGGATTCAGGGCGCGTAACGTAAGGAATGGTGCCACTGCCGGCTACACGCTGCGTGCAGGCAGCAGCCAGTCTGCTTAGGAATAGACTTCTTTTGGGTAGTTTTTCTTCCTGGAGTTTAGGAGACTGACAGCCTCCTAATAATGGGTTTTTGTCATACAGAAGAGCTAACCCACAGCCATTCAGCCTGCAGGTGTTTGAGTGCTTGGGTTCGTAAGTGACGTTGAGGAAAGCAGGGGCCCTAAAAGTCCCCCCGGGGCCGGGGCCAGTGCAGGATCCGGTTCCCAGCCCTTCGGCAGTAACTGAGTGTCCATCCCTGCCACATGGCAGCGAGCTGGCAGGCCACCTGGCTGTGACGGCCACCCAGCAGAACACACAGCAGCCAAGGGGCTGTGGCTTCTCGCGGCCACAGAGCCAGGTATTGTGCAGAGCTTTGTAGGAACCTACCCCAAAGTGCTTTTTTTTCAAATATGGCTGACATTTGCTGATCGATCTAAAACATACTGTGCGGGAGGGATAAATAGACAAACTCTCCACATGACAGTAAAGGCTGTTCTCTTGGGATAAAGCTGAATTAGAAGCAATTTAGGAATTCTTATTTCAGTGGTGCTACAGAGGTGTGATAGCAGGGACTTCTGCATGCTGAGCAGAAAGTGCACACACAAACTCTATGAAGGCTCAGACAAGACAGTTTTGAACTCTGCTTTTCTGCTGACATTGGCTATTTTATTTTCCTCCATGTTGGCCACTAAACCAGTGTTAACTACTCTTCTATTCCGTAATTACTCTCTTTGAACAGTTTGTTAACACCATTCTTATTTTGATGGTCACTGTCATTCTTTCTCTTAGTTTCGCATTATGTTGTCCTGTCCAACGTGATCTTTGATAATATGCTTGTATTTTCCATGTTCCTAGTTGGACATCTTTGCTTTCTCCTGGATTTCCCTCTACTAGACAATGATTTGCAGCACCATTCCTGTTGATGGGTCTTCATGCTTTTTGCTAGTACATTGCACAGAATCCTAACTTAGGTTGGAAGGAACCTCTGAAGGTCATCTAGTCCAACACATATCTCATCAGATCACACTTCTCAGGGAGCTGTTGTCTAGTTTTGACAAAGATGGAGGTTTCATAACCTCTTTGGGAAACCTAGTATGTGTTTCAACCTGGGACCATTGCCCCTTGTCCTACCACCAAGCGCCTTCATGAAGAATCTGGCTCCTTCTCCTCTGGATCCTCACAAGTGCTGAGCAGAGGGAAAGGACCATGTACCTTGACTGGTGGGCTACACTCTTGCTGGTAGCTCAACACTCGCAGCATCTCTTGCTTTAGACTACTCATGCTCCTAGAACTTAGGTGTCTTTTTGAGAACTTGGACTATTACTAGAGGCACATAAAAAGTTGAGTCAAAGCTTTAATCAGCTTTTGGCTTTGATGTAGTCTGGTTTGCTTCATCTGTGGCTTCTTCTAGAGAAGCCAGCAGTTGCCATTGCTGGTGCCACACTGACACCTGCAGGTATTTACTGAGACAGAAGCAGGAGGTGCTCAGGTGTTACCCAACCTCAGTTTTGTCCCCTGGAGGGAGAACTCTTTAAAGAACCCCCTGTGCAGCTCATCGTGATAGGCAAACGTGAGGCACGTGGTGGTGTTGCATTATGCAGAGCAGCTCAGTAATGAGAATAAAAATCAAACCTTCAGTAATCCATGAGGTCCATTTCAGACTCTAATCTTTTTGAGTAAAAATACTTCCAAAATCATCTTAATTGTAGCTCTGACTGCACGAGATAGGAATAGTGCTGAGAAAATCCCGTTTCTTCCTTTCTACCTACGCATCTATACCTGTGAATGCTTTGCCTGGCAGGGTGAAACTTAATATATCTGGCTTATGTTGCATATTTACCTTGAGCAGTTTAATGGAACTGGCAAAGAAGGAAGGAACTTAAGGGCAGTATATAGATGTTTACTATTATATGTAATATACTCTGTGTAATGAAAATATGTGTTTGAAGGAAAATATGTGTTTGAAGGAAGCAATTTCAGCCATTTCATTCCAAAGTTGAAAATCATTAATAAAAGTCTTTCTTCAGTGACAGTGAAACTATCAATACTCCATTTTTGGAAAGAGTTTAATGGAAGTGAAACTTGCCATTTCAGAAGTGTTGGAAACAGAAGACCTTTGATGACAAAATACTCAAATATTGAAAATGGAGATGCAAACTTCAACATCAGTGGACTTCTCCCCTGTTTGCTGTGAAAGAACTACTTCTCTTGGATTCTGTTACTGCATTCCTGAGCTTTCTAGTGGCCAATATTGAGGACAATCCAGATGACAGAGATTTGCTTCCATTGGGCGCTGATAAACTAAATGTGTCCTTCATTTGCCCATTGTTTCCATAAATGAGTGTTATCCTCGTGGGTGGCAGGGCTTTTCAGAAGACCCTTCCCCATTTAAAAGGAAGGGGGGATTATTTAGGTGTTTCAGTAATCTAGGTTCATATCAGGTTGCCTTATTCTAACAAAATTCTTGTTGCTGTTTCTATAGATCACCTGTGGGAGATCCTATAGCCACCATGAGCACTGCAACAGTTGAGGCTACATGTTTTATCTGTAGCCTGCATGAACCTTGTGAGCATATATTATTTGGTGCTTTTATTTTGTTTAGCCATGGAAAGCATATAAAATTAATGGCATTTGCAGAAGCTGTTATAGCAGCCTGTGTAAGTTTGCTGTGTGTAGAAGGTGCAATGTATATTCCAGACTAAGCTTTTACCTTGCTTGTCCTACCCCAGGGTGTTTGTGCTCTTCATAAGCATTCAGAGACTATTATGTAATTATATGATTTTTCTAGTAAAGTATATTGAACTGTGAGTTTAATTTTTCTCTCACAAACTTTCTCTGTTGCTTTATTTTGATCAGAATCATTAGAAGGCTGGGTTGTTTCTTATATCTGTAACCTGATGTTGCAGAGAAATAAACTGTTTCCCAAATAATATTGCAGTCAAAGCATCCAGTTGACTTTCAAGAATATCCAGTTCCAAAATTTCTAAGCGCCTTGTAAGGGCCCTTTGACTCAACGGTAGGGAGGAAATTTAGCGTGAAAGGAGAGTTTAATCTGTTTCCTCAGTCTGTATTCCTTAGCTTCTGGAAGAAGCGGACGAATGCTCCCAGGCGCAGGGCAGCGTACGAGCCAAACAGAACGCTGAGAGTTTGGTAGTCAGGGTGGGAGATGGAGCACTGACAGCCCCGTAGAACAGGGGATTATGTCAGGGGCAATTCAGCAATTAACAACATCCATAGTTTTGGTGTAAGTGTACTCATCAAGCCTCGTGACTATGCCTTGAGCATAAGCTGCTAAGGAAATACTTCTGAATGGTTCCGTGAGAGACAAGCTGAGTGAGGGAAGGATGGTATTTTTCGTATGTGTATCTCAATGAGATGTGCTGCTCAATTCAAATAAACCATTGGCCATTTCTGCAGCAGTCTTATTTACAGCATAATAAATTGAGACAGCTGTAAGTCTAGAGCTGTGGTACTGCCTTCCCCAGCTAGTACACTCCTTTGTGTGATTAAAAATAAAGAACAGCTGTAAAAAGCCTCATGCAGCCAAGCTAGCAAAATGTTGGCTTCCAGACATCGCTGACTGTGCACCAACTCTCCCTCAAGCCAGCACCCTGCCCCAGCAGGGATGGGGCTTTTAACTAAGCATCTAAGTGTGAACACATGAGCTCAACTCCTGCTATAAAGCAGCAGGTGTGATGCTCAGACACCCTGGAGGGCTGAGCTGGGGGTAGAGGGTGGTTTTCTTCAAAATGTGGTTTGGTGTAAGGCTGGATGGAAACTGTTTCCCTGTGTTGAGAAAACAAGCTGAGAGCTCTTGAAAACTACATTTTCAGGTATGATATTGACATATGAAATCAGTTTTATCAATAATGCTCAAGGTTCTAAAGTTTCTGTTTTGCAGGGATAGTATTCCAGCTGAAGATAGTTTATTGATTAATCTGAAAGGAAGGGAGAGGAGTGAGAAAGGGGCAAACAGAATGGCTGGGCTGGCAGAGAGCTTGCAGCTCTTGGATTCTTTAATGGTGGGTGCAAACTTCTATCCTGTTCTGGTTTTGCTTTGTCTAGGTGAGTAAAAGCAATTGGGAAGGTAACCAGAAGTTACCATTCAGACCAACAGAATACTGTTCAATGAGAAAATGTAGGCTCTAAGAGGGACTTAACCTGAAAGGGCTTGATCAGACTGTTTGTCTAATTAGAAAGTATTGGGTTTCTAATGAAAATACTGCTTCAGATCCCAGAGAAAATAATTTCATTAAATTTTTATCCTGGTAGGTGAAACTAACATTAAGATACGATATATAAATTGCAGTTTGTATCTGAGCCCGATCCACTGAATAACTCTAATTAATTTTTGATAGTGATTATGTTTTGCATGTTTTTCTGCTCTGGGGCTGTATGTAATGAATTTGTGACTGCTTATAGTGTCCTGTAAACTAATTACTCTCTTGAAACTGAAATGCATGAGGTTTTGGTGTTCTCCCCGCCTTCTCAGCTGAGGGCACTATTTCAGAATAATTCTGTGTAGAAGAGTATCTGACGTGGTATTATTTTCATGGTGTGTTATTTCAGTGAGTAATATAGGCCAAGACTCTAAGTGCTTCCTGTTGTTTCTCAGCTTTTGCAGGAGAAAATAAATTATCCAAGCCGTAGAAAGAATCTGTAGATTCTGTGTCCTGTTTGTACTTGTAAACAAAACTGAAAGGCATTTAAAACACATTGAGTAACAAGAAGTATTAGATTTGTTTTTTCATTTGAACTTCTAAACTACAAGGCTTGTTTGCTATCCAGGGTTTTTGTTTGGACAGTAACTTGATCAGAATAATAAATACGATGGCTGGCATATTCTGTACCAACATCTGCTTCAACAGTGCTTAAAAATTAACTTGCTTTGAGGCCTGTTTCAGGGACGTTGATGGCAAAAACACTTTATCTGCCACAATTTAGGGCTGCAAACAATTCCTACAGTGTTATCTGTCAGATGTGAATTGGCTAAAAATATGAGCGTTCTCTCTTTTCTGTGATAATTCTCATTAACAGTGATGTAGAGGTATAAAATATGTGGCTGAAATCGCACCGTTTCTGTTCAGTATGGAGCCTACACTTTTCTTGAGCATTAAGCATTTTTATTTATGCTTTCATGTGTCAAAGAAGGGAAGGGAACTTCTACTGAACCTTAGGAGCTCCCGTGATGAGGCCAAACTGGCCTGAAGCAGCCCTTTGGGGCAGGCAAAGAGAGTGCCTTCAAGGCCTGGGAGGAGGCCTGTTAAACCCGTGTGGGAGGGCGGGTAGCCAGCCCCCCAGAGCCCGGAGCCAGGGGGTCTGTGCTGTCCCGATAACGGAGAGTTTGGGGGCTTTTCCTGGGGCTGGTGGGGAGCAGTGTCAGTGCGGGGGTTCAGTGGCTGCTCAGGGTCAGAGCTGTGAACATCCATGTGCTGGTTCAGGGCGTTTTTCAGTAATACCTGGAGGAAACGCCTCCTTCACGAGTCTCCTCAGCAGCTCCCTCAAAACGGGGAGGAGAGGAGGGAAAGTGGTGCCAACTCATTTTAACAAATATTTTCTTTTGGCTGTTGGAGTTTGACTCTACTTCCCCCCAAGGCTTTCCTTTTGCTTGTGTTCATTATAATCCCTGAAGGATATATGCTTTAGGGCACAAGGAAGTAATTTCCCCCTGTCAAAACCCAGACCCTGTAGTATAAATGAAATAGCATTTACTGAGTGATTGTTGTAAGTGTACTGGAGTGTATTTATTCTCTGTTGCATTTAATAGTCTGCATCGCATTTAATAAAAATGGTGTGGGAATTATTAGGTGTGCTTAAAATTAACTAATATGTATCCAAATGTTACAATGGTAACACATAGTGGGGAAAAAATGAACAGAATAGAATGAACAGATGAGAGTAAAATCATGCTTTTCATTATACAGCACATTTTCCTTTCTTTGGAATACTTTCTCCTACAAGTATTCTTACTGCAAATGACATTTCAAAGTAGAGGTAATTTTCATATAATTTTTATTGTAACTATTATTTTAGTGCTATATTGAATATTTACTTTTCTTTTGTGTAAATACATTATGCTAGAAAGAAGACTTTGATTTAAGTCTTGAGTTCTGTAAAGGAAACAAATGGTAATCTGATGTTTTTATGCCAATACTAATCAAATAAAACATATTCTGCAATCTTTCTTGCTTGTATAATTCCTGGCATGTGCACAAAACCTCTATAACACTAATTTGTGCATGCTGCATATGTATATTTTCGCTCCTGAGAGTATTTCCTACTACTACCCTTGCACACAATTACACACTCGTGCACAGACACAGAAATGCTCTTTGTTGTTACTGTTTGGTTTAACATTGGGGAAAAAAGTTCACCAGCATTTCAGTGCTGGATTGTGGCACCATTAGAGCAATCACGTCTTTATTCTTCCTGATAAATTACTACCATTTATCAATAATTTATATGAATGCAGAGCTCATTGATGGGGTCATGCTAAAAGTATTGTTTGCAATGGCTTTAGTGGAGATCTCAGATTTACACAGTGCCAGAATAAGCAGGTAAGAACATCTTACAGAGAAATTCAGAGGATGCTGTTTATAGTCATAGTGGTGGCTCTTACCTGAGAAGTTAAGTTTCACGTTCTCTGTCTCACTCACGTAAGAATTGGGCTCATAAACAGCAGAACTGTTCTTTCTCTTCATTTCAGTTTCTGTGTTACAGAGGAAGTGACATGTTCCTTAACAAAAGAAAAAGAAATCTATGGAATGGTGATGTAGTGGAACCGTTATTATGACCAGAGAACAGAAAGGATATTAGACTTCTGATACATATACTTTTGTTTTTAAATACTTCATCGCTTATGAATGGTTGTTACAACCTTTACCATGCACAGTATTATTGGAAATTCATAGAGAGCATAAGGAAAGCTCTACCAAATACAGTCTTAATGCTTCTCCAGCCCTCTGTCTACCTTTCTGTAGATTTAATGTTACCTGATTAACTTTTTTGATTTAAAATTAGGGTTATGAATTTTACTTCTAAGTGATTCTGCTGTTTTAGAGCACAGATTTATCATCACAGTTTTTCATCATGTTAAATACCGATGAAATTTTGTGAAAGCTGCTACTTGGCCTGTCTTACAGCAGTGCTGAAAGCTCTTTACTGCGCAGAGGAACGTGTGGATCTTCTTTGTGTGCTGTGGTACATCATTTAGGAGGTTCTTAGTGGATTTTCATTGCCTTTGGAAAGATAATACATTTTCAGACTGATAACATACATTGGAAGTTTCATAAATGAGTAGGGAGAACTCTAATTGCTGCTAGTCCTGAAGCTGATACAGGGCTTATTTGGGACTAAGTTCTGGGCTAAATGTAGGGTGGCAAAAATCTCC
Source organism: Calidris pugnax (assembly GCF_001431845.1). Lineage (NCBI taxonomy): Eukaryota > Metazoa > Chordata > Aves > Charadriiformes > Scolopacidae > Calidris > Calidris pugnax. The sequence continues at coordinate 119,462 of NW_015090897.1, forward strand.
CTAAATCTCTGCAAATCCCTTATTTTAATGCCTCTGTAGAGGAAAATGATCAGTCAGTGGCTTGGGCGTAGAGACACAAGGGGTGGGTGTCCTCACTGATGCTACCTGCTGCTGGTCAGGATGCTGACCAGGTGGATGCAAGTCAAACCTGAGAATCCTGGTTTGTGAACATCTGTGCACACGTATCAAATCCTCAAAGATGTGGAGTCTTTGCCTCTCCTTGAAGCCAAAAAAAGGATGTGGCACAGGAGGAGGAAAGGCTTTTTAAAGGTTGTGGATTTTTTTCTTTTACTGGAATGTGGGACAAGATGGGAGTGGCTGGAAATAGTCAGGTTGGTGAGATGCCTGGTGGCACTTACGTGAATCAATACCTTCAGAAATGACTAAAACTCTTCCTTTGCAGTTTCAGCTTAAATAGACTAGTGGGAAGAGGTGCTACCATCAGGCTTGAAGTACTTATTGGGAGCAGGCAGTTGGCAGCCACATATACTTGCATGACAACTCTGAGGGGAACACGTGGGTTTGTCTTCTCCCCACTGCAAATCCTGAAGTTTTGAGCTCCTGTTATCTGGAATAGCAGGGAGACAGCCCCAAACTGAAGTAAAAAATTCAATGTGAAAGTTGGGACCAGCTATGGAAAGGAATATTGGAGATTATTCAGAAAAATGTTTAGTGAAAGAACTCGGGGTCGTATTCTTAGCACAGTGTGACCATGCATGAACACAGCTTTATGAACTCAGCTGCCAGTGGAATGTGGCACCAAGCCTCTATTCCTCACAGTTAGGAATAAATGTGGAGTAAGAGGTGTCTGAAATGCTCTCTCCTTGTATCTTTCCTTTGTTAAGTGAACAGTACAATGTGTTAACCTATGCATATCTATGAATCCCTTACGATAAATTTTTCCTCCCATCAGATGGGATCAGCTGAGAAGATGAACTGAGCCCAGATCTGAGACTCTTCTGGAGAAAAAATTACGTTGCTTTCATTTCTCTCCTTTACTATTCTAATACCCATCTGTTAGTCATTGTTCCTCTGTTTGAGTTTGACTCTCATATTAACAGCTACTATTTTAGCATGCATCTGAAATTTCTACCAGTTCCACATGACAGAGAAGGAGCTCAATAGCTTGAAAAATTGTCATCTGTGACGGAAACAATGTCATGAAAAAGAAAAGGCCTGAAATAATTTTATTTTCAGAACAGTGTGGCCTAATGATTATGGCCTTGAGTGTGACCTGTGTTTTCAGGCTAGAAATTCCTTTTGTGTGTTAGTTACTCCTCTGAATGGTACTGATACTAGTTATTTCATAAAAAGCTTTGAGTGATGCTAGTAAAAAGTGCTGTTTCAAAGCAGAGATTCATTATTATTCTCTCTTATGCTGCATGATTTTCAAAGAGCCGCTGCAAACAAAGGAGTTATTAAGGCTTCGTGAGAAATGATGTAAGTATCTCGTATTATTTTAGTCCCTAGTCCCCCAAGTGGGCTACACTTCAACTATATTAAGAAAGGGAATTCTAACTGTGGTTACTTCATTTTAAAATGAGACCGCTTCATTCTGGGAATCTCGGCCCTTTTTTTACTTAGTACTGTGATTTAAAAGAGTCGGGACAGCAAACGTGCCCCACTTATTATTGCCTGATTTATTATTGGAAAGGGAGGATGGGAGGAGTATTTTTGAAGCTTTTTGGAAGGCCAGAGGTTGTCAAACCAAGCAGTTCTGTTACAAAACTGGCAAGACAGGACCTCTAACATCTTTTCTGTGATGGTCAGCACTAGGAATAGGAAACCATCCATTTTAGTGATTTCCTGAAGTGTACAGTTCAGTGAACTCATGGCATGTAAGATCATCAGCTGGTCTCTGTGTTACTGTCTTGAGGAAGCTCCCAGGCGTTATGGGAGCTGGCTGTTTCCCTTTGCACTTGGAAGGTCATCGTGTGCTAAACTGTGGGCTCACAGCCTGGGAAGTGAAAAAGCCAGGCTGACTTAGGGGTTTGGACTAGGTAATCTCCAGAGGTCCCTCCCAACCCCATATCGTTGTGTGATTCTGACTCAAAAGGGGAGGCACAATTATCTCCTTGGTCTGCTGTGCAGGGCTAATGAACACCTTCGGTAGAAGAACTGAGAAGTGTGTGAGTCCAGGTTCCCCTTTAAGCCAAGGTTTAGAGTAATTTTCTGGAAAAGTAATTTTTGGGTTAAATCCAGAAAAGTAGAAGAAGAGTTTGAATCTTGACATCCCACGAACTTTATGAAAACTTCTGTACATGGGTATACAGAATAAGAGGATTGGGAAGGTAGCAAATGTCCTAGTTCCTCCACCTTTTCACGAAAATAATGTTACTTACTTGTTGTAGACACAGAAGAGTTCCTAGTACGAATCCTGAGAAGGGATGTATCTGGAGAGGAAAGAATTATCCCTGCAAGTGTGTATGTGTTTTTTTGTCTGGGTTTTTTTGAGGGCTATGAATCTCCTCAGTACTGGTGGCCATTTAAGCATTACGCCACTCGTCATGCTGTTTTGTTACTCTATTAATGGTACCTAAAGTTTTCTATGCATTAAGAACATCGTGATCTTTACTTAGGCTTGTGAATCTCAATGAACAGTGGAGAATCTGGAAGTTAGGCCTTGTGTTGGCCTGAGCCAATAACTAAGTTTGCCTCTGAGTGCCTTTGGTTTTGGACCTGGTGATTGAATCGTTCGGAGAAACAGAACATGAGGATATAAGAAGGCACTGTAATTAAGGTTGTAATTAAGGAAGATTAACCCATGGGCAGCTCCAAATCACACATGACTGAAGAGGAGAGTGTCTAATCTTGGGGGAGAGGTCAGGCTCAGCACCATACTGAGGGATGCAATAAAACAATTGCTTCATTTCCTCCCTCCCCCATCTTTAAATTTTACACCTAATAGGGTTGCCATTAAGGGCAGCAAGAATAATATCTTTTGCAAACAAAAGTTTTTATCTTATGGTATTGCTGTGCTCCCCCTTGGCCTTTTTCAAGACTTTAAATACTGTCTTTTTGACTACACCATGCTGTATTACGAGTAAGGATGTACTGTTGAGAAGTACGTGGCTCTTGAACAACTTGTTCTCACCAAACTCTGTTGGTTTTGCACTTGGCTTGAATGCCCGTGCCTTTGTATTAATTTTGCTTAATTGCACTTGGGGAGCTAGCAAAGTCAAGCAATAATTACTAAACTTTATTCATTAGGGGAAAGTTCAGAGTTACCGAAAAATGGAAGGAAGACAGACGTAAGTGGAAGACATCTCATTTCACAGTCAGAGGTCTATTAAACTCTGCAGTGCAAGCAGAAGTGTTCCCAAAATAATAACTCTGCTCATGTCATTGCACAGTATGTCTTATGCCCACACCAGCTTAAGATTACTTTGATATTTGCCCAACAGGTCCTCCAATTTCTCGTCAATGATATCTGCATTATTTAAGGCTTCCATTTTATTTTTTTTTCTTTTAGACAGCGGGAATGTAGGAATGTGCTGGCAGTGTGACCCTGGCCATTAACATATAAATAATGGAAGCTGCTCGATGCTTTGGGAGAGATGATTGACTCTGTAAAGAGATCTGGACAAATGTGTTCGCTATTTAATCCTCATCCACACAAAAACTAATCATACTAGAAACAGCCTATGAAAGATAAACTAATAAATCTCTGCAGGGACTATGGATACCTACAGTATTTGTTTTGAAAAAGTAGTGAATAAAGGATATATATTGGTGAGCAAAATATTGATTGATAAACCTGTCATTGCTAAGGGCTGAAAAAGTATGGCTCTTAGCCTTATTGATGCAGAGATGATGGTCATTTTTATTGTAGTAACAAATCATGTTGTGACGGATACAAAGGGATTAGGTGATAAATCATGAGATAGGAGGATTCGGGTAGCAACTCTGAGAAAATAGTCCATTTATAGAATAATATTTACATTTAATTTGTTTCAAATAGAAGAGGTATATCTGAAGCTGGATACTTGTGTCTGAAGGGTGTTCCTGTTCTAAATTGGTGAGGAAAAGGATGTCAGGTTCTTAAGCCACAGCATATTTCAGTGACCTAATGGTGAGGAAACAGTAGGGTGCTGTTTATGTGCCACTTCTACTTAGGGCAAATGGATTTTATTTTCTGGTTCCTTAAATTAATTATTCACAATGCTGAAACAACTAAAATTTGTTTATCTATTCATTGACTTAGAAGCGGCATGACCTAGAATGTGTAAAGCGAGCCCATTTGGGCTCGATTTGCAGATCTCTGCTGATCTGGTTTGTGACCTTGTCTTGCCTTGGCTTCCTTCCTTCTTTCTGCCTTCTTTAGGGGCTGCTCTCAGTGCAGTGCTGTCCTCTGGTCTCATCGACAGCTGCTCTCTGTACTGTTCAAGGCAGCGAAATCCACCACCCAGGCAAAACCCTGCTGTACGTTAAAATCCTCCAAAAGCCATGTCTGGTTGGTTGGAGGATACATTCTCACGTATCTTTAGTAGAGGAGGACCAGGTTTGGGACCACTTGGCCAAACTGGACATCCATAAGTCCATGGGCCCTGATGGGATGCACCTGCGAGTGCTGAGAGAGCTGGCAGATGTTATCGCTGGGCCACTCTCTATCATCTTTGAAAAGTCATGGAGAACAGGAGAGGTGCCTGAGGACTGGAGGAAGGCCAACATCACTCCAGTCTTCAAAAAGGGCAAGAAGGAGGACCCTTGGAACTACAGGCCGGTTAGTCTCACCTCCGTCCCTGGGAAGGTAATGGAGAGACTCATTCTAGATGTCATCTCCAAACAAGTTGAAGAGCAGGGGGTTATTGGAAGTGGGCAACACGGGTTTACCAAGGGTAAATCATGTTTGACCAATCTGATAGGCTTTTATGATGCTATAACTGGTTGGTTGGATGAGGGGAGGGCAGCAGATGTCATCTACCTTGACTTCAGAAAGGCTTTTGACACTATCTCCCATAACATCCTCATTGGGAAACTAAGGCAGTATGGGCTGGATGAGGGGGCAGTGAGGTGGATTGAGAACTGGCTGTGTGACAGGACCCAAAGGGTAATGATTAATAGAGCAGGTTCAAGCTGGAGGCCTGTAACCAGTGGTGTCCCCCAAGGGTAAATACTTGGTCCAGTCCTGTTCAACATATTCATCAGTGACCTGGACGAGGGGACAGAGTGCATCCTCAGCAAGTTTGCTGATGATACCAAACTGGGAGGGGTGGCTGACACCCCAGAGGGCCGTGCTGCCATCCAGCGAGACTTGGACAGGCTGGAGAGCTGGGCAAGGAAGAACGTAGTGAGGTTCAACAGGGAAAAGTGTAGGGTCCTGCACTTGGGGAAGAAGGTCAGGCACCAATACAGGTTAGGTGTGGAACCGCTGGAGACAAGTTCCGAAGAGAAAGATCTGGGGGTCCTGGTAGACAGCAAAATGACAATGAGCAAGCAGTGTGCTGTTGTGGCCAGGAAGGCCAACGGAATCCTGGGCTGCGTAGGGAAGAGTGTAGCCAGTAGGTCAAGGGAAGTCATTCTCCCCCTTTACTCTGCACTGGTGAGGCCACAACTGGAATACTGCATCCAGTTCGGGCTCCCCAGTTCAAGAGGGCCAGGGAACTACTGGAGAGAGTCCAGCGAAGGGCAAAGAAGATGATTCAAGGATTGGAGCATCTCCCTTATGAAGAAAGGCTGAGAGAGCTGTGACTCTTCAGTCTGGAGAAGAGAAGGCTGAGAGGAGACCTTATCAATGCTTATAAGTATCTAAAGGGTGGGTTGAAGGAGGAGGAAGCCAGACTCTTTCCAGTGGTTCCCAGTGAGAGGATGAGGGGCAACAGGCACAAGTTGGAACATGGGAAGTTCCACTCAAATATGAGGAAAAACTCTTTCATGGTGAGGTTGCCAGAGCCCTGGAACAGGCTGCCCAGGGAGGTTGTGGAGTCCCCTTCTTTGGACATTTTTCAAGACCCGCCTGGATGCTCCTGAGTAACATGCTCTAAATCCTGCTTCAGCAGGGGAGTTGGACTAGATGATCTCTATGGTCCCTTCCAACTCTTAAAAAAAATTCGGTGAAATCCTTTGGGTTAATACGTGGCCACATCTGCACATAGGTGGTCTCGGAGTTGTGCGTGAGAAACTGACTTGTGCAGGCTCACACAGAAGATAAGGAAATTTAGAACTAACTGAGCAAAAAATCAGGGGTACGGTTGCTTTGGAAGTCACTTGTTACAAATGATGCACACGTGGTTGTAGTGCTTCACACAGCAGGGTCCTATGTTACTGATGTATTATGAATAGTGTGTAACACCAGTGAGGCAGTGTCATCTCCTAGGTATTCTCTCAAGTGGTGCTCACTTTAAAACCAGATGTAATTATATTGATTCCTCTGTCAAAATGCAATAGAAGACGTTGCATAGAAGTAGGAGTTGGGAGCGAGATGTGCGGTGTTGAGTTCTTCTGTATTTGTCTGTTAATTTCTCCATGATGTTTGTCACTGTATCCACTACGTAGTCTGAAGGAAGCTGAGCAGTCTGGATTGCTGAGCCGCATGCACGTGATGAGGGGTGAAAAATGCATTTGGAGGGGCAGGGGCTTTGCTGTGTACCCATTGACCTTGTCTGTGGTCATGCTGGCCTTGGGTGAGGAATGAAAAATGAGTTTTCAACATTAAGGCTTACAGCTCGCCTTTGAATGATTGTGCACAACTGATACTCTTGGCGTGCTCAACTGCAAGTCCTGCTGGGACATCATTGGGAACTGGCTGGTGAATTGACACATGTAGCTGCCAAGCCACTCTCTGTGATATTTGAAAAGTCATGGCAGTCAGGTGAAGTCCCCGGTGGCTGGAAAAAGGGGAACATTGCATATTTAAGAAGGGTAGAAAGGAGGACTACCAACCTGTCAGCCTCCCCTTTGTGTCTGGGAAGATCATGGAGCAGATCCTCCTAGAAGCTCTGCTAAGGCACGTGGAGGACAGGAGGTGATTTGAGACAGCCAGCATGGCTCCACCAAGGGCAAGTCCTGCCTGACCAAGCTAGTGGCTTTCTATGATGGAGTGACTACATCAGTGGACGAGGGAAGAGCTATGGATGTCATCTGTGTGGGCTTCTCTAATGCCTTTGGCACAGTCCCACACAACACCCTTCTCCCTGAATTGCAGAGGTGTGGATCTGCTGGGTGAACTGTTTTGTGGAGGAGGTACTGGTTGGATGGTCATATCCACCAGAGGGTAGTGGGCAACAGCTCACTGTCCAGGTGGAGATCCATGACAAGAGGTGTCCCTCAGGGGTCTGTAGTGGGACCAGCATTGTTCAATACCTTCATCGGTAAATCAGTGGGATCGAGAGCACCTTCCACGAGTTTGTGGGTGACACCAAGCTGAATGGTGTGGTGGCACAACAAAAACTTTGAGCAGTCACTATATAGTCTCTAGTATTTCTCTCAGAATTTTTAGTTGACCTCCCAACTCACTGAGCATCTCTAAAAAGAGCTGTGCTATGTATTCATTTGTACACACAGAAGCAACGTTACTTTTTTACTTTATTATTGTAGGCACAGTTCGCCTCTGCAATGGTGAGCAAAATCTGGTTTTCAATTCAACTGCTCGTTAGTAATATAAACAAATTTACAGTTGTTTCCTGCTTTCATGCTTCCTAAATATGAACTGGTACAAACAATTTTAATATATTTTTCTTCTCTTTTTTTTATGAAAAAATAGAGACCAGCGTTAGTGTATATTTGACAACTAATTGGGCAAAAGTATTACAGACTGCATTTTTTCTTAGTGCTTCAGTCATTATCATTACTTCTTTTGAGTGACTTACAGGCAAAAAAACCCCACCAGACTGACATTGGCAGCTGTATTTGTGAGGTTATAAACATTTCATATGGTTCACAAAATCAGAATTTATTTCAATTTCCAAGAACTATCCATTCTCAAAACTGGAAAGATTTTTTTTTTGTGACAGCACTGGAAATATAACTAGATACATTATGTAGAAGAAGAAAATTCTTATGATTATAAATAAGGCTGAGTGAATATAGTATTTCATTTATTTGAATAAAGTTCATTACCTCTTCTGAGATGTATATTTAAGTAGCATTTCATACATGGGAGCTGGAGTTTTCACAAGAGAATGAATACGTTTTCAGAAGATGTTTTTGTTAGGATTGCAGTGTATTAAGGCTGAGCCATAGCTGAATAGCACTGATTTAGTATTCAAAGTATTAGAAAATTATTTGTATTAACATAATAGCAAATGCTATATGTGTTGCCTCCCAAATTTCAGCAAAGATTGACATTTAGAAGAATTTTTAATATGCGTAACAGGGGCACGTGGAACTAAGATGCTGAAAACAATCACAACATGAAAACTGAACCTTATTTGGTTATTTAGATATATCTTAGTTAATGCTGTGGAAAGTTTATTATGAAAAAGTACTATGAAGTCTTAAAAAGAGTAGTAGTAAGTAATTCTTAGGTGTAGGGTTAGCACCGCTGTTCTTGTTATTACCTTCAAGAAGTGTCTCCTTCAGCAGGAATGTGAGATCTCCTTGACAAGCCCCTCCTGCCCCATTGCTGCAGGTGCCTGAGGGCAGCTCCGGCAAACCTGTCCCTTCCCGGAGCTCCTGGGGGTGACCACTGGTGGTGCTGGGGAAGGGGGTCATCTCAGCCTGTGGGAGTTGATTTCTTACACTTCTGAGTTAGCAAACAGATCATTTTTTGGTCAGTTCAAAAAAAAAAAAAGCCATTCTGTCCTGTAATACTGAAGATGAATAATAGTGCAGTTTTTTAGACATGAAGGAACTTAATGTTTGCTCTAAGTGCAGATAAACCAGGAAATGTGTAATGCGGAGCCAGAATAAGAGATTCTGCAACGAAAACAGCGCAGACGCTTTCCTCACAGGTGAAGTGTTGAATCCATGCTGGGGAAGCACCAGGGTGGGTCCCCCAGCGCCCATCAGTGTGGAGGAGCTGTGGGAGCAGGGGGGAGATACCCTGGTCTCTGACTATAGCTTTGTCCCTGTATAGAATGAATGCTCTATTGATTTGTTGAAAAAGATGAGGGATTATTCAGAAACATCAGCAGCCGTGTACTTGATGTCCACGGGAGGCCAAAAATTAGATGTGTGCCTTTTGCCTTTTCTACGGGCATTTTGCTTTCAGTAGACTGGTTGTGTCTACGTATGAAAGTCTGTGTTCATTCATATCATGCTTGTGGTGTATCAGGTTAATAATCCGTGAATTCATTTAGTAATTCTAAAGGTTATTTTAGGAGCTGTGTGTTGAAGAAATTCATTGGCAGATGGTTGAGAGATGCCATGGAAGATATTCCAGCCACTGCTCTTTCCAGTGCTGCTTCTTGCCTAAAGAGTGGATTTCAGGATCTCATCTGGCGTGTTAGCATGGGGACTCTAACCACATGTTTCAGGTGTCTACATTAGCAATAGTTGAGTGTGAATATTAAATTATTCTATTCACTTATTGCTCCTGATGACTAGTAAATTATTTTAATGATGTTGACTATCCCATTCATGCATTACTTGGAAGTGATTGGAAGTGAATTGCTGTCAAAAGGCTTTGCAGCTGCAAAAAATTACACTTTTGTTGTATTCCCATTACCCCCCAAATAGAACGTACTATTTCTGTCTTTGCACTCCATTCCGGCAGCTGCCACTCGGGGGTCAGCAGACAATCCCAGTGCACTCACATGGTGTCCCAGCCGCCCGCACACACTGTGCTTTGTGGTGCAGCACGTACAGGATCGTCTCCCAGCACCCATCACCCCCTGGAAACTCTTCTTTCACCGGCCACTCTCATCCTCAGCTGAAGGATGGAAGGTGGTCCCATCAGCGCATCTTCATCTCGGAGGAGTTTTGTGTGATCTCTGTAACACGAAGCTGTCTAAAATGAACATATCACTAAAATTTCCAATGATTTTTTTCAAAAGCGAGTTAGAAATAGTTTTGTAGTTTGTAGAGCTTCTGACATCTCACATCAATAATTTGATACAATGTGTTAATTACAAAATAGTTGTATAGTTACAGATGGAAGACAAAAATGTTGCTTTTCGCACCAAGTGGTCTGTGACTAGTATCTTAAAGAATATTTTCTAAAAGGCCCTCATCTCCAGAAATACACTACTTTCATTTAGGGCCACTTGAATTGTGATATTATTTCCTGGTCTATTTTAATAATTGTGTCCATGTTAGTATTTTTCTGAGTATGAAGAACAAGTTCTTAAAGGAATATGCAGAAATCAGAAAAAGAACTATGGTCCGGGGACAGCAAAAGCTGGCTGCTTTCATCTGTGTAACCCAGACTAAGTTGAATGGTACAAAACGCTTATTTACACTTATTTTGATGTCTCCCCTTTCGTCTCTTAGTGATGGGATATGAAATAGAGCAATTAGAAATTTATTAATCATGTATGCCGTTTAGCATAATACATAAAGCAAGAAAAAGATGGCACTTGGCTGCGGGGGTGAGTGGGGAGGAAAGGTTACATTTCTCTTACAGAAATCCAGGTAGCCAAAGGATTGTTGGCCATGTCACTGTTTTTCAGACACAGTAGCTATAGTATTGCAGATTAAATCTAGGGAAAGTGAAAGAAGCTAGCAATTTATGTATTCTTTTTTAATAACATCATCCACGGTCTTGAGCGGAGGATTGGTGATGCTCGGGAGAGGAGCAGCTGGAAGTCTGTGGTGTGCTGGGCTGTGCAGGTAAATTCCGAGGAGCTGCAGGGTTTATGGTGTCCAAGGGCACGCAGGGAAGGGATCCCATCAGCTGCGGTGCTGAGCCACAGAAGTTAGTGTAGCTTTAGGCCATGAGTCACTTCTGTGGGGTGTTTTTTGACATTTAGCTTTGTTCTGGAGAGAGATTCTGGGTTTTAAGAAAATTTCAAGAAAATCTGTGTCTTGCCTCTAACAGCATGACAGACGTCTCTCTCTGTCTAATGTTATTTCTCCTTCATGTTGTAAACTTGCTATTTTTCACACCTAATAGTGCTTTTCAGGTTTTTTAAACCTCACCCTGTAGTATCATGCCCAGTTCTCAAAATAATTCTAAACTGATTGTTATGTACTTCATTGGTAGTATTTCCTGTTATCCACAGCTCTGAATTAGTATACTAATTATTAAAGTAACTTTACATTTTGTCCTGTATATGTATATGCATCTTATTTTAATCACTGATTTTTATGGCATATGATACAGCAGGTTTTCAGCTACTCCCTTGCTCTCAGTGTGGTTTTCAAAATACAAATCTTTTGCTTCCCTTTTGAGTGTTGGGTTAAACAGCGATGCTTTAGGTAGGCATGAGCTGGCACGTACTTCGCTGATGCAGAATGGTGTGGTCCTCGTCAAAAAGAACATTCGCTTCCAGTGCCAGCTTGTTCTTTGTGGTAACAGTGAGATTTGCCAAAATAACGTGTGACCCTTATTTGTGTTGACAGTGAATTATGGCTTTAAAAATGCTAAAGGTATTACTGTGTATTTTACAGTTTCAATGTTTTCCTGGTCCTTAACCTAGAAGGGCTCCGTTTCTTTCATCCTGTTTCATTCTAAGGGGTAGTCCTTAACACCCTTGGTTCAGCTTCAGGCTATGAACTTCAGGGAAGTCAGTGAATAATGTCTTTAGGATCAGTTGCTCTTAAATCATATGGTCTTTATTGTCAGCAAACACATAAATGAATTAGAAGGGGTGACATCCAATTAACACAGACTTTTGTAGGCTTAATGAGCAATGATAAATTTTAATTCTTTCTTTGGCACTTTAAGTGAAGTTACAAGTAGAAAGAACTAAGGAGATTGTCTTTCCATTGATTTGTAAGTTAGTTATAATTTATTTATACTGGGATAGGAGGCATTTCCTTTGGAAAGAAATGGTTTTCAACTTGATATACTTGCTTGTGCAAGTGGGACCTGGTAGTACATAGCTCAGAAATCCAGCCACAGATAGTTGCAACTTGGCTGGAGTTGGGAATTTTCCTGTTTCTCAGTCCATTCTTTGTTTCTTAACTTACAGTGTAATAGACTGAGTAAAGGAAATATTTCCAGACATGTTTTATAGTATGCACTCTTTAAAAATTCAGCTGTAAAACTAAGTAAAACTGAAAACCAAATTCCTTAAAATAGTTGGTGCTGAAAAATGTAAATGCTAATGGTGCTTTGACGTCAGCGTTGTGCCAGTTCTGGCAGGAGTATGGCAGCATTTGGTTTCGTGACAGTGATACTTAATAGGACTCTGACTTCAGCTGATGTTGCCAGAGGAATTATAAATTGATCAAACACTGTGAGCGCCTGCCTTCTTTCTGCCGGTGGTAATTTCATGACCATGTTGGATGGCCCGGTCTTTCCACTTGTTCATCACTAAATGGCAGAGGCCGGGCAGTCCTCATTCCCTGCCTAAACACAATCTTCATCACAGAAAGTAAGGTTTGGGTGGTCTCCAGTGCTTCAGACCATATTCCTTTTGTCTGATGAGGTTTAGGAGATTACTGGGTTTCCTGTGATAGGAGTGTTAGGATGAGGGGAAGGGTGTGACAGTGAAAGAGGGGAGATTGAGATGAGATCTGGAGAAGAAATTCTTTGAGCAACCTGATCTGGTGGGAGGTGTCCCTGCCCAGGGCAGGGGATGGAACAGCATGGTCTTCAAGTTCTCTTCCAACCTAAACCATTCTGTGATTCTATGAAAGAAAAAAAAAAAAACAAAACCCCAATGACTGAATATAAACATGAGAGCTGTTAAATCTATTTTGTACAACACATAACATTGTAATCTCGGTTTGAAGAAAAAAAAAAAAACCTAAAAAAAATTCAAGTCTAACCCACATAAATCTCATGAAACCTCTCATAAAACCTTGCACAGCTTGAGGCCCTTTTCTACAAATATTCCCAAAGGGTTTTTTCCCATATGTAATTTTCCAAGGTTATTGTGTATATTTTAGAAGTATTATGACTTGTACATAATGAGGGCATATTTTTAGAAATGAAGCATGAATATTCAACTTCCCAGGATATTTCCTTATGCTGTTACCAAAAAATTAAACTAGAAGCTTCAAACTTATATATATATTTAAGTCAGAATTGTATATAAAAAAAGGCATGGGTATTCTAGGGGTGGTTAGTACATATTGAGTATTCTTGGTACTTCTATTAAATGTGACAGCTTAAACTCTTGAAATTACAAAATTGGCCTCTGGTTTCATATGATGTAAATTTTAAGCACTGGATTGTTTGAATTTAACCTTTCTTGTTGACTTTCATCTTATTTTGAACACTGGGAAATTTAACTAAAGCTAAATGCCTGGAGATCATAATGCTTTTATATCCCCGTCATCTCGCCAAGTAAAAGAGCTTTTAATGACGTTCTGAAGAACATATGAGAAAATTGCCTGCTGTAGATAACACAGTAGCTGGGACCAAGGACAGAAAGGACATATAATTCTTTATAGTGAACTTTTTACTGTCTGGTGGCAATCTGTTACTGACAGTTTGAGGCTGAAATGAGCATCAGATACTTCCAGCAAAACCTCAGTCTTTCACATCTAAGGCAAGCCCCGGTTTTGGTAAGTAGGGCACCAGGCTGCTGGCCGGAGAGCCAGACCCTTCAGATAAGGACGTGTGAACTTCAGGGTGCAGCTTAGCCTGCAGATCAACTAACTCATTTTAGTTTGGGGAGAACCGGTTTCCTGGAGTCTTTTAATGGAAGCGAGAATCCGAACTATACCCTTTTTATTTACTCTTTATATTCTTTTATCTCAGCTAGCTCAGTCTACTTGGACTGAAAAGCTTATTGGCTGTTGTGCGAAGGCACTGCTGTGTTTACTGGGCAACTTGTTCATATGTTTCTACTAACATTTATTAAAATACTTAGCATAAAAAAGAGAATATGGGTGAGATGACCTACATCAACCTAAATAAACAGCTCTACATCAGCACGGCTGATCAATATGGCTAGTTCCCTTTTTTTTTTTTTTTTCACAAAAGCTTCATAAATTTTGTTTAATGTCTCATCAGAGTGGCCTTTTAGAAAGCAGTTTAGTGAAACAAATTTACATTTCAGCTCTGCTGTCATATTTCAGCTGACATTTCTGTCAGTAATTTCTCCAATACGTGGTGGGAAACAAAGTATTTTGGAAGGAATTCTCTGAAATCTACTAAAAAATAGCTCAAGTCCCTTTGACAAACCTTATATCAGAGATAAGCTTTGAGAAGCCTGCCCAGCCTGAAGTATTCTAGAGAATAGATTGTGAAATATTTCATTACTACGCACAAACAGATAAGACTTCATGCGGCAGAATCCATGATATAGAAATACAATTATTAAGAAGCATTATAATCAAGTCACATATTAAAATGATCAATATTTATGTGATAGATAAAATTCAAATGAGAAGTTAGACAACCTATCTCAGCGAGGTCCAGGGTGTTATTTTACCTATTCATCTCAGTTTATATGTTAGAAAACAAAGTTATGACTCCTTGAAAATACCCTTTTTATATGAATAATGTTGGCACATGGAGTTTTCTGTAATTGATAGAATTTCATCATTTTTTTGTCTACTGTGCCTACTGCTGAGGGGCATTCGGGAGAGAAATATAAATCTCTCTCTCTAATCTTGGTCTTTCTTTCCAGAATACGTTATCTGAACAGGATCAACTGCAGAATGGCATCTTAGCAATGCTAAGTCTGCTTTATTTTCACTGCACATCACTTTAAGCGATGGAAACAGGAAAATGTGTATTTCAACCTACAGGCAGTACTGACTGGGAAGAAGTTTAGACTCTCTCTCCTCTGTCCTTTCTCAGCAGCCCTCCTGAAAGTGGTACGTTGTTAGAGATAATTACAGTGGGAAAAGGCTTAAACAGCTGTAAGTTCTTATGTTTGTCAGCGGTCTTTCTATAGAAACATGATTTTTCAAAGAACTCCTTCCAGTTGCGTATCGGTTGTAGCACCCTATAGATAGGGTGGTGTGCCTGGCTGTCTCTGGGTCTTGTTCTTGCCATAGTATTAAATGCTGTTGGCAAAAAGAGGTTTCAAAACCCTTTGTAATGTAAGTCTAGTCTTAGAAGAAAGATCTGTAGGTACCAGCTGGTATCACTCTCTGTGCAATTGTAAATGAGTCCTAAGAAATACGTAAAACAGCATATAACTGTTAGATAGCTGATGGAGATCAGTCACCAGTACAAAACGATCAGTTTGCTCCAAACATTACTCCCTGGAAAAGAAAACTGCGTGGAATATTCTATTGCAATATTTTGTTCTTCTTACAATGTGCTTGGTTTTGTGTCCGTCACTGTAGTACATCCGTACTTCCCGTAAGGCATCGGCACAGCAGCGTGAGTGTGACTTCTTACATGCTATGGTGTAAACCATGGCAGTCTCTTCTGTAAGGTCCACTTATATTTGATCAAGTATTTTTAGATTGTATTTGTGTCTCAGGTGGTCAGTCAGGGAGATCCAGTAGTAGTTTTCAGACCATAAGCTTTGAAAAATGGTGCCATCTTTATGTCATTCTTTTGACAAATACCGAAATCAATGTAATGCACTGCTGTTGCCATGGATGGGTAGGCAACTCATACTTCTTCTGTCTTGAATACATTTTTCTTCCATCCAACATGAAAGAAAAGGAGGGACTTCACATTTGAAAAGTCTAGTTTTCTACTGAACTTCAAAAAGTACAAAATTAACACTACCAGTTTATCAGTTGCAGCATTTTGTTCTTCAGATAGAGGCTTTTAGTTTTTCATGGATTCACGGAATTGTCAGAGTTGGAAGGGACCTCTAGAGATCATCTAGTCCAACCAGGGTTGCCCAGAGCACATCACTCAGGACTGCATCTGGGCGGGTCTTGAAGATCTCCAAAGAAGGGGACTCCACACCCTCCCTGGGCAGCCTGTTCCAGTGCTCTGTCACCCTCACCGTAAAGAAGTTCTTCCTCATTTTTGAGTGGAACTTCCCATGTTCCAGCTTGTGCCCTTTGCCCCTCGTCCTGTCACTGGAAACCACTGAAAAAGTCCGGCTCTGTCATCCTCCAACCCACCCTTTAGGTACTTGTAAACATAGATGAGGTCTCCCCTCAGTCTTCTCTTCTCGAGGCTACAGAGCCCCAGCTCCTTGAGCCTTTCCTCGTAACGGAGGTGCTCCAATCCCTTAAGCATCTTAGTTGCCCTACGTTGGATGGCAATGCCCCTGTCTCCATAAGGTGATACCTGGCTTCTTTTTCACAGCTTGTCATAGAGGTGACCTGAAGTTCTGCATCCCGTGGCATTTGGAGAAATACCAAGTAGCCCTGGGAATACTGCCCATGGCTAGGCCAAATGAAGGATGCAAGTGGGGACCCTGCCAAGCAGTGGATTCAGTGCACGCCTTGTAGAGGTGAGCTGGCTCGTGGCCCAAGTCATTGGCATCATCCCAGCTGCTGGCAGGAGTGAAAAGGGAACTTGGAATCACCCGATTCACTGCTGACTGGCCCAAATGCCTGAATTTCTTCAGGCTGAAGAAGCCAGATGGGTAGGTGCCAGATCAGACAAACCTAGATGTCAGTTTCTACGCTACCTGCTTACCAACTGTCTTTCTCAAGGGTGTGCAAGCTGCAAGCAGCTCAGGAAGGGATCCACCAGCACCACCAGGCTTCCCTACAAGCCCATGTTGGCTTTGCACTCGTGACACACACGAGCCACTTTTTTTATCCCACCTGGCTGCTGTCAGATCTAGCTTTGTGGGCACCAGAAGTTCATCCAAGGTGAGCGCTCCCCTTAGAATGCACTCAGCCTGTCTCCATCAGGTGAGACATTAACCCAGCTTCTCAGCGCATTCCTTTTCAATGCCAGTATCAGGCATGCTTCATTTTTAGCTGTCTGCCATGACACCTTGCAGTCATGAACCTCCCGCAAAGCATCACACCTTGTACCAACTGTTCATGGGACACCAAGTATTGCTGACTCCACTACATCTAAGCCCCTCTTCAGAACAGCTCCCAAGGTAATGCTTGGCACACATGAAGCGTGTCTGCTCAGGTCACAAGCTCCTCTTGCCCTAGCCAAGTTCTATCCTCACAGAGCAGGACAATTCTCCTGCTCCAGACTGCCAGTCTGAAAATATCAGCAGTGAACAAAAGAACATAAAAGGAAGCTTTCAGGCATTAGGAGGGTTTGAAGTGAGGGGTTTTGTTCATTGCACGATTCTTCTTCACTTTTCCCGTCTAACACAACCACCACATGAGAATGCAGGCTCTCAAAGGTTTGCCTGATGCGCAGCAACAGTGAGAAGAAAGGATAAGCATGGTGAAAACAGGGAGACAACAAAAGTCTCTCTGAGTGGAAATCTTGGATACAAGAACTAATCTTGGGATAGCAAAGAGGGTTCTTGTGTTTCTCTAGTGAAACAGAGTTCCTCAAAACGATCCAGGGGGGACACACTGAGAGATGAAAACAGGTAAACTTAAACTTTGTAAACTTAAGAAAATACAGGTGAGGTGGAAGAAACAGAAAAGAGGTGGTTTGATAGTGCTTAATTTTCACAGCCTTGGGAAAGTAGGAGATTTGCTTTGGTTTGGATTTTTTTTAACAGTGCCATCTCTTTTCCCTAGGTAAGGAATGCTCATTTCCCAGTTTATAAAACTCACAGTAATCCACAAAACAGTGTTTAACAATGTTGCATTCCTTTTTCCTGGCAGGAATGTTATCTTGGGTAGAGTCCCAAGAGTTATGCACTCCATCTCCTTGTCCCAAGGGAGGATGAGCTGGGCTTCTGCAGATGCATCCCACCTGGTTTTGGCATTTATAATGAAATGGAAGTTCCAGTGGGTTTCAGGCTTTCCCCCTCTCTTTACAAAGATTGCCTAACACCTAAACTAAACTTAACCTTTCTGCTATTTACTACTGCTCTGTATTTAAATAATGCAAATATACATTGAGCACACAAATAAAATGTCAGCTTCTTACGCAAAAGGAACGACAGCAGTCATTGTTGAGGAATGTATTGGAGCATTATAAGCAATGCCTAAAACTGTGCTATGAAGTACTGTTGTGTGGTATTTCAGATGAAATAGCAATAACGTAAAGTGCCAAGGGGTATTAGAAGCTCATCCCATTCAGGAATCTGCTTCTGGAAGCACTTAATAAACCGACTGAAGTAAAACTAGGATTTCGCTGTATACAAATGCTTACAGTCACAACTGTACATGCAAAATCTCTGCCAGTTTTATTTTATAACCTACTTTTCCTTTGCTTTGTGCCACCTTTGCAATTATGTAAATAGTCATGTGGACTGCAGGATCACGGTGATTGGGACCATATGAGTGATTAAACTTTGGTTTTTTTTTTGTGTGACTGCCAGGTTAGAGTGGATACAACACTCAGCAATAACCCGTCTCTGGGGCAGCTTCTGGCCATCTTCTTGGCAAGGGAAGTCTAGTTTCTCCGTATTGACTTATGCTGTGCCTACTGGTAGTGAAAAGAAGTTAATTAGAAGCATCTTCTTCCTCGAAGCACAGCAACGGAGATCTTGGGCCTGAAGGTAATTTCTGCTTTAAGAAGTTGGTGTAATGTTAACTTCCTGTACTATGGTTTCCATAAAGCAGTCATGCTTTGAGATCCTTGGCTTATTATATGGCTAATGGGGAGAAAGGTAAGAAAATTTTAGGAAGTATATGAACACCTAAACCTTTAAAAATCAGAAGAGAATGTAAAGATTGCTGGTGTTTCGGTGTCTCAAACATGTGGCTGGGAGTCAGCAGAGTTGCACTGGTGGTTGGTCTTGGCTTGGCATTTCCACATTGCATGAAGTGAGGAGAGTGTTCACTTCCTTATGCTCACAATATACTATTGTTAGTCTGTTAAACTTTGAAATGCTTTAAGATAAGAGATTATCTGAGCCAAAATAGAGTGCTCTGCAAGCATGGCTGCAGCAGATTGTAACTGTGCTTTACACTCTGAAGGTAGGAAATTGTCAGGAGACAGTTCTGTATCTGTTCAGCTCACTCCATCAAATACAGTGCTTTGATTCCCTAACATTGGGCACTTTTAAGATTTGGCTGGACAGGGTGCGGGCCCATCTTGTCTAGACCATGCTTTTGCCTAGAATCACAGAATTATCTAGGCTGGAAGAGACCCTCGGGATCATCGAGTCCAGAAAGGTTGGACCAGATGATCCTTGAGGTCTCTTCCAACCCGGGATTCTATGATTAATATAATTTTAGTAGGAGTTGAAATGCTATAGTTTTTAATTAGCAGTAATGAGTATGTTAGCATGGATAGGTGACATATACTTTGTGAAGGCTGCAGCTTCAATGGCTTCATCTTAGTTGTAGATTACCCACATACGAGTCCTCCTCCTGAATACACTTGATTATGTAGTTTGAGGGGAAGGAATTATTTTTAAAGCGGGATCTGCTGTTCCGTGCTAAAGGAAAGTGCCCTACGTCTGTCTCTGCCAGAAAAATTCAGGCTCAGCAGTTTGATATGACACTAATTTACTTGCAGAGAGATTTATAAAGCTTCATAAATAGCAGAACAATATGATTAGATAATACTTCTCTTGATTCAATTACAACTGAGGTTTAAAGATACTAAGAAAAAAATCAAATGACCCAGGCTGGAATTAAGCTTTCTTAATGGAATGATGAAAAGAAGTCAGCAGTGATGAAAAAGCAGCAAAGAATTTCTACTGTGATCAAGCAGGGAAACCATTTCTTAAGCTATGATGGATGTACAGCATCAACAGATGGAATTCTGAACCACTCACCATTCTTGTTTGGGATCTAGATTTCATTTATAACTTTAGGGAAATGTTTTAAAATGATTGATTTTGGCTTTCGCTGAACTTGCTTTTCTTTCTGCGGAGTGGATTATGCATTGGATCACCCTCGTAAATGTACCCAGAATAGCATGAGGACCTTTCTGGTAGTGACAGATGATGCTTTTTTTCCCTTTAATGTGCAATGTCAGCAGCTCTCTGATGTCTGTTTTTAAGCTGAGCAAGGCAGGAGTTTCACATTCAGGCCCAGCATACAAACCCGTGTGTCGTATTGGCAGCTCAGCCGCGCATTACGATGTGACGCGCCTCTCGCTGCGTGTCCACGTTGGACGGGCTCCCGCGAGAGGTGAGGATGCTCCACGGAAATCAGTGGGGCAGACGGTGGTGCCCGCAGCACAGGGTGGAGCACCGGCACGTCTCCATTCACAGCCATCCAGAAGACACACAAAAAGGTTTTAACTTCCACTATGTAAAGCTTGGCTCGGCTTTTTGGCACTTATTTGAAGAAACTTACAAATATATACATGTGTGCACATAGAAAACTGTTTTTCCATATTTTTGTGGCAAAAGCAATTTTTTTAGATGCTTTTTCAGGTTGAATGAAACATTTCATAGATGTAAAAATGGTGAAATACTCACCAGGTGAGAGAGGTCATGAAGAAAAAAAGTACTGAGTGCCTATCTGTAGGTAGGGAAGTTTAGAAAGCTCAATACCTGTATTTCAGCCCTCATGGTAACAAGTACTCAAATACCGTATGATATTTGGCCCTGTCATTCCAAGAAGTACAAGCTGGTTTGCTCTCAACCCTCTAAGTCAGGTTACTTTTTTCCATTCCTAACCAATCAAAATCAGCAGTTTGACCAGTGATGCTGGATTGCAATATAAGCCTAAGCATAACGTACCCTGCGCTGTCCGGTCTAAAGCCAAAGCGAAGAGAATTTGATGTGGCAGCTGCTTTTGAAAGGCTCGTGTTTGATACCCAGCTTTAAGCTGGTGGTTTCCCAGTTGAACATGAAACTGAATGAAAAGTGGCCTTGGGAATCCCTAGCACTTGTGTCCTTCTTGAGATTGCTCTCTGGGCTTTGAGTCTTTGGGATTGTGTTTGGGGTATTCTTGGTTTGTGGGTTTTGGGAGGTTTTTTTGTTGGTAGATTTGGGTTTTTTTTTGGTTGTCCTGGGTCTGGCAGGGATGGGGTTAATTCTCACCGGCACCTAGCAGGGACACAGGTGTCCCATCCCGCGTGGTGAGTGAATGCTGCTTCTGGACATCCTTGAATTGGCACTCACCCCTTTGGGTGATTGTGTCTTCTAGGCATCCTGGCGTGAGGGGCCAGACGTGGTGAGGGGGTGTGTGCACACTGCAGAATCCTCATATTGTGTGTTGTTCTGATGTGGTGCTGGGTAGCAGCAACTTCTCCACTGGTACATTGGACCCACAGTTTGTTAAAGGTTATCAGAGTGTAATTTTGGTTACCCCCATTGTCTTTTTGGTTTTGGCTCTTTGGATTTAGTTACGAAGAAAGTTTGTGTAAGTTTATTATCTGTGTGAACTCATTTTGAGGTGCCTCTGTAGCACCTGGTTTGATTGCTTGCAGAGGAAATCCTATTCATCTGTTATAGTTGTCTGCAAGAAATTTGTTTGCACACAACTTGTATAGCAACTGAGCTCTGTTCTTCTTTCATTAAAATGGTTGGCTCAGTCCCCTTATTACTTTTTTCCTCTTGGAATGGCCATGGCCTTTGCATGAAAAATACAGCCACATTATGTCTGGGAATATTTGCCCAGAATATTCTCTGCAGTCAGAAGAGTTATGGTCATTTGTTTTCAAATTAGAAAATGAAAATACAGACATGTAACTTAGAAATGTAAAGAAATTTTCTTAGATGCAATCTGTCCTTTAAAGGAAAAGAAGAAAAAAACAAGAAAACCCAGTGGGATTTACCAGTGACTTTTTCTTATTCTGTAAGTCCAAGTGCTTACCAATAAAGTACGCTGAGAGGTAACAACATCCAGAGGGAATAGCACTGACACAATGGTTATGGATTTGCAGAAGAAAGATTTCTGCTTCCAGCAAGGTCAAGATCTTGTTATTGGCTGATGAAAAGTATTCGCCATCTGAATTTTATCTTTAACAATGCAGAAGACAAAATCCCCCCAAATCCCAAACCCCTTTCAGTTGCATCTTTTATGCAAATAATAGGGAGCATAGAAGTACGACAAATGATGTATACAATTGCACACTTATTAATTCAAAAAAAGACTTAGCTGTTCCAAGTGTTAGAAGTATACAGAGAGTGATCAGATGACTGTTAGTCTTTTAAACAAAAACGTTGTCACGGCAGGCAAGAGAGACTAACTTAATAGCTTTGCTCTATTCACGTCCTCTAATGTTCAAGAGGAGAATAAAAACAAATCATTATTCACTTAGTCATGTGAATATCATCAAACTGATCTGCAGAAGGTGACTGAGGTACATGTTGAGTGTTTGAATGCATTTTGCCTGTCACAAATCAGGGTAGGAAAAAAAAAATCTTGAAAAGTTGGAATCTCTTCTCACCTTGAGAAACCCAAGCAAGAGCTCCAGGTTATCTTTCATAAAACATTCAGAACAGATTTGTTTTAAGCTGATCCCTTCTCCACAAAACTTGCTTTGAGCCTTCAGGGTTCAAGCATTTACCCACGTCAGAGAAGCCGTGTGACAGCGACTGACCCCTCTTCTTTCCCGTTCCCTTTGATATCAGATATAATCCTCCAGCCTTTCTATGAAAAAACATCTTATTCTTCTTTGGTTCTTTACTGTGACCTTTGTGTCAGAAAGCTGTAGCACTGGGCTCCAGGGCTGCTATTTTTAGTGTGTTTAGATGAGGAAAATCATCATCTTGAAATTATCTGTAGGGGTTGAGCTAAGGAATGATGCAAGGTAAAGTGTTCCTTTACATTTACCAGTATAGACAGCGTAGTTACAAATGTCTGTAAAAGCACCACCAGGGATAGAAAAGAAACCAAGTTTCAAGTAGTTAATCGAGATGAAATGATAGTGGTCTCTCCCATCAGTTGGGGATCCTGGCCTCATTTTCCTATGAGATGCTGCTTCCTCACATCACGTCCCATATCTTGGGTTGTCCTTCTCCTCAGAGACAGCACCCAGGATAAATTTTCTGTCCAATCCACTCAGATCCCATTTTCTTCTGCTCCTTTTCTTTTCCTCCAATTTATTGTGCCTCTAATTCATTCAGGCAAAAGAGCTGTGTCAAAAGTAGCTAAATCAAGGACGGATTCACCTTTTTGAATAGGTAAATAAGTTGCTGGCAGGTAGGTCTCTTTGGGCTGTTGATGCTTTCCCAGTTTAGCAAAGGGATGTCCATCATCAAAGCGATGAAGTGCTCCATTCACACAGTTTTCTTCCATGAGCTTACTAACAAGTACTCTTCCTAAAAACACAGCAGAGAATTAAGGGTATTAGGCACTATTAATGCTTGCTCTGGGTGTGATCTCTTTACAGTCAATCACTGGAGAGTGCTAATAGGTTTTAGAATGACATTCGGAACACTTTTTTGCTGAATATCTTATTGGTAGCCAACAGAATTTAAGTGTTGAAGCTTACCGCATAGCAGCGGCGTTAAGATGGATCTCTGTGTACCTGAAGACTTGCATACAGTACATTAAATGTGGAGACTAATTGTTTAGCTTCCATTATTAGTATTTTTTGCAGTGAACCTCATGGAAATTTGTGCCTAGAATTTTTGTCTGTATTTACAAATTGTAGAGTTTAGCTAATGAATTAAACTAAATGTCTACGTGAAGTGACTGGCCTGTAATTTGTGGCAAATTTGCAATGGATTTATTAGGCATTTCACTTGTGGCATGTTAATTTAGCAGGAGTGTTTAGCAAAAGCTTGGAGTTTGTGTATAGGCTCTGTGTTACAATGGCACAATGTTTTACTGTCTCTTTTTTGGACACCTGCACTCATTTCATTTACCTGTTCCTTTTCTCCCTATTCTTGCATTGCAAACAAGCTACAGCTGCACACCTCGTAAGCTGGTATATAAACAGACACTAAAGAAACATTTATGAATTCATAAGGTGATCAAATATTTTAATGTAGCTGCCTCAACGTATCTAAAATTTTCTCTGAAGAGAACTCTGTCCTGCTGTTCTTCTTTCTGCATTTCTACATGCCTTACTATGACTCACACCCAGGATTCAGTGGCTTTTGTCAGTGGCTTTTTGACCTTTATCAGGTCCATGGAGCATTTGAATAGAGATGTTTCTTGGGCTGGACTGCAGAAAAGATTGCAGATAGTGACATTGCCATTTGAAACGCACTTGAGCAGTTAAATCCAAAACTGTGGTCCTGAAAACCCTGCTGAGCCATTGCGTCATCCCAAAGGGGTCTAAACTGTGAATAGACCCCAATTTCAACCTCAAGGGAACGCTCCTTGCATCCTGACAGTGATTTCTGTCTTCATGTCCAGCTCATGTTTAGGACCAGCTGGTATTAAAGAAATTTTCTTTGCTTTCTTTGAAGTTGATGAGCACTTCCCAGACCATTGCAGAGCTGAGTTCCCTGGAAGATGCAGTGATAGTCAACACTCGGCTGCTACAAAATGCAGCCAAGAGAAAGCAGATTCTTCTACTTACATCCTCTGACAGTCTGACTATTTTTTAGTGATCTCTGGGAAAGGGTTACATGTTTCACTGCCAAGTGATTTTTGGTTGTGTTTTACTTTCTCCCCTCCCCCCACCTCATGGTTGTGCCTATTAATTGCAAGAAAGAGAAGTAACAGCATGATGTCAAGAGTGCTGCAGTTTTCAGCTTTGTACTGTAATCTTTCCTATTATGTTTAGTTTACTACTTTACTTCAGTGTTACTTTATAGTTTTGAAAACCCTTCAGCACGTGCGGGGAGAATAAAAATTAGCAAAGCAAGGTGCCCCAAAATGAGCTCATTTAATTATTTCAGCTTCATTGTGTTAAGTGCGATATACATTTTATAGTTAATTATATTATTGCTATTTTTTTTCTTCCAGAATCTTTGCTTTCTTATTCAGGACATCAGTTGAACAGGATTTTCTAAATGAAAAAAAGGAAAGCCAGTCACTCTATTAGTTTGGTTTCATCTTGAAATGTGTGGTCTGATGTTTAGACTTATAAATCATCTATATCTTGCTCCAAATACAAAATATTAATTTCCTCATAACCTTTTCTGGGTCTCTCAGCAGTACAGAACCCGAGTGCTTCAAAAGCAAGATTTGACAAATTTATATTGCTAAAGTCCTCTGATTCACCTCAGGGAGGTAGAGGGAAAGGGAGAAGAATCAGCTCCCACTGATACCAGCTGTAGCTGGAGATTGTCTCTGTTTGAACAGCTCAGACCTTCAAGTTTAATCTGGGACATATGGCTTGCAAAATATTGATGTTACTGGTTTAAGTTTTGCCAAAATCAGTTGTAGCTAAATGAAAAAAAAAAAAAAGAGAATATTGTAAACTTATAGGTAGCAATACTTGCAGAGAAATTCTTTCCCATTTTCTTTCAAAGCTTGGCATACTCTCACAATGACAGGACCATCCAGGTGCTTCCCCTGAGAGAATTCCTGTAGTAGTTCACCTCTCTTGAGATGAAAAAGAAAATGCATGAAGACTCCAATTAGAGAAGGAGCTCTGGATCTAGCTGGGAGTTACACGTTTACAAGAAACTAGGCTTCACAGCTGGTATAACAACCTCTAGTGTCTTTTTTTCTCCCTATTTTTTCTTTTTCTTTCTTTCTTTTTTTGCCTTTCCCCCGCACTGATCTCTTGTTTCAGTCATCCTCCAATCTAGCTGCAGGTATACTAACAATGTAAATGACATTTCCATGCTTTGTGTGGCAGTTCTGCTGTTGGATAGTCACTAGACTGTTTTGAAGCAGCTGATGAATTTAAGCCGCCTGCTGTACTCGGTGAGGTTTCACTAGAGTGACTGTAAGCAAAATTTGACCGATAAAATGGTCTTTTTCTTCTCTGCAGTACTGCTTGCGTCTGCTGGTGACAGGGTTGCTTGTTTTATCTCCATGCTTTTATCTGTTCTACTCTCCAGCAAGACCCTTCTTCCAAACGGCTTCATGCTTCCAGGCGTATTTTAATAATTCATCACAAAAAGCTGGAGTAAGCAAGATAAATAACACAGCGTGATCTATGGCTGCACCTCAAAGGCAGGAGGCGCAAATCGTGTTTAACCACATAAACATCAAGCTCTCATCTTGCTTTATGGACAGGGAGCGGTGCACTTGGTTAAAAACCCACCTGATTTATAAACACCTTACTTTTATATTAAAAAAAAAAAAAAGAGATGAGTGGGAAAGTTCACCAAACAGATGGTAATTATTTAAAAGGAACATTAATCAACAATATAAAGGTGCAGTCATGTGCATAATGCTTTTTCAAAAAAGTATTAACAAAAAAACAGCTGAACATGTCAGTGGTGAATGTCAACTCTATTTTTCTTATATTGCATTTTTTATGTTTCTGTGAAGAAAAACCTCAATAGTTGTTCAAGTTCTTTCTTTAAAGTGAAGTCTTTGCATGTTATTCAGGGTTATTTGGACTATTTTTAGTACAACTGGCTGATAAAAATATAGCTGACCATGCAACTACTCGGTAGTTGACTTCTTTTTCTTCTCTGTCCTCCTCGGTTTGCTTCGGAGCCCCTGTTCTGCCTCCCTGGCCTCTCAAATCCTTAGTAAATTCCTGCTTCTCTACCTGTCCCCACGTCTCCCATTCTCTCAACGATCCTTGGCGTTATAGAGTCACTCCACTCATCGTACTTCTCTGCATGTCTTGAAATAGTTGATAAACTGTTTGGAGTGCTGACTGTATGCTCTTGGGATTTGGTGCTCCACAGGACAGCAAAGAACAGCTTAAATACCGCCAAATATGGGGCAGTTGGGCAGGGAAGATATAACATGTTGATGGGTAGAGGGAAAGAGAGTCCGGTTTCCAGGCAGCCTATTCCATGTTAGACTGATTCAAATATGTCCTGCGTATCACACAGTGCTGCTGTTGTCTTGAACCCTGTAATATTTAATTTAGTTACCGCTCGGGGCAGGGAGGATGTAAATATTGCAGTAAGACTTCACGCCTGAAGGGGCACATTCCAAGTGGTGAACGGCCCTTGCCGGGCGCTCGTGTCTTGCGTTCTCTGTGGCAGAGCTGAGATGGGCAGCCCCAACGGGGGGTTTGCCTCCCGCTCACCGGGGACAGGGACTCCTCTCCCGGGCACAGCCTGGCACTTCCATTCTCCCCGCCTCGCAGGCGTTTTCTTCCAAAGGTGCTCCGTTCCATGCTGTCCTCAAGAGCTTGGCTGCTACGGGGAGATCTGTCTGGAAGTTGGAGTTCCCTTGCTTGGAAGCGCCCTGTTCAGTGGGGATGGGGATGGTTGCGGGGGAGGCAGGGGAGGGGGCACAGGGCACACAGCGGGGCAGAGACAGGGCTCCGGGCGCCAGCAATGCGCACGCAGCTCCAGGGGCATGGGAATTCCTTCTCCTCTTCTCCTCTCCTCACTTTTGACAGTGATATTGATGAGGTGGTTTTCAAGAGTTTCAGCTACTGTGCTGGTGTGATCTCTTTTTTTTGCAAGGAATCTGATTTATGTACAGTATTTGATGAATTTTCTTTTTCTCCAAGGTCCTTACATCAGAAAGAAAACTGAGGTTTTCAAGCTGGCAGAAATCATTTCATTTGCCTAAAAGAAGAGGACAACTTTTAAAGATCAGCTCAGCATAAACTTCCATGACAATTGTGGTAAGCGAAAATATTCATGACCATGTTTTTTCTTTTTATTTCTGGTTACGTTATAGCTTACTTTCATTTTATGTAGATGATAGCAAACACAAAAAGCTGTCACTAACGTGGCAAAAAAATGTTTCTCAATCAAGTACTTTCCAAGACACTGATTGGGATGTCTCTCCGCATTTTGTTAAAGAGAATGGTAACAATATTTCTGATGCTGAAATTAGCTTTGGAACAATTTTCAAGCACTTCTTAGAATGTCTTATTATCATCTCTCTAATTGTGTTTCTACATTGCTGGGATGAAATGTCAAGTACGGTTTTATTGTAAACAGTTGTTCATGCTGTCATTCTTTGTTGATTTTTACTTGTTTATTTGATGGTAAGACCGTTGAAAAAAAAAAAAGACATGAATTCTAGTCTGTTTTACTATGTTTTTGTTACTTTATCACACCAATCGCAAAGGAATAAATCTACTTTTTTGTTTTTCAAAAGGTTAATGCGACCATTAATCTCTCTTGAATTTATGCTGCACGCAGTATCTGCTTTATTGCATATCCATTACAGAATCAAAGCTTTGCAAATTTGATCAAAACCAAACAAATTCTTTTTCCTCTCCTTGTCCCCAAACCCCTTGTCTGCCTGGGAACTTTAGTGTAACTCTATTTTGTTACAGCCCTTTAGCGTTTTTGGGGAATTAGCCAGCAGGCACAGTGGGAGTATCTAGATGACAGAGTAATTAGGGGTGCATATTGCCTTCTCTATCAGCCATAGCCCGGTGTGGAACTGCTGGCACTGAAGGTACTCCAGTGGAGGCAGTTTTTAATCTGTAGATTTGACTGTTCATATGTTTTTTGAAGGCAGCAATAGAACTGACATTTTTTTCCCTTAATAATGGTGTCTAGGAGCAAAAGAACGCCTTTGCTTTGTGGTACGTTGGCAGGTGCCTTGTCCCAGAGGGCAGAAACCCTCTGAGAAGGCTCTGTAGGGTGTGTGGTCTGTTTTAGTCTCTAGGCAGCCTGCTCTGTTTCTGAGGTGAAGATGCTGTGAGACATTTACCCGTTGCTCATGTAGGAAAGCTGGAGCAGTTGGTGGTGAGAAGATCTGGAGCTGCCCTGTAGCGATACAGTGGTGGTACCTGTAGAATGGCTGTTTACTGAGAGTCTATTTAGTGTGGCTTAGGTTCTGTCATGGAAAATGCCTTCAGAGGTGGTAAGAGACAAGGTCACAAGCCACAAGAGAAGTCCCCATGGAGCACCCCAAAAGCACCCCAGTGAATGTAGAAGGGGGGATGATCTCCGAAGCGGTGGGTGATGGGTGCGGGTACCTGCACGGAGCAGTGCCCTGCGTGCGTGTTCCTCACAGGTGACAGCTCGGGGGCACAGCATGCTTTAATGGTGGCCTCGTGTGGCCTCCCCGTGCTCAGGGATTCTGTGGGAAGGGCTTCACCAGCACTACTGCCCTTCTCTCTGTGTGCACCTGTGATCCCTTGGACCCTAGCTGGCTCGCTTTCTTATCTCACTTCTCAGCAGCAACGTTGTGCTTAAATCATCTACTCTGTAGACATGCCTTGAACATTGACAGGAAAAAAACCTTATCTAGTCTTGCTTAGGTAACCACCGGGAACAGCAAGACAGATGTGTACATCGCGTGTTTTACAGTCCTTTTTTTCCCCCCATAAGTATTCTGTTTTTATTGAACCGTAAACAATGCTTTCTTTTATTGTGGCCACAATCTTTTGGAAAGAAAAATCTGGTCAAATATGTTTTTGTCTAGTTCAAGCTTGTTAAAGGAGTGGGAGAATAGCAAAAACCACAAGAATACTTGGTCCAGGAAGGAGACAGTAGCACAATTAGGTCTACAACTATCAGATTGTACCAGCCAAAAAGCTGTTGTCCTGTGAGAAAGCTCTTCTGGCAGAGCCTCCTGAAAAGCTAGGTGCCAGGTTAGAGGCAGCGCCTGCCGCTCGGGTTTGGGAGGCACATCCGAACTTGCTCTGGGCTGTGGGACTTGGCCGTCAGTTTACAAAAAACAGCCTTAAAGGGCAGTATGTTTTACTGTAGTTGTGGCTTAATTAAAGATAATGAAAAGATTCAGATATTCAAAGTTGTCTTCCTACCAAGAGCCATCTGTATGATGCTGAGCAAAAGATTAAAAACTTCAGGCTCCTTTCCAAATTAACCTTGTTATATTGTCTTCCTTTCGAAGTTAAAAATAGGAGGGATCATTCTTGTGCGTTTCTGCGTTTCATGTGCTTTGCCAGCCCAGTAAGCATAATATGTCTGCTTATCCGTGAGCACAAAGGGAGGACATGCTGTCAGCATTTTCAGCCTTATTTATTCCCAAGAATGTCATAGGGATTACAGAACTAAGTAAATGTATGCTATTATAAGTAAACGTCTCCCAGCCTGCAAGGAAATACTCATTTTTCTTCAGCTGCATTCTCTCCTTGCTAGTCCTGCACTAAAGACTCGGTTATGACTCATTCTTCATCTCGGCTGCCTTTCCCCTGCCCTCTGTTCTCACTCACAGCCCCAGGGGGGCTTGCAAGGGCTAGGTCCAGGTTGCTCAAGATTCACCCTGGAAAATTTAAAAAGAAATAGAAAAGACATCTACCACCCAACACTTTTTGTTCTCTGAAGGGGTCACTTTCTGACCCATAAGTTGTTTTTCTTTCAAACAGAGGAAGTCCTTAAGCCCCAGATGTCTTTAGTCTCATGGTGCAGTGCAACAGGGCCAGAGGATGGGCTGCCTCCGCGAGCCTTCAGCCTGCCACCCGGGCTGCGGGACAGGATAGAGCAAGGAGGCATTCGGAAACGGTGACCAGCTTCAGGCAGGATACCCAGCCTTTCAATAACTACTTCTTTTTAAACAGAAAAGAGGAAAGAGATTATTCATGGCAATATGAGATCCCAGTAAGGGACGACGCTAAGATTTCATCACCCTTACTAATCCTATTGGAATTAAATTAAAAAAACTATAAGAAGAAAGGCACTAAGGGCATTTCCCCTCTGGAAGGAATGTCAGGCAGGATTTGGTGCTGCTTGATATCACAGACTCTCGGGGGTCTCCTTCACAGCAGGAAAACATTTGGGTGAATGGGCAAGTCAACTGTAGAGTCTTCCAGTTAGCTCAAGCCACTTGAAAATGAACAGCAAAAGGACAGAGTTTTTGCAGATTGGCTATGAAATGTTAAACATCAGGAAAACTGACCCAAAAAATCCTCTCATTGTTAACTGTTAGTCTTTTTGGTGATTTTCCTTACTCTTAATTTCCTTTCTAAATAAATGGCTTTGATGAAGAGGACTGAAGGGATGGACTTGAAGATACTTTGCCTGATGATGCAGCAATCAAGTTCTACCTTTAACGAAGTGGCAGCCAGCAGAGCGGGCCAGAAGTCAGTTAACCATATGGCAAAAATCCTTCCCCGATGTCTTGTGCTACCCTGCAGACAAAATGGTCAGGACTGGCTGTTGTAGAAGGAAAGTGAACACTTCTGATCAACTTGTTAGCCAAAAACCCAGTCTTTTTTCCCCGAAAGCATTACAGGAAATGAATGCTCCTTTATAAAACTGGGCGACTAATTCTGATACTGACTTTATTTATTTATTTTGTTATCAGTCAATCTACTGTGGACATTCTGACCACTTGTAAAATCAGCTTCATATTTTAGAATTCAATCTACCGTGGACATTCTGACCACTTGTAAAATCAGCTTCATATTTTAGAATTCAGTAATGGAGAATGCTTAATTTTTTTAACCGAACAGAAGCAGCTCTCAGTATGGGAGAAGCATTTCCAGCCCAGCTCTACTCATCGTGCTTTTGGATTGCTCCTGGAGATGTTATTTGGATGAAAGCTCCTGTCAGACCCAATAAAATGACTGACAAGGCCAAATTGGCATGCATTAAGGGAAATGACAGGAGAAAAGCTTAATCGTGCCTGTACCAATAGATCCCAGCTCTTCCGGCGATCACGCTGCCATCCTGTGTGTCGGCAGGGCTTCGCTTTCATCTCTGCAGAAAAAGCTATGAGGCAAAAAGGCAATTGGCCTTGATTACATGCCGAGGAGAGAGCGAAGAGAAAATAAAGCTTCCTTGGCACTGACAGGATAACGGGTCACACTAACACACTCTGCCGTGCCCCACAACGCACGCTGGAGGGTAGGAGTAAAACAGAGGAGTGAACTCTTTGGCCTGGAGGAAGCTTGGAGGTGCACACCTCAGTCCTACCCCGGACCCATTTCGGTGAGGAAGAATCAGGGGAAGGTGTGGAATGGTGTGAGATGAACAAAAGCCATCTGAGTAACCATCAGGTTATTCTAAAATAATGACTATACTATTACTATAACTGACATTAAATATAAGCTGCTAATTCAGGAAAGGTTACTCCAGCCCTTTTTCATAATTTCAAGTGGTTCCACTGAACATCCACCATAAAGAATTTGAGCTTCTCTGTAGTCACTGAGCTGGAGGCTCACAGCTGGCAAGCCTTCAGCTTCTTGGGGCGATATTGGAAATACAAGAGTCTGGCTTGCAGATAAAACTCCTGAGTGTCTCCTTCTGTCGTATTGACTTGTTAAAATCCTAACAATAGCCACGACAGCAACATTATCCTGAGAAGCTGAAGGCTAGCAACCACATTGCGACACAGCTTTGGAAGCAGATTTTATTCCACTGACTACAACTGGCCACCCTTTGAGTACAGGTGGGTGTGCTCTAGGGCTAAGTTATCTCTTTGACTATTGTTTCCCCGTTTTCCTTATTTTCCTTAAATTGTTAAGGAAAGATTATTAGAGAAAAATGATCTCTGTGGAAGCTCTGCTTTCCACCAATCCTTTGCTAATCTCATAGGAGAAGTGAAAATACTAAATAACTATTACTTCTCTGTGCTTGAAAGAGAAAAGGATGCCGCTGTGTCCTGCAGAAGTTGATCTGAAGTTCCCAAGCTTAGTTTCAGTCCTCCAGATGGGATGTGCCCAGCTGTGCTAGTGGGAGACAGAATGATAGGTGGGATTTCTTTGGTTTTTATGTCTCATTACTTTGGGGAAAAAAAAGGAGTGATTGGTTTAGGTGGCACCTTCTGGCAGGCAGGGAGTGGCTGGGCATGCCTGAGAAGGGCAGTTTGGTGGTTGGAGTTTGTGACAGCAGGAGAGGGAGCGATGAAGGGCAGGAGGATGCGGGGAGGCAGCGATGCTGGGGGGCTGTGAGGAGCGGGGCACAGAGGCCGTTTGGGCTCCACACTGACAAAGGCGCTTCCTAGAGACTGGGGTGGCGGGAGCTGGCACTGAGTGTCCATCCTGACACCACGGCAAGGCCTCATCTGCAAGATAGTGGGTGAAAGATTTCCTATTTATATGTATTTTTTCAATTATTACTGAACCTACAGTGTTCTTTTAAAAAGCCATTTGCTCTCCACCAAGAAAATACCTGGGCAGATCTGCTTCAGAGCTCTGGGGTCCTTTGGCAAGCAGAGACATACAAAACTGGGCACACAAACCAGGTATTATACTTTCCCTGCTTTATCAACACTGGGCTTTTTTTCTTTAATGTATACAGCTTTGTCTATGTAGGTATAAATCCAGCAAGAATGGCATTTCTGCTCCCGTGTTGTGCGGGTGTTTCTGTAATGGTGTTTAGCTGGAGTGGCACTGGGAACTCTGGGACCCATACAGAAACCCCTCAGTGAGGAATATAGGAGTTGAGACAAATATCGTGTGTCTCCCTCTAATTCTCACTTTGTAATATCCTAATACACAGCAGCGTGGCCCCGATCCAGGCAATTACAGAAATGGCATTTATTTTGAGGTGCGAGTGAGGATATGAGCACAGGGTGTGCAGTCTCGTGGCCATGGAGGGATTTGGCTCTCTGAACCAGGGGGGCAATATGGGCTCCTTTCAGCCCATGCTTGTATTTCCTGCCAGTTGTGGCTGTTGCCACATTTCTTCCCTTCCGGCCCCAGTCTAGGTGTGATTCCCCTTCCTTTACTTCTTCCCTCCGTGGTTCCTGCCCACAGCCAAAGGCACGTCATGCATTCACAGGCACGCTCTCTTGTTTTTCAGGTTACTGCTTTTTACTGACTGCATCTTTGGCTTCTCTTCCCATTTTATCAATGAGTTTCCCTTCTACCAGAGGGGTTTGGTAACGGTTTGGTTCCTCAGCACATTGCTTTCCTTTTATTTGCACTTATAATTATTCTTTTCAGTTATTTTTGACCTCGTGCCCCTCATTGAGCTGACTGCCCCCCATGGCACGGTGAACGTCCCCCCTCTCACTGTGGCACTGGGTTGTGCTCCTGCTGGCTGCGGCAGCCCTTCCCTCTCTGGTACAGTGCCTCTTCTTTCCTACCCCAGCTAGAGCTCCTCGTTTTCCACCCTCAGACCCATCACTGTCTCTGTTTGCTGCTTATTCT
Organism: Calidris pugnax; assembly: GCF_001431845.1. Taxonomy (NCBI): domain Eukaryota; kingdom Metazoa; phylum Chordata; class Aves; order Charadriiformes; family Scolopacidae; genus Calidris; species Calidris pugnax. Next base: position 153,393 of record NW_015090897.1, read on the forward strand.
TAACAGTATTAAGATCCTCGGGGGATTTCTTAAGCCTGTTTAGTGCCGTGGAGGAGTCTGAGGTGTTTGTGGATCAGTGCTGCCCTTCAGAGAGTCCAGAGCTGCTACGAAAAACATATTTGCCAGATATTGTGAGAAAAGCTATATGGAATTATAAAAACTTACTTTACCTAAGATAGAGCAAAAAAACCCCAAACTCTCTACAAATTCTTTTAACGTGACAAAAATATGTGATGCTCTTGCACAGTGTGAGCTCAGGCTGTGCGAAGACAGGACAGCTATGGGAGATGACAGTCCCAGTGTGTTAAACAGCAGCAGGACTTGCTGACAGCCTGAGCTGAAGCGAGCCCAGGCAAACACAAGGCTTTGCAATTAATGCTCTAAGTCTTAAGTGCTATTAAAAGTCTCAGTCAACGTTTCCTTTATGGTGAGGATTTTCAGCAGAACTTGAGAGTTTCAGATTACGTGTCCCACCAGAATTCAAGACCGAAGGGATTTGTCCGAGTGAGATCCTGCCCCTTTGACATGTGGGGAAATCCCAGCCCCGTAGAGGCAGGGGGAGCCTTAACAAGGACCTCAATAATTCAGGTTTCACTTGCGGGTCTCTTGCTTCCATTAACCTGAACGGGTTGTGAGTTGATCAATGGCAATGAGCAATCAATCACTGGTTGTAATAAGGAATCGTGTGTGAGAGGGACAGAGGCAGATCCCACCCTTTCATTTCATGCTTTCCTACATGTTTGAGGTTTATATTTCATTTATAAAATCAGATGAACTGACTTCTGTGGATTCACAAAGCCGCAAACCAGACTCAGATAAGAGTCACTTTAAAGTGGCAGCCAACTCTACCTAACACATATCATGTTCAATGAATTAGCTAATAATATAACTTAGTAGGTGGTAAATGAGCTAATAAAATATGTAATACAGTTCTATGTTGGAGTCCAAAACAAGTGTTAAAATAACATTTACCACTATGTTTGTAGTAATTTGTATAAGCTGCCTGGCAGGGGGTGTGTGCTGCACTACTGCAAAAATCAGAACAGGAACAGTCTCATTATTTGTATCTGGGATGAAAGGAAGTCTGTGAATTTATCCCACAAAATATGCTTTATGAACAGCTGACTAAGCACAGGGGTCAGCATTGGGTATTGAAATTTAAAGCCCAAGACAACATTATTACCCAGTGAGTCAACAGGGACTGGAGTAATTGATCATATTAGCCCCAAAATAAAATGAAATAGAAGCGCACCATTGTATGCTCTGGAACAGTCATAAAGTGACTTACGTAATGTTGATTTGAGTAACTCTTGCTGATTCCACAGAAGTACAAGACAAATGAGAATTGAAAACAAATCCTGAAAGCCTGACACAAAAAACCAGCCTGACATCTAAAAAAAGCGTCGTGAAATGATCATGCTGGGCTTCGTTCTGCACGGCTGACTTTAATGGGATTTTCCTGAGCAGCAAAGGCAGGATCGGGACCCAGTTAGTGGGGGTGCCTCTCGACTCCAGTCACCCTCCAGTGAGGGTGGTGAGAGCCTGGCCCAGGTTGCCCAGAGAAGCTGTGGCTGCCCCATCCCTTGGAGGGGTTCAAGGGCAGGTTGGAGGGGGCTTGGAGCAACCTGGGCTGGTGGGAGGTGTCCCTGCCCAGGGCAGAGGGGTTGGAACTGGATGGTCTTTAAAGTCCCTTCCAACCCAAACCATTTCTGTCAAAATCTGGGGATTTGTTTGGCCTGGAAAGACAGAGTCTCAAAGGACAGCAGATGGCTGAGTTCCTCTATGTGGCAGGTAAGGAAGAGCCAGGACCAGGCTTCTCAGAGGAGTGCAGGGAAACAGGTAGAGATCACAGTCACAAAATGCAGCAAGCAAAATTTGTACTTTTATGTTTGTGCTTTTCCTGGAGATATTTATTAAGCCTTGGCAGAGGCTGCCCAGGGCAGTGGTGGAGTCACCATCCCTGGAGGTATTTAAATGCCGGGCAGATGTGAGGGACGTGGGTCAGTGGTGGTTTGGGCAGTGCTGGGTTGACGGTTGAACTCGATGGTCTGAAAGGTCACTTCCAACCTTGGCAATTCTATGATTCTATGACTCTCTCTAAGAAAAATATTTTTCAAGGTGGAAGTGGTGAACTACTGAACAAGGTGAGCCAGAAAGGTACTGGGATATCCATTTTTTTGGGAAGATATTCAGAATTTCACAGCACAGAGCTATTTTGAAGTATGAAAATAGATTTTTAATAAAATGGCTAGTATTTATTGTGAAATTAGGTCAATGCAATCTTCTCTGAGTCTTTTGTTTGTTTGTTTGTTTAAAAGAGAAATAGACCTGTATACTCTTACAATCTGGAGGTAATAGTCAGATATGCTATTGCAGACTTCAGCGTTTTGGGTGTTCATGTTATCACAATGCTTTGCTAGTTTAGAGAGTGCCAGTGGCTTTCTGAGTCCCAGGGTATGGCTCAAGTAATGTCAGAGAAGGTGTAATTCGAGATCATAGACCACCAGACGTTGTGCAAACCCTGAAATGCAGATTTTCATAATTTACACGCCACTTTAATTCCCAAGTTATTTTATGTTCTTTTGAAGAATAAATACTGATTACTTGGATTTTTCTGTAATTGCAAGTCATAAATACGCAAAACCTCGGAAGTCATCTAATGAAAAGTGTCTCCTCAGAAACTGATCATTTGGGAGTATTTGAATTGGAATATTGGAATTATTTTTAGCTGAAAAACTGGGGTTGAGATTGATTTTTGAAATAGCCTTAGTGCAGAACAATGTAAGGGTATTCTACTGAGGAACAAGCAAACATAATGGTATTGAGATCCTAATTAGGGCTGTAAATGCTTCTTGCTTCTATTCCTTTCACAAGTAAAGAACTCTGATTCATAGAAAAGTATTTTCAGTAAAAGAATTTAGTAAACCCATTGGTGAGCTTTTATTTGACTCGTATTTCCTCTCCATGTAATAAGTCTTAGTTCTTCTTTATGGCTAAAATGACAAGAGCCTTTTAAGATGTGTTGTAAATGTTGTGTATCTTTATATAACCTTCATGTAATAATTTCTTAATACTCTTGTAGACGAAAAATTACATGATTTATGAAAAATATATTGAGGTCATTTGATAATACAAGTGGTTATTAGTGTAAGAATATTGATACCAGCTGGAGAAAGTAATTACCTGGCAAGGCTGAAGCAAATTCCTTCCAAGCACAACAACCCAGAGCACTCCTTCCAGAGGACGCTAATGCTGGTTCAGAAGTTGAGAAGATTTGTATAATAATCCAATAGTTTTTTTTCCTTGAAATATAAGAAAAATAAGCCCTTGTTAAACCCTCGAAAAATGTAAAAATTTACACTGAAAATTAAATGAGTAAGAGAAAAAAAAAAAATACAGCTCCTATTTAAAATGTACCTGGAATTTTGAGGAAAAAAAGAAGTTTAAATCACTCCAAAAGATGAATTTAAAAGCGTAAAGGTGACGTGGATTACTGAAGTTGTAGTATAACACAGAAAGCAATTTCTACAAAACACCAAGCTATTCAGTGATCACACATGCTCAGAGAGGAGGCACCAGGTAAGATTTAGTGAAAAGAAAGGAATTGGGCAATTTAATTTGGGTTCAGGACTCTTGCTGTTCAGTGATTTGCCTGTTTCAAGGCAGGTTCTTGTGTGCCTTGTCTAGGTCACTGACTGAACCCTTGTCTTTGGTGTCTTTAGGAATTACGTAGAGGTGACAGCCCCCAGCCCTGCCCCGGGCAGCCAGTCTGTATAGAGCTGAATTAGCCAACAGAAGGAATGTTTGCCCCTTTATTTCTTGCTCTGGCTCTCACTGGTGATGGTTTCTCTGGGAGGCAGGACAGTCAGGTCCCACCCCAGGGTGGGTGGTCCAGGGTTTTTAGGTCTTTTAATCCAAGGTACGAGAGGGCCCTGCAGTGTTGTTTTCTGTTGTCTGTTTCTATTTAAATTTTCTCTTATTAATATCAACATTGTCATTATTACTATTATAATTATGATTATTTTGCTGGTTTCAACCATGATAGCCCTAGGGCTGGGCAAAGGTAACAGAAATAGTGGAGTTACCATTTCATAATTGCTTCCATAGAGATAGTAAACAAGAATTTAAACCCACATTTTCTCAAAACTATGAGTAGTTGCTTGTAAGAGAAAATTATTTACATTTAGTGTCCCTGCCCATGGCAGGGGGCTTGGAACTCGATGATCTTTGAGGTCCCTTCCAACCCAAACCATTCTAGGATTTAGCAAGAGACATATAGTAAGCACAATTGCTGTAATCAGTGACAGGGAAGCTCAGGGAAGAGAAAGAAGTACCTTACTAGGGATTTACTAATTTGAAAACCCTTTTACCAGAGTTGGATGGACAGAAGAGCTCTTAAGTGAGGAGGAAGTCTATGCCAATAGAATTGGAATGATGGAAGGTATTTTCTGACAACAAGGAAAGAGGAATTGTTCTATGTTGTTTCAGTCTATTAAAATAATCCTGAAAATAAGTGCTTTGGACTATTGTGTAGGAAATACTCCTGCACTAGCAGAGCATGATTGGCAGAAAATAGGCAAGAGGACCTAAAAAGTCTTATGAGTTTCTAATTAAATGAAATTAAAGGTGAAAGGAGCTTTTTTTTTTTTTTTTTTTTTCAGCTACAGTAAAGATTTAGGCTTGTGGTGAATGAACTAAAATGTAACCTTTAATGACAAGGAAAGATAGTAGTATAAAAAAAAATCGCCTTCTACTTACTGACACAGCTAGATCAATGTTTGATTAGTTCACAGATGGTAATTGAATTAAAGCTCGAGAGTGCAACGTATAGAGTATCGATTTTTCCTGTTGACTAATCAAGAAGCAACAGTTTAGATGCTGAGAGGAAAAAAAGGTTGCCAGAAAATATAATTGCTATTAAAACACACGTCATAAGGCAATGACAAAATCGATAAAAGACTGATACCACGCAAGTCTGGGTATGTCTAATTACTCAAAATTATGCAGTCTAAATTCTGTATTGGCTTTATACCACATTGATTTCTGCATCAAATTTGGTCCAGTACCTGCAGAACACTCTGCTCCTTCTTGTTTTCCTTTCTCACTGTGGGTCTTCCCCCGCTGAAATCAATAGCAGAGCTCAAATCCCCATAATGTACGATCGTGGAATATTGCTACTCAAGGAGACATTTGTATGAAAAATGGGAAAATCATTTCTCCATTGATAACAATGGCAGTTGCCTGTTTTCAATCCAATTAAAAGAAATGGCAGTTACATACAGAAGGTTATGATAAGGAAGAGGACTTGAATAAAGACTCCAGGAAAGCATATCCATGTATTCTTAACTTTGGCTGCATCAGTAAAGTCAATAGAAGTCGATCGACGGTTCATTCACGCGTAAAGCTAAGGATGCGTATAAAGAATTTTGCTTGGTCAGTTAAAGCATACACAATAAGTAACTACACAAATATTTTTGGTGAAAGTCCTTCTAGAGCTCTGTCTTTTCCTGCAAGTGACTGTGGATTTGTGGAGATGTGCACCTTCTGGAGGAGCAGCCCACCATCTGTGCTTCTCAGAACTCCTGTCTGAACAAATACATCACATTTTACATCTTTCTTTACTGTCACCCAGAACAACCCGGTTCCTGTGTGGTGAAGGTCCGACAGTGGCTGCAGTGGGCTTTGTGGCTGCCTTTTGCAGCCTGTGCCCCATGGGGTTTGGTGTCTTTGTGTCGCTCCCTTGCTGTTTGGGCCAGCCTGGGCACCCCTTTGAAAACCCCTTTGCCCGAGTTGGATGGACAGCGTGGGCTCCGGAGATGAGTGCTTCCAGTGTCTCCACCTAGGGTACTCCACCTCCCTGCTGGAACTGTAAAGACTCGCCTTTATTATGTTTTAATCATTGCCAACAGGGGCTCCATTTAAACAAAAGTACTTTCCATATCCAAAGCTTCGAGTGATTTGCTGAGGCCTCAGCGACTGAATAGAAATCTGCCTGTCTGTTTTGCCAGATGTCCCATTAGAGATATGATAGTTATTTGCAATCGCAGTGATTGATATACTGTGACATCTATAGGTGGTTGGGAATTGCAGCTGATTCTATGTGAGAGGACATTATCTGGTAATTTAAGACATGCATATATATACACACAGACACAACTTTTACATTGACTATATGCAGATGTAAATGGAGTTCTGTCAATTTGGCAAACTGTTATGATGACATAGAAAAATTGGAAATCTATCTTGGTTTTTAACATAGTAATTTTCCTCTAGACAATGTCTTGCTCCTTCTCAGTAGCTTTCTGAGCAGCACCTGGGAAAGCATATCCGTGTATTCTGAACTTTGGCTACGTGAGTGAAGTCAATAGAAGTCGATCGACGTACTGACACAGCTCCTGCCTTACCCCGGCATGGGACCGCTGCCTGCTGGGGGCTCCTGGGTGGAGAATTGCAACTTGGCAGACAAATACTTTTTTCCTGCATAAGAAGAAATTAACAATTCCCTCCTGGCCATACAAAATGAAAGATGTGGACTTCGGCTGCTTTAAGAAAATGAGTCATTTTGGGGGATTAAGCAGAACGTTAGTCAATTGTGTCGGTCAGTTGCCATCCCTGCAGGTGTTTAAAAGCTGGGCAGACGTGGTGCTGAGGGACATGAGTTAGTGATGGGTTTGGGCAGTGCTGGGTTGATGGTTGAACTCAGTGATCTGAAAGGTCCCTTCCAACCAAAACAATTCTATGGTATTAGTCGGCACAGAAGTTCAGTGAGCTCAGAAGTATTGTTTGGTTGAAAAAGCTGCAGATGATTTCACATACCTGGCCTGGTGGCAGAAATTAGGTGGTTAAATGAAGACCATTTCTTCTCAGATAAGAGATTCAAAGAGGATAAGTGAGGTGAGGGCTGGAAGTAGAGCACAGCCTGGCAAGACTGGGGACATGCTCCCTGTGCTTGCCGTGTCTGTGCCAAGAGCAGGGCTGGGCACCTGGGCTTCCTGGGTGGGAGCTGGCCACGTGCTCATCACTCGCAGGATCAGCTCTCTTGCTCTTCCATCTAAATACAGATTCAGAAACCTGATTGTTGTCCCCCATCTTTAAAGGTTGTCCTGCCTAGGGGCTGATTCGGGATCCTGTCTTTTACTGATAATTAACGTATTCAGTGTTGTGAATGACACTACATGAACTAAAATAAGTTTATACTTTGATTTGTAGTGCGCACTTTTAGCTTCATCCCAGTGTTTCATTTAAGTTTAAGGGATTGTCTATAACGGTTCCCAAATCTCTTTTTCAGGTCAGTGCCCTGCTGTTAGTTTTCCATTTAGCAGCTATACGCTGTGTCTTGTTTTGATCCAAACTCGTTAGTTTATATTTATCTGCATTTGTCATCCACCAGCCAGGTGCATTCATTATTTACATCGTTACGTATTGCATTGCTTTTCTTCGTGTGCTCTTCTTCCCAAGCACAGCTGATGGAGTAGCAGAAAATAATCCACAAACTCACTAAATCACTATCTTTCTCTTTACCACTTTCAAGAAAAGGAACACTGACTTTGCTTCAGTGCAATTTATACATTTACTTATGACAACTGGGACAGATATTGGCAAATCACAAAATATGCCTTAATTACTATTTGTTCATGAATTCTCAACCATAAATCATTGCTCACTAGAAATCTGTAGAGAACACATTGTCCTGTCTGACATTTGCTGCTCTTTAATTGCTTTTTTTCATTCCTAAAAATGATTTTCATCTGAACTCAGGGAAGAAATCAGCAGGATGTGACTGGGGGAAGCAAGGAGACATCTCAAATATCAGTAATTCTATTTCAGGTAACTCCTTGTCTGATGGTGAGTGGGTTTCTCTCCTGAGCACAACTGCACCCCTGTGCATTTCCACATGTGCCGCTTCGCCGGAGCTCGGGCAGAAATGTGGGAATTCTCTCTGTATGGCTACATACGTGGACTTTCATTTCTTGTACCAGATGCCTGCTAATAAATCGCCTCATCTTTCATTTTTTACTCAGTTTCCAACTGTATAATTCAATTGAATCGTATTTTACTACTTGACAAGGTATAGAACTCTGATTATAAATCAGATACGCCCTTCAGATATCTGCTGGAAGCACAGTCTGCCCTATATAGAGCTTTTTGTGTTGAGTTTCTATTCTTGTTTGTCTTTATCACTGCCTTCCACTCAGTCTGATCAAAAAACCACTGTACAAATTGTCAGTGATTTTTAAAAGGTATTTTTTCTACTGCTTTCCTGTTGTGATATATGGTTTAAACTTTTTTTTAAGTTTCTGCCTTCTCCTTTTCTCACTAGGACGAAAGTCCTGACGTCCTTTGCCAGTCAACTACATCTCAAATTCAGTGGTTTGGGGGAAAAGTCAGATTTTGAGTGTTGTTTCTAATGCTGATGTGATTCCACCCTTAGTGAAGTCTGGCCTGTAAGACTTATGCAGCATCGTAAGGAAACTCACAAGCAGGTACGGTCAGTCAGTAAATCCTGGGGACGGCAAAATCCTCCTCTCGCCAGACAAAGACGGACAGAGACACTCAGCGGTAGAAGGAGTGTATGGAAGTTCCTGAAAACTTGAAACCTTTTTATATAGGTGTTAAAGCCAGGTGTTTTCTAAGCCCGTCTTACCACGCGCAGGCTGAGCTATCCGAGAGAAAGCCCGCCGTGCCCGGGGGCGAGTCGGGCAGGGGCAGAGCGCCAGGTCCCGGCTGTTCTGGGGACGTTTGTCCTGCTGGAGGAGAAAGGGAATCAACACGGGAGTTCCAAAACTCCTGTAATGCGGCAGAAAGGCTCCTGGCGGGCGGGTCGGGTCTGCACAGACTGAAGATCCGAGGATAAAGGAAACGTGGTCGTTGCCAAACAATGCAAACAAGCCAAGTACAACCAACTCCAGTGAGTTGTTCTGACCCTGGTGGAAGCCCCGTGCTCTGGGCTGAGTGCTGGGTTCTCTCTCTGCTCATACAGGCAAAACACACCGGTAATTTCTTTTAAAATAACCCTCTGTCAGCCCCGGATATTATGAGCCATTTTCTGTTTCTTTTTTCACATCAAGTCCCTTCTGATTCCATAATATGCATTTTTGCTTGCTAACTGTAATTGCATAAATAATTTCTTAGGGAAAAAGCTGAAGTATAATTTTAAATGTTTATTTAAGCAAACGTTTTAATATTTATAATACATTTAATCTAGAAGGCAGTTAGATCCAAGCATCTTTGATAAAGTAATATTGATTTGTTCAACTGCCCTAAGCAAAATGGATAGCTTAATTTCTCTTGTTTAGTCTCTTGATTAGTAAATGCTCTGGCTCTGCTGGCTTTATTTTTGAAATTGTTGACAGAATGTTTGGGGGAAACAGACAATGTTTTGAGAATTGCAGCATTAATTTAAATTTGTTTTAATTTATTTTGATGTTGTGTTTAGAAGTACGATCATTGCAAAGGTTTATACTTTCACAGAATGTAGCGATGAAATTTCCAAAATATGCATATGATATTTCCATTCACAGACTATGAAAACTATTTTAGAGAGAAGTCACAACTGCGAGTTACAGACAGTGACGACGTCTGTAATAGTCATGGGAAGAGCACAAAAGCAAATGTGAAATTTATGAAAAACCCCAATCATTTCTTGTTCCTCAAAACTGGATGAAATAATGAAATTGCTGCTGGAACAGTCTCAGCAGGCTTCAAATGTACTTTTCAAGGATAGGAGTGTCACTCACCATCTGCCAGCCCCCGTGCCTGGCCGTCTGTCTGTGTGTGTGCTGCCCCACTGCAGGGCACTGTCACCATCACCATTGCCTCAGGTAACAGTGCCCTGTCTGCCTGCACCCTGACACCTTGTGTCCCCGTCCTTCATCCCCTGGCAGCCCACCATCAGCAGGGCTGGGAGGGCATCTCTGTCTCTGGCTGCTGCCTGGGGGCATGGTCCTGCTGCCCTTGGTGGTGTGGTGCTGCCTCCGTCCCGTGCCACCCAGTCTGCTCTCATGGCAGCACCAGTAGCCACCCAGCTACTTCAGCCCACGGAAATTTTCTCAGAGGAGGAATGGAAGCTCACCCAGGGGATCTGACATCACTTTTGGCCTTGAGGAAAGACGATGATCTGTTATTAGAGGGAAAGTGAAAAGAAGATAGCGTTTCACATGGATCCTCTCTGTGGAGAACATCAGGAAGGTTCTGGTGCAAGGGAAAAATTGCATGGAACTTCCTCATTCCTCTTGTAGCTCGTCATTCCACGTGGGACAGAATTCCCCTTCTCTCTCCTCCCAGGTAGGAGATCTGAAGTCGACGTACAGTTTGTGGAGCAGAATTAATATCCAAGGATTTGAATTAAAGGTTGTACGTAATGCTGAAATGCAGAGAGTAAATTACTGGGACCAATGTGGGCAGGGTCCGGAGAGAGGTTCGAAAGGAAGCGCCGTGGGAGGAAGGGCAGGGGTTGCAGGTGCGTTTTGAAAAGCAGCTTCTGCTGTTTTTCCTCATAATGTCAAGTTTTATCAACTCATGCAATTAAAATTCTCACTGTGAATCAGCATGTACCGGTATACAAAGTCATTTGGTGGGCATCTAGTGTACCTTTCCCTGTAGTCTAGCAGTGGTACACCGTCCCCGTTCCCTCGTCATCCAAGCCTAGGAAAGCTGAGGAAGGGTTTCCTTTGAAGTCAGTTCTTCTCTCTCTCTGTACCATACTTACCTTCCCAGTCTGGAGGTGCTTGAACAAGGGCTCTTTATTCTGTGAGGTGGGAATCTGCTGGGGAACAAAAAATTTCCATGTGGAATTATTAGTCTTGGAACAAGGTCTCCGAGCTCCAGTAGCTGCTCTGGGAGGAGGTACATCCAAGTTAGTCACTTTGCAGGAGGAAAGGCAGAAGGAAAGCAGTGCAATGTTTCTTAAAGCAAAGCGAAGAAAGGAACACTGATTTGAAACAAAGGTCTCTTTGGTTGATTGAATTTCACAGTGGAATAAAAGAATGTTTCTGGGTTTGTTCTTCCTTGGCTGTGTAGTTTTAAAATGTATCAAAAGTGTGGGTCAGGTGTATAAATGTTCATGTCACTAGTAGAATGAAAAGGAATTTAAAATTTAACGAGAGGTGCCTATCTGAAGTGGAATAAGAGAAAAGTTAATAGAACTTGCAGTGGTGTAGGTGTACAGGTGATAAGATTTAACCCTGCTGACGGGAGAGGTTAATATCGTTCTCATTAATAATGAAGAATAATAAGGATAATAGCATGACATTCATAGATCACCTCCTGTTTGAACTCAGATAAATTATGACTCTCGCACTGGGTTAATCAATGCCCGTAGACCCCAGGAGAAGATTTGCCAGGGCTTTTCCTCTTCTGGCTTGTTTTCTGCCTCCATGGAAGGCTGAGTCACCTTGGAGTTTGAATGATCTTACCCTTTGGCCTCAGCTCTACACAGAGCATCCTCCTGTAAGCGATGGAGCAGCAAGCAAACAAAAAAACCTTTCCTCACAGTTATTTTAAGTTAGATACCTAAAAGCATAAGTGCCTAAAATATCAGAAGCAATTACTATTCTAGGAGGGGACACCATGACCACAATACTTCACCTTATATAAATAGAGGAGGTAATAAATATAGCTGAGGAGATACAGCTCCAGCTAAGCTATGCAGAAAAGATGGAAGAGATTAGTGTATGCTAATAAATTTCGCTTTACCTAAGGAACCATTGCCAAAGAAGGAAGAATTGTCCCCCTGATACTAGATAGAATCACTTAAAAACAAATGGGAGTTTCCACATCTAGAATCTTTGCCAACAATTGTGATCCATATTTTTCTATCTCCAGTATTTGGCCAGAATTGCTACCTGACAGAGGTAAGTGGTCAAATGGGAACTGCTCACCAGACTTTGAATACAAACATCAATAGAATAGCACATCCAGTGAGAAAATCCTCAGAGAAGACAAGGAAAAAATCCAGACCCTTCTCACTGCAAATTCCTGCCCAAGATCGGTTATCAGGAATCTTCTCCCTGCTGTAACAAAAGTAGCAATTAAAAGAAAAGGAAAAAAACGCATCCCAGCAGCACAGGTGTAACCTAGGCAACTTGAGAAATGAACGAGGAAACACTCACAGAGTACACCTCCTGGGTGTTCGCATTCTTGTAAATACATGAGATAAAAATATACTTACTTCCTTCAAATAAATGGAACAATTAGTTCTGAAGCATCTGTTACATGTTATTTTACAAAACTGGCAAGTAAAGCAGGATTTTTAATGCTCACATAATTTAAACAAATATAAATGTAATTGCCTTGAATGAGCTGAGATTTCCTTGGAGTGCTCTAAGCCAATACATCCCTTTTTCTAACTAAGATGCAAATGAACATGGTTTCTTGCTCAATAATAAATAGACTAGTTAATCAATCTCTTTCTCATTTCTTAGGCTTTGTATTTCTTTTAGATTCCTAATAGAATAAACCAAATCAAAGCCTACGATGTACTAAACCATTATCTAATGTTTTCTTGGTTTACTTTTTCGTTACTGTTGGGAGGAACGATAATTTAAAAACTAAATAATTGCATAATTGTTTCCTGACGTTGAAAAAAGGAACTCTTGCCAACTCTTAAAAATGTTTATCACTGGATGACATAACAACATGAATCGGTGAACTTTAAATATTAATGTTTGCTGTGGTTGCACAGATTAGCTGCAAGCCAAATTACCTATTTTGCAGGGTTTTGCTGGTATGATCCCCAGTCTGCGGTTTCAGAAAGAGGTTCTTCAAAAACTGTAAATAGCCATCCTTTTAGTGAGTAATCTGGCTGGTCCCTGGTACTTTAGTATTCTACCAGGCAAGATCAAAGCTTCCAGTTAATGAAAATGAAATTATATAAAAATCAAATTCTACTCACTTAAATTGGGCATTCCCATAAAATTGCCTGTACTGGCGCTCAGCTGTTCTTTTTTTTCTTTTTTTTTTTTTACAGGAGTATACCTGGGGTCTCCTACTGCATTTTTGTTCCAATTGTAACACTACTAATGGACTATTACTACTATTAGACTGCTAATAGACTACTGCTTTAGGCGCTATACTTTGAAATAGTGTTTGGTGCAGAAATTTGATTTACATCTAAGTCGCATGTTGCTGAGAAGTTAGCCCTAGAATTTTATAAGTTGTTTAAGTAGCCAGCTGATTTTGTTAAGAATGTAAGCTTTGCCAGTCAGTAGGATCATTTTAAAGTAAAGTAGTAACCCATTGGTTAGTACCAGAGTGATCTAGAGATGTCACTCATTTCTGACGTTACGGAAGCAGAGGCTGTGCAGTTAGCCAAGGCGAGAGCTGCCACGCAGCAAGGGTGATGGGCTAGAGAGCCAGTGCAAAGGCAGCCACACTTGACATCTGGTGAGGTTTCTTGGCATTTATTAAATATCAAATCGTGACATTTAGGAAGGCAAAAGCACTTAACCTGCTACTAATAAGCTCTCAAGATACCATTGCCTATGCGAGCAAAACTAAACCAGCAGCAAATACGTGTGTGTATACACACACTTAAACACACGTACACTAGGAGCTACCAAATCACTATGCCGCACGCTGGCCCATGCATTATTTAGCGTATTATTACTCATTTTTCATATTCTGTCTTCAAAAGGCTGTGACATACATATAAGCAGGCATCAGTTCTGCCTGTGCTCGCTGGCTCTGGGTGCCCGCTGGTACCGATGCTCCTGCTGGACTGGCTTTGTGCGCGGTTCCTCACGCACCCTCGTAAGAATTGCTAATAGCAATCTGAAACGAATCTGAAACGCTTCAGAACCTGAGAAACAAACACTTTTGCGTGTCATTTTGTGCCCGGGCTTGCTTTTTCAGGATTTATGTTGCCAGCCCTTTCTAAAACTCATATACTGGTCTCACTGCTCTATAGGTGTGTTACACCCGCAGCGGGACGCCAGCAGTAGGTGTGCGGGACTTTGACCCCACGTGTACTGGAAGGTCACCAACGAGTTCACCGAGGAGAGATTTGGAGAGTGTTTTGTTTCTAACCACCAGGACAGGAAGGATTTGGTGGTAATGGACCTTGAGCAAGGTTTGATTTGATTGACTTTTGATATGATTATTTTTAAGTTTAATACTATTTGGGTTGTAAAATTGTTTCTAGCTTGGGAGTGCTGTATATCACCCAGCAGGTGTTATCCACAAACTGTGTAGTGTATTGCAAAGAAAATGGATCACAAATAAGGTGTTCCCATGTGTAATGTATTAGTCTTACCTTGGACTATTTTTCAGCTGTATGTTGCATGAGAACATTTGCTTGTAATTCCCGATGATGTATGTTCTTTGCTGATATGTATCTACTGCTTGGAATTATTAAGAAGGTGCAGCACAGAAATAGGTGAGTAGGAAGAGAAGATGCAAACTAGGGAAACGGGCGGAGGCTGCGTTTTGATGTTCACTCTCAGGTGATGCTGCCTGCAGAGCTCTGTCGGAGACGACCTGCCCGTGCCCGCATTTGCAGACCTGGAGAGCTTTTGCATGTGTGTCAGAACAACAGGTGAAACGACACCAGGCTTGCCTTCCCAGCAGGGTTTTTCCAATAGCTTACAAGCAAATAAGAACAAGGGATTTTAGCTAGGGAAGTGGTACGATGCAGGCTTGGAACAGGCAATGCCTCATTGTTACGCTTGTCAAACTGTTAGCGGGAGCTGGTACGCAGGTAGATGGTGGCTGATGAGCTATTAACGGCTTTCTGTAGTTTATCAAAAAGCAGTCAAAGTGTAAACAGATAAGCAGACTTTGTTGGAATTCTGGGACAGTCTGAAGCATCAGTGACACCTGTGAACATGTAGATGAGATTGTGGTGTGCATGTGTTGGAGAGGGGGGCCAGCAGAGTCGAAAAACTGCAAGAAAATGCGCATTTCAGTATACAAGGGGCAATTAAAAGCTTGGTGCTCAGGCCTTTGGGCAGGTGATGCTGCCATCATACCCTTCAATCAGCTGTAGACTGAAGTTACCGTTGTTGCTCCTGGCTGCAATGATGTGGTGCTGAGGGACGTGGGTTAGTTGTGGGTTTGGCAGTACTGGGGTGATGGTTGGGCGCGATGAGCTTAAAGGTCTGTTCCAACCTGGATGATTCCATGCTGATTTGAACTCTAGGAAGGACATGAGTGCAGTCCCTGGAAGGGACTAGAGACATCTTCACGAGTGACATCGTGGCCAGTGTGGATGATCAGCGCTCCCTAAACTGGCTGTTGGTCAGTGTTCCTGGGAGGGTGGTGACTCCTCGAGATCAGCTCTAAATCAGTGTCCTCACGTTTCAGGAGTCTCTGCCGTGCCTGCAGGCAGCGTTTGGGGTGAATCAGCCGGCAAGAGAGAGCCTGACTCCTGGAGGAGCCGGCAAGAGAGATCAAACACAGTGAGGTCACACACTACAAATGGCATTTAAAGCAATATGTAATTATACCAGATCTCTAGCCGTGCTGTGACCTTACCTATTCGCTGCCATCACCCCAAATTTAAAAGGTGATCATCAAAAACAAGTGAGATAGAACAGACATAAAATGAA
This sequence comes from Calidris pugnax, assembly GCF_001431845.1. Classification (NCBI taxonomy): domain Eukaryota; kingdom Metazoa; phylum Chordata; class Aves; order Charadriiformes; family Scolopacidae; genus Calidris; species Calidris pugnax. The sequence goes on from NW_015090897.1 coordinate 168,938, forward strand.
GCCACAAGATTAATTTAGCCCAATCTTAATTGCAATGATTTATCATTGTCCACTGGGCATTGCAAAAATTTTAACACATCTCACAGAAAGATGAATAGATACCCAGTAATAAACTTAGTCTCCACATCATATATAAAATTAAACATGAAGTTTCCTCGTGAGACTCAGATTATTATTTAAATACTCAAATTATTATCACTTTAGGGTTTCCATTTTGTGGAATTTTCATTTCTGCTTCAGCTGTGAGATCATATTTATCCAGAATTGTCTTGACAGCCTCCAGAGACACGGAAGACACAGTGCTCATTCCACAGTGGGTACGTGAGCTTGGCCTCCACCGTCCTCCTGTCTCACTGCTCACAGTGGAAGAAGCCAGGAAGGAGCCCCGTTTATGGGTCCTCCTGCTTTGTTCCACCAAGCTATTTTCGGAGGTGATTATCCTGCCCCTTCTGACTGTGCTCCTGGTGCGACTGGCAAGCAGTAAATGCTCTTGGAGTCTAATGAGGACACTGGTGCTGACAGAGACAGTATTAGGATGGGAATTCGTCTGGGCTGTGTCACCTAGAGCTCCACCCAGAACCCCACCAGGCAGGGGAAAGCACCCCACCATGAACCCAAACCCCTGACAGAGGAAGAGCAGTAGCCGGTATGACAATACAGTTATTTATATGTTGTCCAAAACTTACTCTTGAGCGTAAGCAAGTGACTCAAGAGTTCACATGAGGAGCTCTCTGCGTTCAGCGTGTACAGACCTGAAGACTTTTTTGGAAGCAGCCCTGTGGAAATGTGGTAGTGGCAAACCCACCTTTTTGTGTGTTGCCCTCTATTTGAAGTGCTCATGGTGAGGAAAGTCATGAATACCAAGTGGTTTAGAGCCGTCCTTGGTCAGAGGAACCAAGTCACCTTCCAGGCTTCTGGCACAGTGTGGCAGGCGTGTGGAGAGGGTGACAACTGGACCTCGCCAGCAGGAAGGGCTCTTCATCCCCTGTGCCCTCCTGGGTACCAAGGAGGTCTGAGAGATCTCCTGGGAAGGCTTGGAGGTGAGCAAAGAGGAGGCCAGCCTATGGGCTTCAGAGGTCCATAACACTGCCCTCTCCTAATCCAGAGGGGCTCCTGGTAATGTGTCACCATAGCAGTGACAGTTTCTTGTCTGTGAGGAACAGGGAAACAGTTCTCCTTCTCATGGGCTGAACTGGCAAATAATGAATGTTTATGTGACGTGATGGAGTCAATGGATATGTTTAATCCCTTCGGTAAAACACATTTCACAACTTCTGACAAGAAACATCCGTTAGCTGTGCTTCCTACCCTCAGGTCATTTCTTTCTGGTGTCTTTAATTAGACTTTTAAAAATGGACTGATCTTATTGCATGTCATTTTGCTGCAAAATTTCTATGTGAATAGAATTTTATCAACTGCTTAAAGGTAGTTCTTGCTTGAAGCTTTATCAAGAAAACAAGCAAGTAGAGATATTAGGGAAATGCAAATAAAATAAAACAAAACTATATAAAAATTTAATAATCAACATATTTCCTACAGTCAAGTTGTGCCAGGGGAGGTTCAGATTGGATATCAGGAACAATTTTTACACTGAAAGGGTTATTGAACATTGGCATGAGCTGCCCAGGGAAGGGGTTGAGGCACCATCCCTGGAGGTATTTAAAAGACGGGTTGACATAGTGCTTAGAGACATGGTTTAGTGATGGTTTTTATCAGAGATAGGTTGATGGTTGGACTAGATGATCTTAAAGGTCCCTTCCAACTCAGACAATTCTATGATTCTATGATAATATTGTGTTTCCCAGAGGATCTGAAGTTTAGCTGTGGAAAGGGCTTCGCAGCAGTTACCGGGTGGCCGTACCAGCTATTTCAGTGTGAGGGCTGAGACCTGATAGGTGGCTGAGATGTGCTTTATGTAATTGCTTAGGTGCTCCTTTTTAGGAATGCTCTCCTCAAGGAGGATCAGTAGCAGAAAATCCCGCCCCAGTTACATGAGCAGCTTTTAGCAGTGGAGTAGCTGAGAACCTGTGATGGATGAAGACGATGGAGTTGGTAGGTGTCTGCCTGTCAGCATCTGGATGGTGCTTCACGTTAGCGCTTTCCTCCCCTCTTTCTGTGGATGTGGGTTTTTGGAAATGATAGAACATTTGGTTAAAGAGTTAAAATAAAAATAAAACGGTACATAAAATAATCAGCAAAAAGTACAAGAATAGGCAAGAAAATGCTAAATGACAAAATGTCACACTACAATGATAAACTGCAGTACTGGTTTTTCATTCTGTGTTTTATGGATGTGCTGAGGCTTTATAGTGCCTACTGCTGTTAACAGCTCTTGGGCTAATTAGCAGATGCTTAAAATCTCTTAAGATTGGTCCAGAATGGCTAATGAGCTACCGTATGTCCCAGAGGGAAGTGGAGCTGTAGATGCGCAGTGTGTGCCGGCCTCGCCGCTCTCCCAGGACAGAGCAGGTGAGCTGCTCTGAAACAGCAGGCTTTGGGTGTTGCCTTGTTGAGTGTGGAGTTTGTTTAAGAGTTTGAGGTCTGGTCACATTCTCCTCTTTGATCCCTCACATTTCAATGTCTGCTGAAGCTGGTAACGTTTTGATACGAGCTTTTAGCTGAGTGAGATCCTCAGAAGCGCTGGGGAGAAATGGAAGCGGCCCCTGTGTGTGTAAAGCAAAGTGGCTGGCAGTGTCCGTGTAACGGTGTGTGCTGTTTGACACAGACACTTTTACATCTTACAAAAACTTCTAAAGAAGAACGAAACCCCTCACTGATGGTGGAAGCTTCAGAAAGCAACTTTTCTAGATGGCAGACTGGTACTCTTTGGAAATGACTGCGGTTTTGCATGGCTGCCTTCCTGCCTTTGAAAAAATACCTCACAAATCACTAAAAATTGGCTCATCTTTGAGAAAAAGTCTTTCTCAGCTACCTACATTTTAGAGATGTTCCAGTGTATCTGCAAACAGGTGCTCGTGTGGGAACACATGTACAGTATGGGAGGAATGCTGTCGTGGCCTGAAGTTCCTGGTTTACTGTTTTTTCGGTTATTTAAACTAAGTTCTTTGTGTAATGAACAGAAGCATCTATCTGCAGTTAAGCTAGTTGTTCTAATGCTATTATTCAACAGTCACGTGTAATGCTCTGACATATTTTATTTCCAGTGCTTTTCACGGGGCAGGCCGTTGTTAGCCTGGCGCAGCGTGACAGCTGCCAGAATCGGGCCTTGTCGCTCAGAGCTCCGTTAGTCATGTTGATTAAAACCCTTACGTCTGCCTATTCTTAGTCCAGTCCCACATCTGGATCTAACATCTAAAGGCCTGCAAAGCCTCTTAAGGGCATGGAGTGGTTCTACATAGCAGAGGTTACTGCTTCGAAGTCCTTCGAAGCAGAGGACCGTATGACATCAGTTAGCAGCAAATTCCTGAATTCCTGGTGCCGGCCTTGGGAGTACTGTTAGAAATAGGGAGTGGGGGCGTTTGCGGGTGGTGGATGTTTTAGCAAGCATGGGAGGAAATAGTGGGGAAACACATTTTATTAGTCGGTAGCTGACTATTAAAATTTTCCTCAGACTGCAGAGATATGGACTAAGGCTACACTTTTCACTTTAATGCTTGTCTTTGTATTTTTAACATCTCATCATCCTAATGAATCTTGAAGATGTTACATGTAGATGTAGCCATTTATTTCTTAATGAATTTTTATGGATGTCTTACCAGTAAGCTGGAACCATTCCTGAGTTAGTCTGATGTACTTAAAAGCATACTGGGAATAATGAGTGTTCCTGATTGAGTTAGTCTGATGTACTTAAAAGCATACTGGGAATAATGAGTAAGCAGTACATAAAATCACAAACCTTAACATAACAAAAATTAGGTGGCATTCTCTAATGTATTTTATGTCTGTTTTTATTGATGGCTCGACTTTCCTACTACACGTCTTCCTGATTTGAAAAAGGGCATTGCTCATACCCAGTGACGCTGCCGCCTGGATGGCTTCACTGCTACATCGAAACCAAATAATTTTTGCTTGAGATTCAGAGGATATGTTTTTCCAGACAAAGAAGCAGGTCGTTCAAACGCACAGGAACGGATCCAAAACCTACAATGGTTAAAGGGGTCTTTCACTTAGAGAACAAAACCTGGGGTTTTACCAGAAAAGAGAAATGAAAGCTCTTATGGCTTTAGATGTCATATTCAATTCACAACTGTGTGCCCGTGACAAAAAAAGAGTTTGATAAATCAGAGAAAGAAAAGTTGAAAGAATATAACTTTCTTAATTTTTCATATATTTATTTTTTATAGCTTCTTTATTGACGCTCCCGTATAAAGTCTGCATATATAGCCATTTTTTGAGAACTCAAAAATGAGTGCATACTAGGTTGGTTCGATATTGGTTTCAGTAGCATTAGCAGTAGTAATAAATGCGAGCATGGGTTTTATACAAGGCAAGTGTTAGTTTAAATTCTAAGAGATTAGAGTTTATCATTAGGATGCTTATCATTTGGGAAGCAAAAGCAAAGAAGGTTCTGGGTCAGGAGAAGCTGTTGCTTGTCTCTGGAGCTGCTTCCTTGTCAGGCGGGTTTATGTCTTTGGCATTTGTATTTGGTTTGTGCAAGTTTTCAATATTTACAAGGTTTGACTTTTTGGAGTAGCTTTATGATAAATTAAATGTCCATAAAGATGAAAACCATCATCAAAATAGGTATTTGAAAGGAACGTTGTAAATTTCCCACCAGTGTTTGGGCCTGTATGGAAAACTTCAATACTGAGGAAGCTTAATTGTGGCAAAATAGAACAATTCCCTGTCATCCTGCTGTCTGGGTTTGTGGTGGTGTTAACTCTGTGGTGTCAGTCAGCAACGTGAAGTCTGCGAAAATGGATCACAAATGTTGTATGAATGCTAGATACTCAGCTGCCAGGCACATTTATTTCCCTTTTGTAATTTTTTTGTGTGGCCAGTAGGTGGAGGGAGGTCATTCTGCCTCTCTGCTCTGCACTGGTGAGGCCACAACTGGAATACTGTGTCCAGTTCTAGGCTCCCCAGTTCAAGAGGGACAGGGAACTGCTGGAGAGAGTCCAGCGTAGGGCAACCAAGATGATTAAGGGATTGGAGCATCTCCCTGATGAGGAAAGGCTCAAACAGCTGGGGCTCTTTAGCCTTGAGAAGAGAAGGCTGAGGGGAAACCTCATCTATGTTTACAAGTTCCTAAAGGGTGGATGGAGGATGATGGAGCCGGACTCTTTTCAGTGCTTTCCAGTGATAGGACGAGGGGCGACAGGCACAAGCTGGAACATGGGAAGTTCCACTCAAAAATGAGGAAGAACTTCTTAATGGTTCTTCTCCCTTCTCTGGAGATCTTTAAGACCCGCCTGGATGCTCCTGAGTGATGTGCTCTGGGCAACCCTGCTTAGCAGGGGAATTGGACTGGATGATCTCTAGAGGTCCCTTCCAACTCTGTCGAATGTGTGAATCTAAACGCAAAATGAGTTTGTGTGTGAGCTGTCTCCCAGTTCAGTGCAGTGGTCAATGCGGGGTGCAGAGCACTGGAAATGGGGACGGGGTGACCATGGCAGCGAGTCAGTCAGCAGATATTTGAATGTTTGCTCCTCACTTATGGTTTTGATGCAGGAATAAAGTTTCTTTACTACTTGCATATATATAAACAAAGTCCCTGAGAAATGACAAACTTGAAACAGACACAAATGTTAGAAATGAAGGCAATGATGGAAATAGTTACTTCCTCTTACAAAAAGGCCACTGCCATTCTCAGACCCTCATGCTTTCCTGGAAAATCTACATTAACTTTTTTTATGTTTTTTCTGCCCCTTATCTACTCATGCTTTATTATTTAATGCATTTCTTATTCTAACAAGTAGATGGAATCAAAACTCACATCAGTATTTCTTCAGAAATCCAGAAGATATTACAAGAATCTTTAAATAGATTTAAGATCTCAGGGAAGGGAGGGTGAGGTGCAAAAGTAGTAAGACTAATGTAAAAGCAAAGGAAGGACATGTAAAGAGAGTGAAGAGGCACCTTTGTTCATGAACATTTTATGGTAAGATTTGAATCCTCTTCTGAGAGCTTGGCACTTACAAAAGGGGCCCTTCCCTAATTCTGATCCAGCTAAGCTGGAAAAATGAATTGAAATTGAACCCGGCAAACGCACAGTTTTACTGCATTGACTTTCTTGTCAAGCTGCCATATGGATTCTCTCTTTCTTTTTAGAAGTGACTATAAGCCTGACATACATATGCTACTGTTCCATTAAGCTGGCAGAGGTACTCGTAAAAAGTGGTCAGGTTTTTAATATAAAGGGACTGGAAATCTATTTCATATTCTCACTTTGTCTCCTTACCTATAATGTGACTTTTCTATGTATATTCTTTAAGGGTAAGTATTTACACCTGGGACAGTTCTGAAGAATGTAGAATAAGTATAAATAAACAATTGTTTAAAAGTTCCTTGGCTTTCTAAGCATGATCAGGCAAAAGAGAAGTGAATCAGCTCACTCTGTCTCCAGTGGTGAATAACATCCCTTGCAATAGTGCTTACAGCTGGGTACTCACGGGCCCTCCCTGGCTACAAGATAAATCAAACCACAAATACTGTCTTTTCTGTAGCCCTAGAAGCTGTGATGCTTAGGACACAATTTTGCCTTTTTGAAACAGCGTAGTGTAATGCTGACTTTATTAAAGACGTTCTTGGTTCATGTCACGCTGTAATCATAACCAGATTTAAGTTCTTTTATGATACAATTAAAGAAAGTCTTCTAATACATCCCTTCTAGTTTTCATACCTTCTTCACCTTCCCCAATATGGCCTGTTCATTGCTTCTCTGAGTCTCTGAATTCTCATTCTGCTCCGTCTGAACTCACCAGTGGCCCAGTATTCATGCTCTCAGTATCTGGGAACGTATAAACTCCTTTCTTCTAGGTCGGCGATGATATTAACGTGCTCTCTATGCAGGAGGCATATTTCCCTCCTGGGGCAGTGTAGTTAAAGTCTAAGTTTAATTCCACACCTTTTTTCTTGAAATGGGTTTATTAGCTGTGGAGGATGTGGGGGCTTAAAATAATACTTAAAATAACTGAAGGTTATCCAAATTTGCCCTTTGTTCAAATTAGAGAGAGAAACCAATGCTGAGTTTGATTCAGACACTTTTTTTTTCTTAAAAAAAAGTTCTAAATGCCATTTCCCCAAACATGAGGGAATGCAGCAAGAGCTGTTACCTTTTCAGCACTCCATGCTGCTTTCCAATACAGACTGAGGTGAAGAGGTCTGTCTTCAAGTCCTGCTGAAGCAAGGGAAGGCAAGGGGAGAAAAAAGAGCAGGAAAGATTGTTTTGAGTATTTGCACTAACATCACCTGGTTATTCCCTGTTCCCTCTGTTACTGAGATGAGCACCCGCTTGCCCCAGGGCTTGTGCTTTTGCGGTGTGGCTCAGGGACACCTCTGCCCCCCAACCACCCTGTGCCCTCCCCATCCCATGCTGGTATAGCAGGCAATTAGCTCCTGATCCAGTCAGCCTTGAATGTGAGTCTGGGAGTGACATCTGCCAATTTCCATACCATTTAACTCAATGTTCAATGCCATTTAGCTCAACCCATGACTTTTCAAAACACCTAAGACTTGCTTTGAGAAGAATAAAGGAAATCTTTTTTCTTAATTAGCTCTTCCTGAATACTGAGATGAGTCCTTTATCTGACCCCAATCTTTACTGTTGGCTTTAGGGACTATGTGTGATTTTCCATGTAGCAGGTGAATACTGAGTCTCTAATTTGTAGAGTTTGAAAGTACTCAGTTGGGCTTAACGCACCTGTGCATGCAAAGGGAGGTACAATAATTTTCAAGAGGATATTTGTAGACCATCCTTGATTTACGCCACAGTCTGGGCACAGTCCAAATCCCAAAGTTGCTTAGGCAATGTTTCTAAGTCACTAAAAGCATTGGCAGGTGCTTATGTGTAATTTTTAGAAGCAGTTCTGGTTCTGATCAAGTTTTTGTTAACTTAATCTGAATCATTAAGGTTCTTTCTGTATGCGGTCCATATTTGCCAGTTCCTTATGATTCTAAAAGGAAATGGAAATAGTGCAAGGGCACGAAACTCCACTTGTGATGCATTCATGGTACCTGGGAGTAGGCAGTGTGCTCAACAATCCCTGCAAGGAAGAGTTACAGATACTGCAGCCTTTAAATGCTTTCTAGCAGTATGAGTCAAAAATGTCCAGAGAAACATTAACATACTAATTTACATACAGTGAAAAAGGAAAAGAAAGCAGATGTTCTAAACCCAAACATTTATCAAGCTAATTCAAAATGTAACTTTTATAGATGCAATATTTCCAGCAAAAAAATAAATACTTCATAGAATCATGGAATAGTTTGGATTGGAAGGGACCTTTAAAGGTTATCTAGGGCAGCCCCCCTGCAATGAAGGAAGCCATGTAAAGTAGTAAAACAATGGTGTAGAATAAAGTTGGTATGTTTTTGAGCTCAGTGTTTTAAGGTGGTGTTTTTTAGTCCTAGGGTAATATCTCAGAGCACTGCTTCAGAGATAGCATAAGAATTTGAGTATAATTTTAGAAAGTTTTTTTTTCTTCTCTGTTTAACACCGAACTGGAGTTTAGCAACAGGCAGAGACCATCCAGGTGAAGTGCCAGTTTGTAGGCAAAGATTCTTCTAACATTTTGGGAAAAGGTATTAGTATGCTTGTTGTCGTTCTGTCAAGATACCAAAATTGGATAGAAAAGACCTTAACAAAACCTTTTTCACAAAAACATGCCTTTGGCAAGTTTGATGTAAGTAAAACGTCCTGGAGAAGTTTTATTCCTGGGTGAAAAGTTACTGGTTACACAGCGGTTCTGCCATGGGTTGTGAGCAGATTAAGCAAGCGTGAAAGGTAGGGCTTTGTGATTAGCACAAAATGAAGGTAACTGGTCCAGCGAGGGGAGATGTAGCACCTGGATGTTTTACATTCATACTGTACTACATCATTAGTATAAAGGAGAGATGAGGCTGGATTTCCATCACTGCTATAACTGCTATATAAGAAAAACAGGTCAGTGTCCCTCAGGAATCCTGAGAGCAGCAGCCAGCAGTGCCGGTCTGGCCAGGAGGCATCAGGGGGGAGATCTAAGTGTGTCAAGGCTATGAAGCTACTGTGGGCTTGGGATTAGTTTGGGTCGGGAAAAGCAATAAGCAGTGTAAGGATATTCCCAAAAAGCTGTTCTGTGGGAAACAGACAAGTATTTTAGTGGGAGAAACCACAGACAGGGAGAAAGGACCCATCATGCTGTGTCTAAAAGCTGTGGAAATACAGGAAAAACTTCCAGGGAGTTTTCCAGAGCATCCTTAACTTAGTCGATCAATGATCAGAAGCATCCCGGGATTCCATCTCATAGGACTCTAAAAGTGGATGCAAAATCCTGTGAGTCTGATGGGGTGCCGCTGGGCATTTCCCGTCCCTGTGGACGCGCTCGCTGTGCTGCCACCAGAACAGGGTTAAGACATGTTTTGTTTTACCCTCCTCCTGATTGCAAATGAGTGTGGGATCAATGGTACCATTACTGGTCTTTTTTCTGCACCAGTGTATTTCTGACAATGTGCACTGTGAGCGTAAGAGGATGATTTGACCTCTTTATTGTAGTGGGATGTGGCAATTAATTTTTTATTGAAATTTCAATTAGCTTTTCTGTTCCTATAATGTTTTACCTAAATCCCCTTTTTAAGTTCTTACTGAGGTTACCAGAAAAGATCATCTAAGCATGACTGTGTTAAAAGGTAGAGGTAAAGAAAACAAATTATTTCTATTGTGTACAAAATTGAGGTCACTTTAGGTTAACTGAATCAGATTCCTTGAAGAGATGAAGACTTTCCACATCATGAAGAATCATTCAGAGAATTCTAATTGAAAAAAAGAAAGACACCAGGCTCTTATAAAAAGAAAAAGACACCAAGATTAGTACAACTGAGCAAGAAAACCTGAAACAGATTTTACAGACCGTTGCCTTTATGACCCTTATAAAAGAAGAACTGACAAATGAAAAAAATAGAGAAAAACCTGCAGATTACAATTTTACATTAAGCTGTCTGGCATCCTGGGCCAACTAAAGAACAAAGGAATTAAGTCTTACCTTTAGAATTCTTATGTACCTTAAATGCTAATGGAAATGTTAAGAAAGAAAAAGCTACTCTTACACTTGACACCAAATTACAAACCGTTGTTAACAGGGACAGTTTTAGATTTCATTTGGCAGTGACTGCTAGTGCTAAGGTTTAGGTGGTTTTTCCTTGCAAAACTCTTATTTTTTTCACATGTGACTTCCAGAAAAACATATTTGTTAACTGAATTGTTGTATTATTAATGAAAACAAGTTTACAGTCTTTAGCCTGCATCACGCAGAAGATGTTGTTCTGAGCCATGAAGCTGCTTTGAGGAAGCGCGTACCTGCTAACTACAGGGGCTCTGGGGTTCATCAGCCCTCGTACACAGGCTAAACCAGCATTTACGCTTAAAACCAGCTTTACTCAATACCAAAAGCTGACTATGTTCAAAAATGCATCTGTATTGCAGGGTCCTCTATTTTCTGTGAAAGTTCATGTCCTTTGCCAAGCCTGGTCTGTGGGATGTGATGGCACGTGAGCAGGGCAGGTTCGTCCCTGAGGTGCTGGTGCCCTCCACAGCGCAGGGAGTGGCTGTGGCTGCTCCGGCTGGGGACCCAGCGTGCCCACCTCACCATGGCAGTACCAGCATCGCTCACGGGGCAGGGGGCTCCGTCCAGAAGGGAAGGACAGGCAGGTGACGGGTGCCAGGGTGTGCTGCAGGAGGAGTTCATCAGCCCCTTTGCTGGCGTTGGGCGCCTTTCAGGAGGTGGAGGGGGGAAAAAGAGGAGTTTATTTTGCTGTGGAAATTGCTTTTGCACCCAAAGGTGAGGACAAGCTTTATTTAAGTAAGTTCCAGAGTCAGAACATCTCCGTCCACTCCTCTCTCTCACTGAGACAACTGTCCTGTACGCAGTAATGCAAAAATTACCCATTTCATCTTTCTGTTTCCTGTTCTGGACAGATGAAGTTTATTGTTTATAAAGCTAGTAGACGTAATGCTTCTGTTTCCAGCCGTACTGGAAAGTAAGAACTATTCCTATATCCGGCAAGAATTGCATTCCCTCTGTCACACGATTTAGTTTGTACAAATGCCACCTCTTCCCGAGAGGTGCTGTGACCCAAAACACTTGGCCAGGGAGCTCCATGCCAGGTTGGTTTCTGCTCAACAAAAAGCGCAGAAAAGTTTGGCCATGCAAGAGAAAAATGGTTTGTGGAACTCTCCCACAAACGCCCTTGTGATGTGATGGGTGTGTTTGCACAGGACAGGAGTGCATGTCATGGCTTGCCAGACTCTTTTGGATGTTTTTAGCGGCAACAGGTGGTTTTGGGGGTAAAACCGTGGTGTAGCCAGTGGAGAAACGGGGCCTTAAACCCACCCCCTCAGCACTACAGGGGAATCTCAGAATAGTTGTTTGGGCATGGTCAGTGCTTCTTCTAGTTGTCTAGTGTTAACATACCATCATGCTAAGTGGATTCAAAAAACCCTAATGACTGATTCCCTCACTGTTAATCTAAAACAACGGGAGAAGAGCACCTGGAGCAGTTTAGCATCTAATTCACAGAGGTAAAGAACTTTGGTTACCTATCTGGCTTTGCTGAATTTCTCTTTGAAAACTCTCTGTTCTTTATACTGTTATTAGAAAGACAGAAATGAAGGGGAATTGGTGCAACTAGGAACAAAGTCAGTTTTCACTGAAATGTCCTAAAATACCTTGGAAGAGTCAGCGGAGGGCTGTTTCTGGGTCCTTGTTAAAATGAAACACATGAACTTCCAGGCCGTTACCTGCCGGATGGGAGGTGTTAGGGAGCAGTTCCCCAGGTTAGAAGAGCTCTCTCTCCGTTGACCCTGGACCGTTCCCCTCCTGCCCTGGGAACTCCTGCTGGCTGCGGGGGGTCACTCGCCCTCCTACGGCAGCCATAAACCAGATCAGTTGCCCGTTACTTAAAGTGTCTTTTTTTTCTTACTGTTTTGCCCTTTTTCAAGTAATTGTAATTGCCCCTAATTAGCTTCATGTGCATATGTAAATAAGGAGGGTGTCCTGTTTCCTTCTGCCTCTTTGTTGAGGTGGGACCCAGGGAGGTGAATGGAGACATCTGTTGTACCTGGGAGGATGCTCAGTCTCCTTAAACTTTGTGTGTCCTATCTAAGGAAACACCTTGTGTATTCAGTTTTAAGTTCTTTTTACTTATTTTTTTTTTATTTGAAGTTCAAAGTTTTGATAATTTAAAGTTTTGGATCACTTGTGGATCACTTAAAACACTTGATAGTAAGATTTGTTTATTTTTTTTACTTTAAGGGAAGAAAAAGTGGCTTAAAACTAGCAGGAGTTGTCTTGTTGTGTGGAGAAGAAATTAGAGAGCCAAAATTCTCAGGGAACCTTCAGACTGCTCCCTCAAAATGCTTAAACAAGGTAAGAAATGGAAGCAAGAAGTAACTGCTGTTCTGTTTGCTGTTGTTTTGTCTATGTCTATTACTGTATGTTGCCTTGTACAAAGACTGTTTTTTTTAAAACTCTGCTATTGCATTATCTTACGTTGATTTAATATATGCTTGTATACTTATTCTTATGTTTTGTGTAAGAACTGGTTGGTTTTGTAATGCTTTTCTAAGACCTGCCAGCTGTTTGCTTTCCTTGCATCAGGTATCTGAAGAAGTGGGGCAAGTGTGTGCTTGAGCTGGCATTGGGTTTAGGGGTTACTCCTGCAATTGGTGTTAGTACAAACACAAATCCTGAGTTTGGTGTTTCTCCTCAAGGACAGGAGAAACAGGCTAGAAACAGGTCTGGGGGTATGAGGGATTTGGTGAGGATTTTAGTGGGGAAGCTTCTGGTGCGATTTGGTTAAGTAATGATTGAAGCTTTAAGAGTGCTCCTGTTGACCACGGAATTTAACTACTGTTTTGAATGTATTTCTTTTGCTTTTGGTGTCTATAAAATGTTTTTCACACGTAGGCTTTGTTCCCTGGCCCTTTGCTCCCCCTCCCCTTGTGCTTTGCCCCTTACGTTGATCTGTGAGTTGATCCTAGGTCTCAGTTTTCCTCCTGGAGGTGTGACTTTAGGTACTTCAGATCGTTTTCTTCGTGACCGCTTTCTGTGATGAGGCTCTCATGACAAGTGCAAGTGATGCATTTCAGATTGGACATGGAAATAGTTTTGTTTGGTTGTTTATTTTCAATGAAATTGTGTATATTTTCTGTATCTGAATCTGTGAGGGAAAGTAATATGCAATAGCACAGGAAAAGTATGCTCTTAGAGTTAAAATCTCTTAAATTCAGAAAATGTGGCTGTTGGCATTGCTGTGGAGTGCAACTAATTGGTATTTTGGAGAAGCATAATCTCCTGATAGGTTCGCTGTATTAATTGGGAGAGGTTTCCTTTTGTAAGTGATGCTCACCAGCAGAGCAAACCCCAAAGTATTTACTCTTCATTTGAGAAAAGCAAAAACCATTTTTTGTTTTATTCTAGGCAATCATCTAAATACCTGTAACTCCAGGAGCTGTTTTGAACAATGCAGGTTTTAACTTGTTTGCTGTTAGTATCCTCCGACTCAAAGCTGATACAACCACTGCTGCGCTTGGGGAAGGGTCTGTCTCGTGGCAGGCAGTAGTTCCTGGATCTCACTGAAATATTATGATGAAAATATAATAGCAGATGTTGAACAAACTGCTTATTTGCAATGGAAATTTTAAGAAAAGGTTAGGGGTTTTTTGCTTGGGCTTTGAGCGTTACTGAACATTAAGACTTCAAAGGCTTTTTTGTTTCCTTGGTTTCGTTTTGTGCTAATGAGGGGACAATTCTTCAAAATTTGTTTGAGGGGAGAGGGACATGGCACGTGTTTCTCAGAGTGCATCTTTGGTTTTCCTTAAGGAATTTTTGATGTTGAAAGAAACTGCTGTCTCTGGAAAAACTTGTGAAATAATTTCTTATTCTGTCTTGGCGTAGTGTTATGTGGGCCCTTAGTTACTATTTTTTCCTCCATACTTTTTATCCCAATTTTTCCTGAAGGAAAAGCAGATGTCCTTTGCTGTGATTTCCATCTCAAGCCATCTACAGGCTCCTAATAACTGCTCTCCACACCTGCTCATTGAATCTGCTACATCAGCAGGAGGTTACAAGTGTCTTAAAATGATATTAGTGTGTGTTTCTCCACTACTGTGCTACAGAAGCTGTTGTGACACCATATAATGAATATTTGCTCAGGCTGTCAGTATTCAGATAATGTTCCCATTTAGCACTCCATACACCTGAGGACTGTGTAGTAACTTATTTTACCTTATTTCAATTCACTTTTTTTTCTATAAAAGGAGGGGGGGGAAACCAACCCAAACTACTGGATGTAATTGCTACATGCTGTGTAGACTTTGCTCTTATCATATTTACATCAGTGGAAGCCAGTTTATTGTAGGAAGAAAAAAGTAGATTTAAATCTATGAGCTAACAGATGTGAAACTGAACAGAGCCTGGTGTGTGGGGACAGAAAGATAACCCAAACCAAACCCATCTGACGGCAAGAGTGGCCGCTTCTCAATGCTGCGTCTTGGCCACCACTTCAGGGATGGATGGCTGCTTTGTAGGCTGTGTCCGTCGCTATGGTCCCAGTTCTGCCAGCTGGCAGGGAGGATGGACCGGGTGGTGCCAGGCAGGAATCACCCTTTTGTAAGGGTTTGAGAGGACTCCAAGTTCAACCGAGCAAGCCATCAAAGGTTTCTACGCTTGATAATAAAACTGGAGGAATGAGTCCTGTGCATACTGGGCAGGGAGAACATCTATATCTGCTTATCTCGCCTTCTTGGTTTAGAGAGATCTTGTTCCAGGTTGCTATTTCTGCAGTATAATGAGTTGTCTTTAGAGACTGAGCTGCTGAAGACAGCTAAATAAGCTCCTTGTAAGGAAAATATGTTGCAGTTCTACCTCAAAGTTCTGGCTGTAGTTGTCCTGTTCCACAGTTGTCCTGGGAATATGAAGAATTACTGGAAATGAAAAAAGTATGATCAGGAAATATCAAGTTGGGAAAAGCTACTACTATTTATTAGGTGAAATCTGTAAATTATCTTATATACCCAGGGTTTACAATTACCATTTAATACTTAACCTCCCTTAGCTTTAAAAAAAGCATCAAATTTCAAACAAAGAAAAGTCCCTTGGACTGGTCAGAATTAAAATCTACATAAATTTGGTGTTGCTCCTTGGCTGTTCTTGTGCACTTTCTCTTTCAGTATTGACACCTTCAGAACTTCTTCTCTGTCACTTATAAGCATAAATAGTTCTAGTTCATCCTTCTTCTCCATAGGACAACTTAGTTTTAAACTCCATTATTTTGTAGCTCATAGTCAGCCTAGTAATATAAACAATTTAATTCAAATGCCAACTAAACAGTAACTTTGTTTTGTCCTTGCATTGTATATTTTCAACACTTTAAGCTTGTTTACTGTCATGTTTCCAAACAAGACTTCTTATTCTTTTCTGATGACATCTGAATTATTGAAAGATTGCATCTTGACTGCAAAACTCACAGAATGTCTGAAAGAATCTAAATCTATTCCAGACGGTATAAATAATTCATGCTCAATTATTCTTTCTCAGCTGTGGGGAAGCTGCTGCTTATTTACAGCATTCTTCAAGGAAAAAAAACCAAACTCAAACCCCCATTTTATTAATATTTCTGTGCTATTAAATAATGCTTGTGATACATTCCTATAGTATCTGCTCAAATCCATCTACTGTGATATAATCATCTTTAATTTTTTGGTTTTAGTTACTTTGTTCCTCATTTATGAACTTAATAGATTTGCAGGGCTTTTTTTCGTTGTTGTTTTTAAAGGTGATCCAAATGAGATAACATCATCAGTGGTTTCCTGTAAGGGATCCCCCCACCCCTTTCAGAACTGGAGATGAAGGAGGTGGAAGGCAAGTGCAGATCTCCCCATGCTTCAGTCTGTGGATGCCTGGCTGAGGACACTGAGTGTGTCTGTGTTAACATTCAGTCTTGGCACTTGTTTTCATTCCACTGTAGAATGCAAATAAAGGTTTCCAATGTTTCTATCAGTCAAAATTGCCCTAACACTTTCCAGCTGAAAATTTTAGAATCTTTCTATGAAGGGGTCCCTCCTTCAGAACTGACTGGAAAGCACAGCCTGCCCCAGCCAGTGCTCTGGCGAGGCTTCGTGCTGGTGCAGTGTTTTGGTACTGCTGGCAGCAAGGGCAGATTGCTGGGGTCCCTGAAATAGATGTGTTCAGATAGGCTGGCACTGCTGTGGTTGATTCCATCTAAAGTGATAAAGGGGAAACTAAAAAAATTGAATACTTAATATGTACTTACCATGCTTGATTTTCAGTATTGAAAGACTTGAGAAAAACCATTATATGTAAGCTTCTAATTTTTGATCTTTATGTTTAATATTTTGGATCAGACATCCCCAAGTGCAAATGTAAATATGCTGGTGTTAACTGTTAGGGTTAACAAAGGCCTCGCAGGTTCTGTTCTGCACGAATGTGTGATGTGCTTGCAGATAACATAGAGGACTGATACTGGAAGGGAGGAGGCTGAAGTTGCCTCTGCTAAAGCTGCCTTTTCAGTCACTTAAATGCTTACTGGCATAGGTATGGTTCTGTTCTCTGCACTAGACAAACCATTCCCTCTTGCAGCTGTAAATCCAGATGAATCCTATCAGTTAGGAGGATAACCTACGATGAGCGTAGGACTATTTGTCTGTGCTCAGAATAGATGTAGTAAGCGGTAACAGCCTTTCAGAAAAAATGAATCCATTTGATACTGGAAATTATACAATTACCTGCTCAAGGATGTACTTGCTCTTTGTCCCCTACAGGTAGTGTTCCCTTTCAAGAAGGTTTCTATTATGATCAGTGTTTATATCTTTACTCACAGCTATAGATGTTTTCACTATACATAGAAATATGTAACCCTTTTTTGAGTGTTACTGCTTTTTGGGAACTTATCTCACTATGTATTGACACCATCACAGTGCCTTACAGGTTAACTGAGGGCTGCAGAGAAGTTCTTCGAGTATTCTGCCTCCACTTCTCAGTAGCATCGAGTGAGTATTACCTCCAGTAGCTGGCTCAGTCAGGTTCTCGTGAAACTCACTTCTCAGAAACTGTTCTTGCAGTTTCCAGTTTACTTAAGTTGAAGACACATTTTATTAGAAAACTTCATCTTTGTATTTCTCTTTTTTAACCTCCAATTTACATCGAAGGGCCTTAGATTTTTTTTTTTCTTTCTACTGACAAAATGGATTCTGTTTCTGACTAGTCAATATTAATGTAACAAATACAAAATTTTTAAAGTAATGCTTGAATTGAAGAGAGGCCTTAAATGTCACAGATGCCTAGAATGAAAACAATTGGGTAATGAGTTTTTCAAAGGGCTTCTCCACACACAATGCTTTAGGATATTTTTCTCTGCTAAGGGAATAAATTACATTCACAGAAACTAATCCTTTTAGTCCCATAAATATTGTTCCTGTAGTGTAAAGGATCATACATTGTAATATTTTTAATGAGGTCTTTGTCCAGAATGGCTGAGGTTGGAAGGGGCCTCTGTTTTTAAAAAAAAAAAAACCTGTATTTAAAAGAAATTCCTGAACATAGACATTGTTTATATTTTCCTTACTTTTACCAGTAGAAGATACTATTTCCCATCGTATGAAAAATACAAAAGTGAATGAATTTTGTTTGTTGAAAATCTGCTGTTAGCTATATGGATTCACAGCTTCCCTGGGCTTTGTAGTGGAGTTTTTGATTAGCCATGATGTAACTGCACGTGGTGTAGATCCTAGTGCTGATTTGCCAGAAAAGAAATGTTAAAGAATTCTGGTGGAGGTTCTTCCCTACCCCCTGCTGTTAATTCTCATATTCTCTTTGATGCTTTAGACTACCCAGTGACCACCCACCCACTTTCCCTTTGCAGTGATGGAAAGAACATCGAGCAAAGGTGATTCCGTTACCTTGGAAGCACTAAAAGGTGACTCAGAATAGAAGTGGTAAAAAGCATTATGCAGAGAGTTGTGGTTTTTTTAAGGTACTTTGAAGACAAAGTACATGTTCAGAGCAGTGCGGTTACTATTTTCATACTTACTGTTTGTTAGGTGCAAAAGCTAAACACTGAAAAGTGAGTCCCAGGTTTGATTTCCAAGGCTGGATTCAAGCAGAACTCTGTCCGGCTTCTCCGAGTGGCTTTGAAATCATGCCATGGCAGTGACGCCGAGAGAGCAGCAGAGTTCTGCTGCACCTCGGGGACGGGGTGCTTGTCTTCAGCAGTGACAGTGCTTTTGAAAGCCATTGCAAAGAGAAGCTGTAATAACTCTATTCAGATGCAAATCTGTCTGGATTTCTGCTGGACTTGATTGACTAGTGCTCTGTGCCTGTGTGGCAGCCTGTTCCTGCGCTGAGGGGCAGGGGAAGAGGAGACTCTGCTCCCTTTCAGTGAAGATCCCTGGTTACAGAAGATGAAGTCAGCGGGGGGCTGTTCTGTCAGAGCTGCCTTTGTGGGTCCGTCGAGTTTCTTTCCCTAGTACAAACCAGTGAACTCTTTGGTTTTGTTCTTCTGAAGATTACATTTTAAGAGGTACTTATTATTTTGTTAGGAAATGCCATTAATGTTCCACGAATTGCTAAAAAACCCTGGCTTGATAAGAATCGCATCATCTGAGACTAAATCTGAACTGTCTGAGGAGAGATCAAAACAGTCAGTTTGCCTTAACACTTCTGTTATTAAAGTGGTTTTTTTGGTTTGTTTTTTTTTTTTTTACAGAAGAGCAATAATTATTTTCTCAGATGATCTGGAATAATGAAAAAGTTTCTTTTAAGCATATTTTTTTTTATTTCCCTCTGATTATTTTTGTGTATACACTCAAACCAGTTAAAACTAACACTGTTCACTGTTACAACAAAACCTTGTGTATGTTGTAGTTTGGGACCTTTTCTTTACAAGAACAGCCGCCATGCATTTTGCTCTTTCTCACTGGAGGGGGAGGAAAAGGCTGGTGTGCCACCACCTCGGTTTTATCTTCAGCAGCTCTTGCTTCACTGGCTCCATCCCCCTGTGGCTGCTTTGTTTGCTCCTGGACGAGCCTCCTGCCCATCATGACTTCTACTGCACGGGAGCCTTCCCCACACTGTACTCGGAAGGAGACTCTCCTCTGACTTCCCCCTCCATCTACCTAGATAAGGATCAGACCTGTTCCTAATTCTGAAAGTCCATGGAGGGAAATCTCATGGATGTTTCCCTTAATTCTGCTGGGCGTTCTTCCCAGGTCAGGGGGAACAAAGACTCCCACCTTTTTTTTATGAAGCCCATGTTCTCTTGCTTGTCCTTTTCAGTCCACTTCAGACTTTATCTGAAGCATCATCAAGGTTTTTTCTCTATAGCTTTTATTAAAAATTCTTAATATTTTCATATCTATATATATCCTTTTTTCACCCTCCTTGCCATCCAAGTTATATTTCATTAGCTTTCTAAAGTAATAGGAAAAAGAGTTACAGTATTTAATTTTTGTTAGCTAAAGCTACCACTTCAAGTTTGGAACCTGTAAATCATATAGAGAATATTTTACCACAGGAGGAAAAAGTAGTTCGTGGTGCAACCCGCTCAGAGCAGGGCGTTGGACTGGATCACTTCTGGAGATGCCGTCCTGCCCCAGGTCGTCTGATAATAGGCCTGTGGGAGGAGGAGAAGACCTGATGCCCTGGTTCCCTGTCTTGCTTTTCTAGATAAGCCATATAGCACTTATGTCCAAGCCTCTCAAAATACCCTTTTCTCACAGCTGGGAACGAATGAGGAATGAATGAGACTGTAGCTCTGACTCCAGTCCTGCTTCCTGGTCGGCGTGAGGTTGGATGGAGTGAATGGCAAATTACCAAGGGCCCTTTCTAAAACAAACAAGTGTGCCCTCAGAAGAAGGGAAAAGGAGAGAGCAACTGTGATTGACATGTCTTTCTGGGCTATAGTGACTCCTGGTATTAATATCTCTTGGGTAGTGGCGGAAATAGCTGCGGTGGTGTCTGTGTCTCTGGGTGGCAGCCTGCCCGCTCCCCTCCCCACGGGAGTCTGTGTCAGCGGGAGAGATCCCCCCAAACTCACTCGTCTGGAAATAGCGCTGTAGCCCTCTAGGGACTGGAGGAACATGCTCTGTCTGACCAGTTCCATCTCGGGGGCTGATATGTGTTCCCACTCAGATAGGAGATGGGCCAGCTGAAAATGTGCAGAAGGTGCTGGGTGGTTTATTTTGTGCTGTTACAGGGAAGGCGTCTCTGAAAATTGTGAATCTGAATCCATTTCTGTTGAACACCTTCCCCAAAAGTGCTTCCAAAATGGGAGAAATAAATGCCCATATCTTCAAATTGCTACTCTATGTATGTAGTCTATATTATGGTATTTTGAAAACTTGGTGGCCTTTTATTTTAATCCTTATACAATTTAATAAGCTTTAAAAACTTAAATAGAAAAATCTAGTATGTGGTAAAGAATACATGTACAAACTGGCTGAAGGAGAACTTAGGGATGCTGCTTCTCACTGCAGTGCCACCACTACAGAATTGTCTGTTGAGGGAAGTGTTCATTTTGTGCAGAAAAACCAAGAAATAACAGAATTACACTTTTTGTTAGTCCTTGGGAGGTCTAGGTCCCTGGGATGGTCATGCTTTGCTGTGACAGTATGTAACTCTCTAGAGATGAGTTCTGCGTACCTGATACTGATTTATCCACACACATTCTTATACTTCCCTTACAATGTCTCATTAGGTTTGAAATTAATCCGCCGCTTTCTCTGTGCCCTCCCTGTTTGTCATCCTCTCTCCTCTATATAAATCTAGAAATGGATGGGAGTTATCGGAGTGAGAGATATTTTGAATTCAGTATCATATTGCTAATCCCACATACCATTAGAGTTTGAGATAGAAGTGATTGCCTGTATGGATGGCTCTTTAGTCAAAAAACTTGCAATAATTCGACTATATCAGAACTGAAGTTTCTATTCTGAGAGAATTGAAAGCCTCTGACAATATGCTTAATTTTGTACTTGTAGAGTGAATCTGATCTTACTCCACTTTTGGAAACATTCAGCTTTGTTTTAAGATGTGCTATCACTTTATATAGGGTGATTTACAGCATAAGAAAGACCTGCTCTTACGGCCGCCTCAATATTTTCATTCCAAGGTCTCAACTGAAACATGTTTAGGAGTAAAGGTATTTGTGTTCGTATTGATATTTGCTCCAAACTATCCTTAAAAGGTTTGACTAATGTGGGTTCTGAATTGCTTTAGTGTGGGTTTGTACTTGTTTCATAATCAAAAACAATCGTGAAATCCCGCCTAATACATAAGAATACCGATGAAGCCGAATCTCTTAAGTCTTAATTGTTGTTGTTACCATCCGTAGCTGATGTTCCAGGGCAGGCTCTCCCCAGTACTCGCAAGAGCTCAGGAGAGAAGGAAGGTGCCTGCTGTATGGAGATTCCTGTCTCTTCTCCCCAGTCAGAAGGGATAATACCTGTTCAAGATCCAGCCATCTCCCACTTCATTTTTGTGGGCCCACTTTCTCAAAATCTAAGACCATTCCCAGTTAATAACACTATTGTAAAGAAAAATAAAGGCTCATTTCAGGAGAGATGGGTGCTTTCTTGGTTAAACCTTTTATGCTGTGGATTTCCTTTGATATGCTAGGCAAAGCTCTGAAATCAGTGCCCAAAGCCAAAAAAAGCTTATTCCTTCCCTTATTGTATTGGACCATGTGGTGGGGATGTTGGAAACCATTTGCATGTAATGGTGTGCTAAAAACAAACTTGTTTTTCCTCTTTATTTTCTGGCCTCCGATCTCAGTGTTTCCTGTCCCAAATAGAAAATATAGGTAATGTGGTCTCTCCTCTTCTGAATATTATCATTCTGGTAGTGATAAGCTATAAATACTGCACAGTTAATAAGAAAACATATAATTCTGGATCATTGGAAGACCTTGTAAATGTTCTGAAAATGGCGTGAGGTTGGTATCGGATAGGTTTGTTGTTTTTTTTTTCAAATGAGCAGAAGGAATACTAGCCAAAGTAGAGTTCTTATGGAGAAAACCAACTTTTGATCACACGAGAACAATACAGAAACATATCAAGTGGTTATTTTGAGATGCCAGTGTGTCTTGATGTCCAAGAACTTCACTTTTCAAAGTATGTAATTTCATGTCTAGAATTCACCCTCCATAACACATTATTTTGACCATGCTTGCTACTTCTATTGCAATGATAAGAGATTTATAATTAAAAAAAAAAGTCAATATCAGGTTGTTCTTGTTAACTGTCCCAGGGTATACAAAATGTTCCAGAGAAGGAAGGAAACACATCTTATTTGCACCACTTTTGAGGGACAGTGCAGTACCTTTAATCTTGGAGATCTGGCACACTCCTGCCTCAAACGGTTTCCAGTCACTGTCTTCACAGAGCTGAATGTATTTGACTCTGTTAAAGTAGATTGAAAGTCACAGAAAGGAATGCAGCAGATACCGGTACTAATCAGTATTCGGAGGAGGGAAATGGACTCTGAAAAGGAGAAAGAAAATCAACCTGAAGCCATGTTGTTGATGAGAGACCACCTTGACTCTCTGACAAGTACAAAGGAATCTTTGTGTCATGTGAAATCTCTTCTGAAGTAGTGAGTTTGAGAAGAACCAGGGGACGCCAGTCCAGAGATCACATTGAAAATGAATTATTCATTTCCCTGCTTATTGAAAATCTTATTATTAATCATAGGTACGTGAACTTCAGTACTTGATTGGTTTGATGAACTGTGAGAGAGCAACCCCTCTAATTCATATTTTGAACTGTTTGGAGCTTTTTTTGACTGAACTTGAGCCTTGAGAGGAAGATATGAGAAGGAAACAAAAACATATGACAGGATTTCTAGATTTATTTGAAGATGGGTAGAACACTCTGTAGAAGCACTGCTGTGTTCCTCCTCAGCTGGTGTTGCACAAACCAAAGCCTTTCTCTGAGGTGGGGGGGTGAGGGAGATGTTGGGGGAAAGGGGGGAACTCAGAATACCCAAACTGGAAGTCTCTGAGATCATGTTGTATTATAAAAGACCGTTAGGATCAAGTTTAGGCTTTATTAGATCTGAAGTTGGCCTCAGTGTCCTGAATGTCTCGCTCCCTTGAGATGACAGCTACCGTGTCTGAGCCTTGCAGCACGGAAAGAGTTGAAGGAGTGTGCTCTCTCAAGATAGAACATTCTGTAATTAGCAAATCTAACTAAACACACACCAAGAACTCGGAATCTAGCAACGCTTTTCTCACTAGCCTTCTTTGACTTTGACACTTAACTTTTGTGTGGTTCCTTTGAGTCCTCTGATGGAAAGTGGTTGATACCTAGTGTAGAGATAGACCATATATAGGTGTCTGGTATCCATACAGAGAGAGAAATATGTATCTGAAGTTAAATGCTTACAGATAGTTTTGAAAGTACACCTTAGTGCTTCAGACTGCTCCTGGGTGAAAGTTAGGCCCTCCTGTGCCCGGGGTTCCCCGCGTTGTCCCCCATTATGATGTCCCCGATAGGGCGCAGGGCAGTGCCACTGCAGAGAGAATGCATGGGCGCCCGGGCATCCTGCTGGGTGAACAGAAAGGAATCACCAAACTTTTCTCATCAAGTCGAGAAAGAAAGAGACCTATGATTTAGAGCATGGAGTACATATTGGAGAAATCTAAGATTTAACCAATACTGCAATCTTTGTCCAGTTGGTATCCAACCTTAAGTTTACCTAGGATGAAGTTTAAGCTCATTGCCTGTGTATCTCTGTTGTGAGATGAGTAAATTGTTACGGAAAACTTCCATTTCAGTCCACTGACTGTGTTTTTCCCTTTCTATTTGGCATCTGCAGTTCCATAATGAGTGTACTATAATATTCAATCATCAGCTGCTTTACATAACTCATCCTTTTGGAATATGTTAATTGTGGAATGGGATTTGCCATTCTCAACATGTGTAGTAGCTTGATCATGCATTTGGAACAAAATTTAAGGATACGTAGCTGACATAGTGTCTAGAGGAATCAAACTCATGTTTGACTGCTGCCAACTTGGCAACTTTTTTTTTTTAAGAGTATATTTATACAACTAAATCCTAAATCTAAGTTGGTGTCTAAGCCAGAAAACCTTCATCAGTGTTTGAGTGATACAGTTTTAGCTCTGAAGTGACCTACTGAAAAAAACCAACCACCCTAAAGCAAACAGAAAAACCCACCAAACCCCACAACATCAAGATTGCCCAATGCACAAGAAGCAGTGGAGGATGGAATGGGTGGGTATGGACAGACGTTTGAAGGTGGGATGTTTTCACCCCTCTTGACTTCTGCAGTCTTTAGCAGAGTCTGTGGCTGACTCTGCTCTTTGTCAGTGCCCATCCGTGAGTCACATCAGCAGGAGCAGGGAAAGCCGCCTACAGTACAGAAAATATATTACTGGAGGCTCTGCATATGAATAATGCAAAAGGTTTGAGTGGCTCAATGAGGGGAAAAAAGGCAATGCAAATGGATTCTTCCACTGACAGGTTTTAGGGGTCATTTCTAAAGATTTCACCCTAACAAATTGGCTGCATTTAAAAGCCTAATAAAACTTAAAGCTGTGTTACTAGACTGCATCTGCTCTTGGTACAATGGTTTATTTTAAAGCATTTAAACTGTGCCTGTCAAGTAAATTACATACCCAAGAAATACAACTGACAAGTACATTGGATGGAATATAGTCTGAGCTGCTTTGAATTTTAACCACGGTGGCACGCGGTACATCAGAAACTTTGTAATGAAAAACAGCCATTTCCTTATTGTGAAATGTTCACAGGCTTTGGAAGTTTGGTTCCACTGTGTCTTCTCACGCTGAAGTCATTTGAGGGGAGACACTGGCTCCTCCTCTCCTGTTTCCTTTGGATCTCTTTGCATCCTTTCTTGGCTTGTTTGAGTTCATGTTGATTTATTTTTTTTCTTTTTTGGAACCTCACGAGAAAAGTGGAATCTCGCAGACAGATTAAGTGAAAACATTTATACTTGAAGACTGTATTTAGATAGCTCAGCAGCAGAAGGGATTTGAATCTCTTGTTCCTTGTTTTTCAGACTGTGCATAAAGCAACTGGTTGAGCATGGTACAGGCTGTGATCCATAAAATGTGGTACTTTGCCTGCCCAGGGGCCGCCAGCAAGCCCAGCTGCTGCTGCACAGTAGTTACCAAATTACTTCAGAATTTCTTTAGGTTACTGAAGTATCATAAACATTTCATGTACAATATTGATTTCAGTCTTATTGGAATCTGGGAGACTGGCAAGCACAATGGGACAATGAGTTCTTCCAGCTGGTGGCAGAGGAAGAAGATGACAACAAGCAGTGAAAGGGTTGTTTCGGCTGTACCTGGGACTCCTGGACATCATTTCACACCTTGGCTTCAATACTTAACTTCAGTTTAAAGCTTCTGCAGTATCAACATGGGATTTTCTTGTTCCCTTGTTTGTGGTTTGTTTGGATTTTTTTTGGCTTTTTATTTTTCTCTCTGTCGTATCTGAGTCTGAGAACCGTGTGTCAGGGATCATATGGATGATCAAATACGTAATTGTCTTCTGTCACTTCACTTGCCTGTATCATTTAACAAAACAAGGAATTTTTTTCTTCAAGTTGAAGAACCTTGGTATTACTTTCAGGACCTGGTAATTTGATTCAGATGAGCCTTAATTAAGATAAATAATCTGTCCTTCCTCATCACTTCAACTGAATGAAAAGATGGTGACTGACTTAATTTCTTTTTTTTTTTTTTTCCCTCTCTTTTCCCTTGCTGTTTCATGCAATGAAAAACGTAATATTGTTAATAAAAGGCAAAATGAATGGGAAAGTACTTACACCTGGGTTTGTGATAGCATTAAGAGCTTAATGAAGGTGGAATCCTCATTATTGATAAAATTCAACTGATTTGTATTTAATAAAATGCTTTTGTTCTGTAGCATAATTGCAGTTTTTATCATTTTTTGGAGACATCAGGCTTATTGAATGTTATCTATACTTACTGCTCTCAAGAAATGGCTAATTAAGAAGACAGTATGACCCTTTTATTCAAGGCTAAACTCTACTCAGTTAACAGGAGTTCTTCCCTGATGATATTTACCTGGATTAAGCTAAGATCCAAGGCTGTGATTCATTTTGCCAGCAACAGATGGTAGGAATCGCACCTACTTGGACCACATGCTGACACAGCTCAACTGGTAAACACTTCAGCATTTTTATACATTTTCTTACTAATACCTTGCTCCTGTTGGGTTCTGTGCTGTGTAACTTAGCTGGCATCCTATGCTGAGAAAACTGGCCTTTATCAACTTCTTAATATAGAGGAAATTATTAGGTTTTAAAAGTTTTCGGAAATCTTGGGTATAGAAGAAGCAAAACAATCCAGAGAATATAGAAAGTCAGGTTTTTAAATGATTTAAAAAAAAAAAAAAGATTTTTACTTTTAAAATTGGATTTAGTGTAGAAGCCAACTCTGTCTGCAGAAGCTTCAAGGGATCGCTGGTTTGTATTGCACACAGGCTGTGTAAGGAGCTGCATCCTGCCTTCCTGCTGTCGTCTCTCTCTAAAGGCTCGCAGGACGAGCTGTTTTCTGAACAGCCCGTAAGAGCCACAGTGAGTACACACACAGGGCTGTGCTGGGACACGCAGAAAGGTCCCTCTTGCTTAGGGAATGTGTGGGAGACAGCTCAACGTGCAACCGTTTGGGGAGATCTTTCTCTGTTGGATGAAATGAATTAGCAGACAGAAACATTAAAATACTAGCGAATGCATTTAATTCCCTTTTATAGCTGTCTTCCTCATCGTTTGCTATCCTCAGGCACTTGCAGAACTGAAAATCTGATGAAAACCTTCTTTTATGGTTTGTCTCCAGGAAGAGCAGTTATGCACAATTCATAACCGCTCATTAGCCTGAGCCCCTGAACTCCGTTAAAATACTTCCTTAACGTTTTGTGAAAAATCAAAGAAGAAATGAGAGATTAAGGGGAAAAACAGCATGAATTTGAAGACATTAGTGTCTGTTGAGCCCAAGGTGTAGATGACAGTGGAGGGTGGTGTGCTGGGGGTCTTCTTGTTTGTTTTTTTAAATTAAGTTATATTTGGCCTTAGGCATGAAATGCTTCAAGTTCATAGGGTCTCAAACTTCTAATGTTATTTTTGGAAACCCTGAAACTTTATCTTTGTTTCAATGAAATCTATTAAAAAATTAACCTTTTAAATATGGTCTGTCTGTAAACTGAGTTGACAAAGGACTAATGAAGGCAGTGTCACATGTCAAAGAGTATGGAATAAGGATGTTTTTTAAATGACACTAGAGCATCACGGCATTTTTCTTCATCTTTGTATAGTAATGGATAATAGTGATGCATCCATTTGTGTGATAAATAACATGCCTTCTTCCTCACGTTACTGATTGTCTGACTTCTGATGCTTACACTGACCAACAGGTAGAGCTGACCTTAGATCAAGGTGCTCGTGTCACTTGAGTGTTACTCTAAGGAAAAAAGCCCACAGAAATGTTGCTTTTCCCAGTGTTACTCCCTGTCTGACTGTCCAGGGAAAATGCATACTACCCCCCTGAGACACTGGGAATAAAGGAGAGAAAGACAGAGAAATAAATGCTAATGCACCAGAAGATTGCATATGAGATTAGAGGAAGGTGGGAAAGTGTGACATGGTTTTAAAAATGGATTTGCAAAGCATGATTTCATGCCAGCACCGTGATTACTGACAAGTCTGCTGCTAACAAATTAATTCACTTTCCCAGGTTGGATTGAAGGAGGGTTATAGATTTAATATTTAGTACTTTGAAATTCTCATATAAAAAGATAAGGTAGGGAGGAGGCCAAAAATACAACAAAAAGGCAAACATGCATATATTTTTGCACTGATTCACTGTCATCTTTTTGTATTGCACACAGGCTGTGTAAGGAGCTGCATCCTGCCTTCCTGCTGTCGTCTCTCTCTAAAGGCTCGCAGGACGAGCTGTTTTCTGAACAGCCCGTAAGAGCCACAGTGAGTACACACACAGGGCTGTGCTGGGACACGCAGAAAGGTCCCTCTTGCTTAGGGAATGTGTGGGAGACAGCTCAACGTGCAACCGTTTGGGGAGATCTTTCTCTGTTGGATGAAATGAATTAGCAGACAGAAACATTAAAATACTAGCGAATGCATTTAATTCCCTTTTATAGCTGTCTTCCTCATCGTTTGCTATCCTCAGGCACTTGCAGAACTGAAAATCTGATGAAAACCTTCTTTTATGGTTTGTCTCCAGGAAGAGCAGTTATGCACAATTCATAACCGCTCATTAGCCTGAGCCCCTGAACTCCGTTAAAATACTTCCTTAACGTTTTGTGAAAAATCAAAGAAGAAATGAGAGATTAAGGGGAAAAACAGCATGAATTTGAAGACATTAGTGTCTGTTGAGCCCAAGGTGTAGATGACAGTGGAGGGTGGTGTGCTGGGGGTCTTCTTGTTTGTTTTTTTAAATTAAGTTATATTTGGCCTTAGGCATGAAATGCTTCAAGTTCATAGGGTCTCAAACTTCTAATGTTATTTTTGGAAACCCTGAAACTTTATCTTTGTTTCAATGAAATCTATTAAAAAATTAACCTTTTAAATATGGTCTGTCTGTAAACTGAGTTGACAAAGGACTAATGAAGGCAGTGTCACATGTCAAAGAGTATGGAATAAGGATGTTTTTTAAATGACACTAGAGCATCACGGCATTTTTCTTCATCTTTGTATAGTAATGGATAATAGTGATGCATCCATTTGTGTGATAAATAACATGCCTTCTTCCTCACGTTACTGATTGTCTGACTTCTGATGCTTACACTGACCAACAGGTAGAGCTGACCTTAGATCAAGGTGCTCGTGTCACTTGAGTGTTACTCTAAGGAAAAAAGCCCACAGAAATGTTGCTTTTCCCAGTGTTACTCCCTGTCTGACTGTCCAGGGAAAATGCATACTACCCCCCTGAGACACTGGGAATAAAGGAGAGAAAGACAGAGAAATAAATGCTAATGCACCAGAAGATTGCATATGAGATTAGAGGAAGGTGGGAAAGTGTGACATGGTTTTAAAAATGGATTTGCAAAGCATGATTTCATGCCAGCACCGTGATTACTGACAAGTCTGCTGCTAACAAATTAATTCACTTTCCCAGGTTGGATTGAAGGAGGGTTATAGATTTAATATTTAGTACTTTGAAATTCTCATATAAAAAGATAAGGTAGGGAGGAGGCCAAAAATACAACAAAAAGGCAAACATGCATATATTTTTGCACTGATTCACTGTCATCTTTGCACTTCTGTGCTGTCATGACTGTTGGCATCAAGGCTTGTCTGAGCATTTAACCACTCCAGTTCTAAAACGTGGGATTTTTTCTGTCATTATGTTTCGTACAAGACCAGGGCTCAGAGCTGTGCCCTCTGTCCCAGTAATCACATTTTTACTTTGGTTTTTCTCCTGTTACGTATCCAGTCTGCTCTGCCATTGACTGATGGACATTACGGAACACGAGAGTGTGTGAATGCTTGCATAGATAATTAGCTGATGGATGCCTCGCTGCTGTGCTTTCAGAAACTTGGGAGTGAAAGACTTTTACTTTTTCATCTGTTATGAATTTATTCTTGTCAGCCTATGTCCAGGCGAGCTTTTTAAAATAATTCCACAGTTTGATCTTGGTGAAAGTTCCTGATGACTCAAGACAGCCAAGTGTCATGAACTTAGCGTGGGCTGTGCATTTAATTTACTTTTTGAATGGTAAACATGAATTTTATTCTTCTGCTTTTCTTACAATTTGCACTGTGGCTTTTCAAAACCAGTTAGTTTTCTATGAGTTATTTTGAACGCACTTTTAATAGATGTAAAGTACCGAGCATAAGATTCCCCTCTTCAGAGGAATCCTGAAGCCAGAAGAAAGAATATTGCAAAATTACTTTCATATGTATTTTAATGCTTTTATGGATTTTAATTTTTTATGCATCACTAAATATTCGTCTGTTTTGGTGTATGATAATTAGTATAGAATTATCATAATTCTACATGTTATATAATTAATGAAATGAAAAGAGTTACTTCTCATATTTAAGAATTCCTGAGCCCAGCAGGTGTTGTTTCTCCTGGGTTGCCTGTTTCCAGCCGTCAGGCTGAAGTCCTGGCTGCCGGGCGGTGGGAAGGGTGTGATGGACGAGCTCCCCGGGGTGTGGGCTCTGTGCTGAGGTCTCTGCTGGAGGGTGAGTGCCAGAGCCCGTGCTCGCTGTTCAGGGGCCAGGCTGGTGCGCTCCGTGGCTTGGGAAACAGGGAGGAGAGAGATCCCAAATGGGTCGAGGAAGGCAAAGGAGAGCTTTTGGAGGGTAACAGCACAGATCTTCACTCGTGCCAGATGTAGAAATACATGACTTTCGTATCGCGTTATTAGGGCTGGCTTTTGTCTGATTTTGTCTCTGCTGAGTAGTCAGTGCTGTAAAAGACACATGGAGCAGGTAGGAGATAAGACTGACTGTAGTCAGTGCAGTAAAAGAGCTGGTTTGTGTGTTGCTTTCTGAGTCACTCTATTATTTATTAGTCTAATGGTAGATCTTTTGGGTTGATAGATTTTTATTCTTCCTCAGAAGGAAAAGCCTTTCTGTCATCCCTTTTATTCTCCTGAGAACGGGTGTTGTAGGGATGGCTGGAGGATCGGTGGGAAAGCTCAGCTGTGTGGTAGCGTTATTGCTACATTATTAGCCATGTTTCACCTGTTCAGGAAACAGTATAGATTTTTTTAAAATTACTTTTATTTTTTTTTCCCCTAATGGAATAGTCTGTTTCAAAACTCAAAAGGAACCCACAGGGACAGGGGAACACTGACTTGGACAGGATTTTTCTCTTCATGAATAAGTAGGTAGTGTGTATTATTAGTTGTCTTTCACTTCAGATCAAGTGTGTGTACCTAAAGCACCCCTTGTGGTGACGGCATCTGCCTGTGCTGAAGCAAGAGGCACCCGTTGATGTGTAAGTGTCACTGATTCCTCTTCAGGTTTCTCTGTAAATGAATGTGAAGAACTGGTCAGTAAACTGCATTTTGGACGTTGAAGGGTGGTTGAGAGAGCGCCCAGTTGATAGCAAAGGTGCTCAAATGAAAAGGGAATATTCCTAAATCTGCCCTAAATGGCAGCAGAACTGCAAACCCAGACTAGAGATGGGACACTCCTTTCTGAGCACCTCGTCTCTCTCAGGATGCTCTGGGGCTTCTGGTTTCAGTCCTGGCTGAAAAGAGAGAAGATGAGGGAAGGAACAATGTCAATGGAAAAAAAAATAAAAATAAAAATGAAAGGGAACTGTACAGTGTTTCTGTTCGGGTTCAGGATAATTTGTATCTTATTCATCTCAGCTTTTTTCTTGTTTTATTCATCCTATATTCTTTTTCACTCTTCTTAAATTATAAAACAAGCACTAGCAATGGAATATCTGAGCAGTATCTATGCTTACCTAAAATGCTGTTAGCGTGTTATTGTGGAGTATGTACATTTCTACCAGAATCAATTGCCTGTTTTTCCTAAATACCCGGTAGATAAACATGCCGTGCTTGAAGAGGACAGGACAATTTCCATGTATTTTTGTGGAGGAGGTGGATGTGCTGGTGGCTGCCCCGAGGGGTCTCATCTCGGTGGGGACTGGTGGGATGGAGGAGAGGCAGCGGCTCTGACACGGGGCTGGGGGGAGATTGCTCCTTCGTGGGACTATAAATCCTCAGCAAACAGCACCACGCTTCTTCCACTTCATCTTGAAAGTCAGAAAGGAGTGATACAGTAGGTAGGGTCTGAACTGTAAACAGCTAAGATAAATGAAAAATGTGAGAAAAGTAACATGAAGCACTAAGAACAAGTGGATGGTAGGGCTTGGGCTCCTTTCAGATGCTCAGAGTGAAATCTAAGTCATTGTAAATACAAGCCAGCCACACTGCCTGCCCCCTGGTAGCATCGCATGGTAGTTCTTTGCTACCGACCTGAACTCCAGCTCCGAGAGGGGAGTTGGAGCGGGGTGGACGGAGGGGGGTCCTAAGGAGATAGATCTTGGCGCTCACTGAGCTGAATGGGTTGGAGTTGACGATGGTTTAGTGTGACACGAAGGGCAAACACCCTGCTGATCCCTCCCAGGGATGAATTGTTTTCAGATACTCAACTCCCTCCAAGGTTTGTCCGTTTTGGTTGCTGGTTGTGCGTAGTAGGAAGCACCATACTGTGCCCTGTGCTGGGGGACGTGAAGCTGTTCCCTGCAGTGGAAGCAGGGAGAACACCAGTGCCTGGGTCACCTGGCAGAGGTTTTACTAGTTTCATGCACAGCGTCAGAGGGTGACAACTTTAAAACACTTCCGATTTGGAATTTCTGACATGCTATGGGAATATCAAGCTTGTTTTTTCTCCCAAGGATTTTCTCATTAGTTCATCCAGCTTGTTGCCTCGTCTGCACTAGATCTACAGTCCCTGCCCCTGCTGCAGCTGAGTGCTTCATAAAAGATTATTAAATTGAACATGCATGACAGAAGCCACTAACAAGTGTGCCATTAGCTAGTCATTTGCATGCTTGCTGGAAACTGTCCTTAGATGGAATAAATCAGTTAAAAGAGAGAGCGGTAATGCAAGCAGATACGAGATAAGACATGTATGAGATAGGGAGGGGGGAGAACCTTCTGCTAATTTATAGTCAGAAAAATAGAAGCCTGATGGCAAGTTTTTGGTTTTGCTGTGACTTAACTATCGCTGAAGATCTGCTTTTTCACCTCAGAATGTTGGCAAAGTGGTACTGCGGTCTGTGCCCTGCCCCTGCCACAGTGGTGATGAGTGTAGCGCCTCCAACCTTTTGCACTGCTGTTTTTTCCATATCTTATTATGTGGAAAATATTTTCCATGTGGTATTTACAGTTCTTCCTCCCATTCTTCTGCAAGCGTTTTCTGAAAAAGTAAAATTGAAAAATAATTGTTCTGATTTTAAACTAAAATACAAAGGAAAAATAGGAGAAATTTACAGTTTTCCCATAATCTCTTGACTTTGTTTACTGAAATGGGAGGTACCCTTAACACAAGAAAGCTGGGAGGAAGGCATGTTCCTAGCAAATGGACAATATTCCCAAACAATTCTGTTCTCAATTAGGTAAATCAAAAAAATGATGTTTGAAAAGTGATTAAAGAAGGTGTTCTGAGTGTGACAATGCAAAGAAAACACGTCTTTATTCTGGTGAAAGCAATACAGGAAATAATTTCTGCCAAGTTCTGCCATGGTTGTATGTCTGTGCGGTATAACAAGAAATCAGGATGATTGATCACTTAATTGCCCTTCTTGCGAGAAGGAGAGACGAACAATGAAAGTGGAAACCAGTTTGGCTTCTGCTGCAAGACCATGCCATATACCATCGGCAAACTGTTACCTTCTAAATCTTGTCTTTTGACTGACAAAGATATTTAGCACGGGAGAAAAAGCAGTAAGAAAGCGACCAGGTTATATTGTTACTAGATAGGTGTTGTGGTTTTATCTGTAATTAGGGTAAAAGCTGACAAAAAGCACTTCCCGAGTGTTTTCAACAGAAGATCTTTAATACTGGGAGGCTTTCTTTCCTCCTGAGGATGCTGCAAGCTGCCAGTGAAACTGCTGTTGTCCTCAACACAACAGAAGAGAGGAGCAGGTACTGCTGCAGACGTAGAGTGCAAATTTAGAGCTTTTTTTTGGCAATCGGCAGTGCAGATCCTAATGGGGCAGTCGGGGCTTGGACCTCAGGTGGAATGGAGAGCCCGTGCCTGCCCAGGTGTGATACAGACCGAAGGGTTAAGAGCACTGGAATGTAAAGCCAAGGGATTTGATAGAAAATGCAGACTGTACAAAAAATCCCCCGTGTAAGAATGGTACATAGCTGCAGAGTTCTAGGGTTGCTTGGCATATCTCCTAAGGACACTAAGATTTGTGCTGCTCTGGTGAAATGAGGTGAGTTCATCTGGGGCATGATTGTGCATCCGATGGAGGGTTTCAGTAGGTTGTGCCCTTTCTCTCAGCACGACTCAAGTGGGTGTCAGCTGAAGCCTGGAGTCCCCCTCCTGCTCTTGTCCTCCTCGCTTCCACCATCCCTCAACCTCCGTGTGATGAGCTGACTTTGAAATCCAGTCTCCCATCAGCATCGCTTTGGAAATACATCATTTGAGCAGGGATAAATAACAGGTATAAACTTCAGAACTAGGAGTATGCTTGAAATAAAACTGATTTGAATCTAGGGTTTAACAATTTAGCTTAGTTTGTTTTCTTTTTGTCAACTGCCCCCCTTCCCAGATTGGTATTGCTAAAATCACATTTCTCAATATTTTAATTTTATTTTTTTTTTTTTTTTAGGAATTGTAAGAAATCCCTGGTTTTCCCCATGGGGAAACTTTCATTATATATTTCGTTGAACCGCTGCTCTTGAAGGTATTCTGGATGACAGTGGCAGGAACTATGCAGTTCTTTGTGTTGTTTTACTGTACAAAAGTGTAATTTTATGACTTTGGGGATGTGTAGATCTACTTGTAAAGTTCCTCGCTGGTTGCAACAGTGATAAATTATCTGCAGAAACAGTACATCTAAATGACACATGGACTATAGCTGTTTAGCCATTTGTTTCTTGTGCTCTGGTTTCATTGTCAGTTTATTACCTTCCACTCAAAATTTGTGCTTGCCTACCCCAAATCAAAATTTTAAAAAAAGATATTTTTTTAAATGTCATAAATTACCATTGTTCACAAAATTATTTTTTTTTTCCCCAATTCTAATACAAAACAAAGGCCTCCTGCATTATGTGCTTTTGGCCTGAATGTCTCTGTAATTTCTCAGCTCCTGTTGTTCAAAGGGCAGTAAGAGTATGTGTAGGCAGGAAAAATAAAGGTCCTCCCAATTTCTTGCATCAGTCCCTTGAAATAAGTTTTGCTTATTCTATTTTCTGTGCAGCTGTCTTAAACTGCAGGATAGTTTTTTAATTAGTTTTAATAGTCACAGCTTCTTGTCATATTCCTTCAAGTCTATCTCTGTACTTGGTGTTCTAAATATTATGAAAACCTGTGGGTCTAGATGACCACACAAATCTCTTGATATCTAATTTCAGTGAGGCTCCAGCTGCAGTGCTTTTTCCTACTGTGTGGGATTTTCCCCTATCTTCCCTCCTTTGGCCATATTGGCTTTTTAAACTCCTCGCTTTATTGCTGTATATTACGCATTCCATATCCTTTGGGCACACTTTAATCTCATTATACACGTTTCAGTTTCTCTCTGCTGTTTCCTCTCTGCTATTTTATTACACTCGATTGCACTCAACCTGCTGAATTTTTTCCCCTAAACTCTTATTCTGAAACCCAGTATCTTCATTTCCCCCCCCCTTTGGCTTTACTCTAGATGTAATTTTACACTTAACTAGATTAAAATTACCGTGCAAAGCAGATTTGGTTGCTTTACTTGTTCTATAAACTTCATCTCAAATACTCCCCAGAACTGAAAAAGTCAGTAAAGTAAGAAAAACGCAGACACCAAAGCCACAAAAAATATTTCATTACAAAGGCATCAACAATTCAAACAGATCTAGAAGTGAGGGAGGGTGAAATTAAGGACTCTTTGGAACAGCCTTAAAGGTATGTTCAAGAGACTGGAAGATAAAACACAAGAGGAGAGTAGTGATGTAAAAATCACACAAAAGGTACCAAATATGAGAGAGATAAGTAATATGAACGGGAACAGAGAAACCAGCCAGCTGGGGCTGAGTGATTACAGCGAGAAGGATGGCTGGTGGCCTTGTTGTCAGTATCTCCAGCTTCTTCCTTGTCCCTCATTGTCCAAATTCTCGTGTTTTATAGAAATACCTGACTGAGAGGTGGCCAAATGGGAATTAAAATTTCCAGGGAGCAGCTGAAGGTATTTGAAATGGAAACGAACTTTTTCTTCTATGCATCAGTCAGAGGTGGAGAAGACAGAGAAGATGACTTCTTCATGTGTCACATGAATGTGGCACTGCTCAGGCGTGACGTGCCCTTGACAGACCATCGCTCTCTTGTATAATCTGTGCTTTACAATGGACTTTATCCAACGTGTTCCTTTGTTCTCATGCTCAGTAATGTTATCCCTAATTGCCTTTATATCAGCTGTGCCGTGTCCTTGCATGTGTTTTTTTTCTTTTCTGAAAAAACACTCTTTGACTAGAGCAAAATTAAGATTTATTAGTGTATTGTTTGACCATCACCAGGCTCAACAGAAATAGAGCATTTGGGATCATTAGAATTTCCAGAGGAGGAAGTCACTCCTATTTTCTTCAAACATCAGAAAAATTACGAAAGGAATTACCATTTATTTTAATTGGTTTGAGTGTTCTGTGATTCTGTTTCTCTACTAGCACAAGGAATTAATAAAGAGTTTATTGCTTTGCAGAAAACATTAACTTAGTTGGATTCTATTTAGAATAGCACTTCAAATGAAAATTGTTTGTCATGGATAGACTACTGTGTACCCCTGTCTTTTCAGCTTTTACCTTACCACTTTGATTCCTACCGCCTGTCATTTAGAGATTCCTTCTAAGCAAACCTCAGTTAGATGTTCTACTAGATGTCTCTAGTACACTGTTATCTCTTCACGTTAGACTAAGATACACTGACCTGCCTTTGACTGCACCCTCAGCTGTGTGAGAACGAGTGCCACAACCACCAGTGAGTTCTTCATTCTCTGTGACTGCCTGGGGGGCGAGGGTGATTTTTATATTAGGAAGCTGCAGATATATTTTATTTGAAGTCTTGGCTTCTCCTAGCCCCTCTGTGACTAAAACCCAGTCTGTTTATGTTTGGGAGGGAATATTAAATAGGTTCATAGAAAACTGCTTGGCAGTATCAGGGTTTGAAAAAGCAAAACTGCATCTACCACTTTTCCTATCCATTAGAAAGGTGAGATGATAGCTGCCTTATTCGCCACCATGTTACCAACTTCTGCTATCCTGTGCAGCTACGTCTCGGTTTTATATAGAAACAATTTCCGTGAACAATTAGACTTCAAGTTCATTCTGGAAGGATTTACCTGTAGATTGGCTCCAAGCCTCTTCCTGAAGCAAGCAGTGTCATTTTTTGGGGGGTCTATCAATAGCAAAACAGAAAATCTGAAGTTATGCAAGAGACAATTAACACTGCTCTGTATATAAAAGGCTTGTATTCCATATAATTAAAGGCTGCCATACAAGTCTTTACCTGCACGCTACTGCTGTCTGTGCTGAGAGGAATCTGAGAAGTCTGTAATCAGAAAAGTGTATATTGGACACCCCATGTCTCCCCCACATTGGACTTGGTGGAGGGGGGGAGTCAGATTGTAAGAGCAGGGGTTTTTGTTATTTTCTTCAAAACCAGCACTTCCAGGGAAATTAATTTTATGTATTGCTGTCTTGACAAGAATCAATTTTCATTCTAAGTAACTTTTTAAACTGTTCATCTTCAGAAGAAAAACTTCTGCCTGAGTGGCTGCAAAACTAGAGTATCCTCAGAAGTGGGAATTGTCTTTTACTATTTTTGGTCAGTTTTTGGTGTGATAGAGATCATGTCCAGAGGGGAGTTGATAGAGGTCATCTCAAAGGAAGAGGATAAGGACGAGTAGGAACGACTTCATTTCCAAACCGGAAAATATTATATATTTTTTTAAGCACTCCAATGTGTCTACTTTAGAAAACAGTTGAGGCAAGAATTAAATAGAACATGGTTTCGGTTACTTTGGAGACTTTTAGTCCTGTAGTGCTCTTTCCTCTAAATATATGGAGCAGGTCAGATTATTCCCGGTTTAATTTTATTGAGTGATTTAGGGGAGACAGCGATTGCTCAGACACAGTTCTGTAGTATTGTGACTATGATTCGGATAGGATGTCCTGCTGAGAAAGTCCATTTAAGTTGGAGGGAAATGTTGGTGATAAATTGTAATGAATATAAAAGCACCAAATCAAGTGTGATGTTCTTAATGAAAATGGATTTTGTTCTGCTGCAATGGGACCATCATAGAAAATGTAGAAAAATAACTTTGAAATTGTGACCTCTCTAAAAGCAGCCTAATACAGATCAGTGTTTAGACCTACTCTTAACTCACACACCACCATCTGAAGGAATATCTAATTTTCAAACATGTATTTGGTTCTGTGATTCTTACTTTTCTTTTCTTTTCTTTTTTTTCCCTCCTACTGCTGAATGTCTTTTTCCAGCTATTGATTTTAAAAGACTGATGAATTTAAGGACATTTAGGAACTTAGGCATGAAATTAATATCAGGAAAGTAAAGAAGTAGAAGCATAGAAATGGAATTGGTACGCTGTTGAGATGAAGTATTAAACCAGGGTGGTACGCTCGTATATCAAACTAAACCCTAATTTTGACTTGTTCTTATTTTTCTATCCCTTCTTTTCGGGAATCAAAATTGTCTAAAATGAATAACATGATAGAAATGTTGATACTCTGAAAAAACTTTCTAATTATTCATAGATCATTCCTCCTGTCAAGCTCTTGGTAATTATGTAGAAGCAATGATCTAAGAAAACACACTGTGAAATGGGCTTTTTTCTGTTTCTGCTACAATTTTTTCAATTAGAAAATTTCTGTAAACCTGCTAGTCAGTAAAGAAATAAAATGTATTTGAAATATTGTTTTAGGACAATAATAATACTTTATTCCATGGTGGATTCACCATACTTAGTACTATAAAACAGATCAGATTATATTTTCATACATGTGCAAACTTAATTTAGAAAGGGACTAAGGGAATTTCTTAGTAGAGAAAATATTCATGGTCATCAGCAATGACGCACAAGCTAATTTACTATTCCCTTGATTTTTGTATTTGTTTATTGCTACATTTGCCACAAAGAATTATCGGAAATTTGTGTGTGTGTGCTCTCATTCTATTACTGTGTATTTCTCAGCTTCTCCCTCTGAGTCTGTACCGTCCCTTTTGGGATTGTCATCCTAGGTATGGAGAGGGGCTTTCACGCTTTGCTGTTTGACACAGCAGGAGTGTAAAGATGTGGCAACTGCAAAGCTCAGTAATGAGGTATTGTTTGGTGTATTGAATACTGTCTAAAGGACAGCATAAATGGCTCTGAATGAATTGCTTATCACTACAAATGATATATTTATGTCATTTAACTGTAATACAAAGTCACCGTGTAGCCCATGGCTGTCCCTGGGAATGTTGTGATTGCTTTCAGATATATTTTTTGTGTATTAACACCATAAAATATTAGGAGATTAGAAACATCAGAGCAGAAAATCAGATGATAAATTCAGTGCAGGGGATGGGCACGTGTAGACCAGTACAGGTAATAACGTGGGAAATGCCTGTGATCCTTTTTTTCTACAGATTGAACCGTTTTACAGTAGAAAATCCCGTCTGTTTTATTTAGATTGCATCACAGATTACTGGAGAGACTTTTAAAAGTTATTTTGCTGAACTAAAGTATTTCTAGCACAACTGTGCTTTCCATTGTGTGATATTCCTGGAGTTGCATATAAAAAATTCTCTGAAGTTAGCAATTTCTTACGGAGCTCAAGCAGCGATGGACTGTGGGTGGCAGAGAATCTCTCCTCCTCGAACTCAGGATTAAAATTTGAAAGGGGGGAACGCACTGGGAGGAGGACGAGCAAGAATGGGGTTTCCCCTTTAGCAAAGGGGATGCAGTGAGAAGTTGCCAACGGTTTAGGCTTGAAGGGACCTTAAAGCCCCCCCAGTGCCACCCCCTGCCCTGGGCAGGGACACCTCCCACCAGCCCAGGTTGCTCCAAGCCCCCTCCAGCCTGGCCTTGAACCTCTCCAGGGATGGGGCAGCCACAGCTTCTCTGGGCAACCTGGGCCAGGCTCTCACCACCCTCACACCAAAGAATTTCCTCCTTATAGTTAGTCTAAAAGTTTAAAACCATTACCCCTTGTCCTATTGCAACAGGCCCTGCTAAAAACTCTGTCCCCATCTTTTCTGGAGCATCTTTTCTTAGGTACTGAAAGGCTGCAACAAAGTCTCCCTGGAGCCTTCTCCAGGCTAAACTCCCCAACTCTCTTAGCCTGTCCTCACAGCAGAGAGGCTCCAGCCCTCTGATCATACCTATCATCTGTTATATTTGAAGACTGAGAAAGCAAAGGCAGAGCTCATTATACTTTGGGATTTGGTCTCAGTAGTAGTAAGTCAGTGATTGCAACCCTTTCTGGAAAGTATAGAAACGTAATTTAGGTCAGAAGAAACCTCCAGAGACCACCTACTCCAACCACCTGCTCAAAGCAGGTCTAATTAGATGGATTTGCTTAAGGGCATGTTGAGTCTAGTCTGGAACACCTCCAAGGACAGAGTTTCCACAGCCTCTCCTGGCGCTTGTTCCAGTAGCTAACCAACTCTCCCGGTAATTTGTTTCCACTTGCATTTGTTGTCTCTTCTCTTACCACCTTTTGGCTCTGAGAAAAGCTTCACTCCGTCTTCTCTGCGTTCTCCTGTCAGGTATTTGTAGACAGCAGTGAGGTTCCCTCTGAGCTCTGTCTTTTCCAGGCTGACCAGACCCGGTTCCCTCAGCCTCTCCTTGCACGTCACGTTCCCCCGACTGAGGTCCTCTGCTGGACTCACTCCGGTATGTCAGTACCCTTTTTGTAC
Organism: Calidris pugnax; assembly: GCF_001431845.1. Taxonomy (NCBI): domain Eukaryota; kingdom Metazoa; phylum Chordata; class Aves; order Charadriiformes; family Scolopacidae; genus Calidris; species Calidris pugnax. The sequence goes on from NW_015090897.1 coordinate 209,722, forward strand.
CTGGAAACACCAAACTGGACACACCGCTCCAGATGCTGTCTCACAAGTGACAAACAACAGGGAAGGATCGCTTCCCCGGGTCTCTTCGAGCTAGCTCTTACTGATACAGCTCAACGTTCCACTTGTTCTCCACCAGGAACCCCCCAGCCCCTTCTCCTTTTCCCACACTGGCCCTGCCCCCTGTCATACTGATTGCTCCCCTGGCTTGGTGTCATCTGTAAACCTGACTTCCCCTTGTCATGGGTGATGAAGGCAGCTCTGGTCTCAGTGCTGATCCCCGAGGAACCCCAGGAGTTACTGGATGTGAGGTGAGCGTTGGGCCACTGATAACAGCTCTTCTGAGCCAGAGTGCAGCCTCCTGTGCTGCGGGTACCGCCCGGCTCCTGCGGGCTCCACTGGGAGGACTCCGGATGCCTGAGGACAGGCTGTACCCCTGAAAACTGAGGCAAAGGCAGCAGTGAGTGTCTCAGCCTTGTCCCTTGCCATCAGTCCTCCCGCACCGCCAGCGATGGGCCCACACTCATCTCAGCCTTCCTTTTGTCGCTGGGGCACTTAGAGACACCATTCTTACTACCCTTTACATCTTGGCAGTTTCAAACCCATCTCAGCTTTGGCTTTTTCCTGCATGTGGGCAGCATCTTTTTTGTTCCTCCCAAGTAGCCTGTCCCTGTTTTCACCTTCTGCATACTCTCTTTTTGTGTTTCAGGTCAAGTCAGGAGCTCCGTGTTCATCAGAGCTAGTCTTCTTCAGTGCTTGCTCAGCTTTCTGTGAATCTACATCGCTTTCCAAGTCCAGGTTTCTAATTCTATTGTTAATCTTGCTCACTCTTTTTAGGATCTTAAACTTCACAGTCTTGTGGTCACTGAAGCCACGGCTGCCCTTGACCTTTCCATCAGCCGGCAGTTCTTTCTTCTGAGTAGTGGATCCAACAGAGTATCTCTGCTCGTCAGTTCATCCATCACCTGCATCGCTCCCATCTCCCTGCCGGGTGGAGACAAGGGTTGGGCTCAGCTGCTCCTGATGGATCCCAATGGATACACCTGGGGCTGCAGCTCTGCTGGGGGAGCAGGACCCCTTCTCCCTCTGCCAGGAGCCGGGGCCAGGCAGGATGCAGCACACCCCAGCACCTCCTCTGAGCTCTCGTCAGGCTCCCTGGCCTTCTCTGGAACCGTCTTCTTCCCACTCTCACCGTTTATGGATCAGGTAATCAAGTTGAACAGAATTTTCTGAGAGTTTCAGTTTTGTTAATTTATATAATGGCGTTTTAATGCATTCAGTATTATTCCCATCTCTTACACAACCTGGGACTTCATTTGCTTTCTGGTGGCTGTGCGCTGAGGTTCATGAGCTCTCCACAGTTACACCTGCATCATCTGAGTCGTTTCAGCCCCCTGTGAAAGCTGCCTGTGTGTATAAACCTGCCCTTTCTTAACGTCTTTCCTGGGTGAGACTGACTTCAGCAATTGCGCTCATTGTGCAGATTTTGGTATCTCATTCTGTCTTCCACGGTGTTAAAATGACACAGGTGGATAAAGGTGCAGGCTGCCTGCAGTGGAGCTTCAGCCCCCTGGTACCTTTGTGATTACATTTCTTGCCACAGGGGTTGTTTAGGAGTGGCAACAAACAGAAGTGGCAGCTGAATGTGGTCTGGCTGATAAAACATTGGTTTCCTTGTACCTAAGTCAGTTTTCAGAAGTCTTTTTAAACATTTTGCTTTACTGCTGAGTGTCTTGCTCCCAGTATATTTCTTGTGTTGCTTATCAAAAATACTTTCTTTAGTAATAGAAACAAAGGTACACAAAGCACTACAAACATGCTTGTAAAATAAGACAACTGAAAACCATAAAAAAATAATGAAATGACCTAATGAGATAATATAGATGAAAAATACAAAATATATTCTCTGCTCCCCTCCCCTTCCCTTTCATCACTCACCGACAACACCTGCAGATCCTGGCAATTTCACATCATTTGTGCTCTAATTTTTGTGCATTACTCAGTCCCTGCTATTATTTTTATTCCTTTGCTTCACCCTAGTCCCTTTGGTGCAGACTGCCTTTTATGCTTATATTTTCTTCAGTAACACCTGCACATTTTCCAATGCTGCTGTGATGCTCTCACGGCAGGCACTGCTATAGACAGGGCTTTGGAGATGCCTCTGGCCTGGAGGGCAGCTGCTGGAGAGTTGAGGGACAGGAGGAGACATTGCGGTGCCCCACCTGACGTCCTGCTCAGCAGCCTCTGGGTTGAGCTTTCTGGTACTTCAAAAATACCAGCTCCAGCCGTTCTTAAATATACTTGTGTAGGACAGGAGGTAATAGAAATCCTGCTGGTTTATGTTGTTAAGTTTAGAAAAAGTCTGAGAGGGTGCAGGTTTTTTTCCTTTGCAGTATGCATACGGCAAAACCACCCCTGCTCCTCTCGTTGAAGGGTGGAAGGTTCCTGCTGGAGAGGTTGCTCTGGGTTACAGAGCTCTCAGGTGTCGCTCAGGCAAAGCGGTAACTGACCAGTCCTCACATCAATCATTTCCAGTCATGGAGTTAAAAAGGGTTTTGAAGTTTTATTTAAGATGTTACATTCCTTTCCTGAGACAGGAGAATGCTGCCTTTAAAGCTCTCGAGTCAGTAGAAATTACAGGTTGTAAGTGCTGTTGGCAGCTGTGTTAGTAGTTTACTGAAACGGTAACAAATACTCTCATCAGTGTGTGCCTGTCCCTTCTTGAAGAACACAAATTAAATATACGCAAGGAAAAATATGCAAAAAAAGACTGTAACACTAATACTAACTTTTGCATTTTGTCCTTTGTTTATATGAGCTTTTCCACATTACCATCTTTCCCTCTTATTAAAAAGTTAGCAGGAAATGTTCACAACAGATGATCAGTGAAGCAACAGCAGGGTGGAGCATCAGGTCTGAGTAAGAATTTTTAAATGCTGCAAGGTTAAAACAACCCTATGTGTAGTCTTGGTGTTCAATAAATTCATGTGCTCAGTGAAGAAGGGTGTGATTATCACACAGGTCTGATAGATATACTTGTTTCTATTTAAGGAATTAAGGTAAAAATGGTAAAAGCTTTATGGAAAATGGGTAAGAGAATTTTAAAAGTTAAGAGAAATCTTTGAAGCTTAGAAAAGAAACTAAATAATGTTATGGGACATCAGGGCCAGGTGGTTAAGAATATAGAGTTTATGTAGAATGGTGTATGCTTTCCTAGCAAGATCATCAGTTGTGACCTGGTTGTGACCAGTCTTGGGCCAGTTCTAAGGTGGGGGTTGCCTGGACTGAAGAGTCAATAATGAGCACTGATTGTTGGAGAGCACATTGCTGATTAACTACTAGACACTGATCTTCCCCAGAGTTTGCCATACAAATGGTGTGGCAGGTGTGAAAGCAGTTCTGTACAAAGGCTCCCCAGGAAGAGCAGAATGAAGTGAGCAGAGGTGATGGATGCAGTCGGTGGGACGTGGTTGCCTCGTCTGCTGGTGGGAGCTGGGTATGAAACCCACTGGAGGCATCATTCAGTTAATGATCAATTATCGCTTGGGAATATGTGTCAGTGCTCCCTCGGAAAAATGATATGAAGCTTGTGAATGAGTGAGTGAGAGTTTAGAGCAGGCTGGCGTCTGCACTGAGTGTTCTGTAAAGATATTTAATTTCTGAGTTTTATAGACCATGGAAGTAATTGGTTGGTTTAGGTTTTTTCTTCCATTAGCCCAATCCCTGGTTCATCTAGATACTAACTTTTCTGCGAACATACACACAGATGGCTTCTGAAGACCGGTACGTGTTAGGCTTCAAATGAAGGAGGGTAGGGTAAAAGTTACACTTGTGAAAGGGAAAAGCTCAATGTCTTATACTTTGGCTGAGTTCCAGTGAAGTCGTCTTAAATATTTCACCCATGGGAAAACTGATCAGCCGTTAAAACGATTCTTGAGTGACTTCTCTCTTCCTTAGTTTTTAATTTATTTCCAGATCAGTAGCTGTATCTTCTCCCCTCAGCAGTCAGGTTAAAATGAGTAGCTGCTCAAAATAGAGCTCAAGTTCAGCTCCTATACAACTCCGCTGACTTTGAAGTACTGCCTTTGCATGCTGTATGAGTGGAAGTGAGGTTGTCTGGTATGGAGTGTATTTGTTGGTGTACAGGCACACAGACTTTGTAAAACACAGACCAACATCGGTATATTCTACTGGGGAAAAAACGCATCTGTGTAACGACTATATGAAAAATACATACTATTGCATCATCACCCGATTGGAGTTTTTGTCTTGCAGGCACTCTCCCCCGAGTAGGGCAGCTCGTTTGTAAACATTTTCTCTATTAACTTCAAGGTGATTTCCATATTTGGCAGAATACTTCTACAGTACTTATGTTTAAAAAACCAAAACAAAATCTAAAAAAAAAAAAAAGGAAATTCAGTGGAAAGTGCAGCATGAGGTTTAACCAGTCTAAGTCAGAACTGGCTGCAAGAACACCAGCACCAAGAGACCCATTTTAAAAAGTAAATATACTGTTTTCCCTATCGTCTTAATACTCTTCATTGGTATTCTGAGAAACATATTGAAACGGATTGATATTTCCTTAAATAAAATAAGTAGGGAAAAATAGAGCACTTCATAAGGAGAGCAGTAGTGCTGAAAAGTATGATTTTTGTCTGACGAAGTAATAGGGACCTGGCGCTCTAAAGATTCCACCACAGCATAAATGCTAACCAGTATAGATTGCTATTCAAATGGAGGGAGGGGCCACATCCTGTACCTTCAGTAACACATATTTAGAACTCTCTCCTTTTTTTTTTTTTTTTTTAATGAGAGAAAAATAGGACTTTCAAGTTGAAACCAATATCACGTGTTGAACACCATGCAGAATTCTGATTGTGTTAAATACAAGCCCAGAGTACTGAAAAAAGTCAGAATTTGAGCTAACCCTTCTAGAATAACTAGCTTTAAAAACAGTAATAGCGTACATTATTCTTTCTATTAGAGTCTTGGGCACAGGAGTGTAGCGGGTGAAGGAGGGTGACTCTGCCTGTGGGAACAGACTGTAACAACGTGTTGTGCCCAAACCGAAAACCTTCAGCAAATTGTTCCTCTACCTGCTGTTCTAATTAGGGTGGAATAGTGTGGGGAGGACTTACACAGATGAGAAATTACTGTCCTTCTGTGTCCCTTAACAGTAAATGCTACTCTTTTAGGCTTTCTTATTCCATCAGATGGGATTTGTCTCACAGTCTCATAGCAGCCCATGGGAGAATTGCATCCTTAGTGTAGGATGGTGGTCTCAGACCTACAGCAACGTTTCCACCTTGTGTTCGGGTTTGCTCACATGGGCCCTGATGCTGCCCTGGCAATGGGTTGTTAGCTTGAGGATCCTAGTTTAACGTTTAGTTCTGTCTTTTAGTCTTGGTGAGCCCAACAGTGCAAAACGATTAGGAGTTGAGGTAACACCATACCTCTGCTGAGCCAAGGAGGTGATCTGCCTCCTCGTCAGGTAGAGGCTGGTACCAGCAGCAGCCTTGGTCACCTCAGGTGGAACATGGGGAAAAACGCTGGAGAACAGCTTCTGTCTTCCAAGGTAACAGCACACTGTCTTGGAGAAGAGGACTCTTGAGGAATTAATTCCCAAACAGGACTTAGTAAGTAAATTGTCTCTGACATGAGTGCCTGGGACCTCCCATCCACCCAGTCAGGAGGGAGAGGGGACGGAACCACTCACTGCGTGTTCCAGCCCCGAGCCAGAATGAGAAGGGCTGGCAGCTTCTCCCCCACGTTTTGGAAGAAATGGACATTTTTGAGAAATGGACTAACTTAGACAAGATACATCAATCTCTGGTTTTGGTGGTCTTTAGCATAGGCTGTTCCCTTGAAGGCTTGAATGGTTACTGCTCTTCTGTACACCCAGAGCTGCTGGGAAGTTGATCTTACGTAAATCCATAGTAACACAAATTTGTGTTAGGTTACCTGACTTCATTTGTGTGTTCCTCCTCTCTATAACTGACTGACAGCAATCACCTAAAACAGATACACACTAACTTTGTAGCTGAGAATGTGGGTTGAAAGAGCTCATTTCCTTTAAAACAGTATCATAAAATGTTCTCTATCTTTCTTGCTATTTTGAATCATTTCAAAATCAAGACAGTCCAGAACACAATGATGAATTTTGTGCTGAGATATGGAATGTAATAAAACCAGAGAAAAGTCACGTCATCTGTAAACCTGAGAAGGGAAACTTTAAAAAATTTTCAGTGTCTGAGCCATGAGTATATAAAAATTACATTACTGTGAGTCAAACATTTTTTTTTAATAATAAAGAACTTTTAAAGCTGGCAGAACCCCTGGCTTCATGCTGACATTTAAATTTTTCCAAATTTCACATCCAGCCATTGTTTCCTGTTGCCTATGCTTTTTTTAAAAGAACTTGTGTTTCTCCGCTGGTTGTTTGTGGGGTTTTGGGTTGCTTTTATCTTTTGCACACTCGACCTTTTCCATCTCCTCCTAAGCAAGCGTTGACTGCAGCGTTGGGTTGTGGCAGACAGCCACGTCCCTGCCCCAGCTCACTGCCCAGGCATTTTCCCAGGCTGCTGCATCGGTCCCTCCGGTGCTCGGCCAGTGCCCCCTTCTGAGAAAAGTGCGGGGTCGTATTTCTCTAGGCAGAATTTAGAAGAAAATTACAGTTCCTTTGTGAACTCCGTGTCTGGCATTTTCATCCCTGTTCATGTCGTTGTTTCTGTCCATCCATGATGTTACTCTCTGGGACCCCAATTTGTGACAGACAGCGTAGTCCTGACGTTGTGCTGGAGGCCGGGTGAGAGTTAGGGGGCAGAAGGTTCCTGAAGGTAACGTGGGGTCTGGAGGTTCTCCCTCTCCTGGGCTGCTGCTGGCTGCTGTTCCCACAGCACAGGGAGGAAGGGAGAGAGCTGGCGCTGAACCCAGGCTGGTGAAATATTTACAGGCTCCGCTCCTCTTGACATCCACCCCTGCAGTCCATCTGTGGGAAGAAACGTTCACCTCCCCAGACTTGGAGCTTTTAAATTCCAGAAGGTGAGCTTGCTGCACAGTGAGTCCTTAGTGTATCAGCTACGTGGATGTATACCAGCCTTGGCACTAAAAAAAAAAATCGTTTAAGTATAATATGGCAGTAGTATGGCTACTAAAAAAAATAAACTGTGTAGTACTACTCTGTTGCCTTTTGCGGAGGACAATTTTTGAGAAATGTTTATTTTTCACAACTTGAGGGGAGAGCTCAGGTAAATTTGACTGTGCTCTCAGCGAAGGGTCAGCTTTTCTTGAAAGTACATTGATAAAAACATAATCAGTTATTCACAACATAACCTGGCTCATGTCAATGCTTACAGTGAGAGTTTGGAAATTGGAGAGAAAAGATATACTGCTCCACAGAACTGTTCTGCAGCTGACTGCAGGCGCGTTACTATAGAGATGCTGCTGGAGCTGGGTTTGTGACGTTCACTCTTGCTTAGAAAAGTAACTCCCGAATCTTTGGAGGTAATTTACAGGCAAACGATGCCTTTCAAGGGTTCCATATCTTGCTGCCATACCATAATGCTGATGAAGCGATTCCCAGCTAACAGTGCTATTGCATTATTGGGTCCCACGACGTGCCGTTGCGAGCTGAGTGGGGCGGGGGTGCCCGGGGTGGTGTTTCTGGCAGCAGATAGGGCTCCCACCACGCTCCTTGCTGCTCTCGGTACATAAAGGTGCATTATGGCAGGACTGCAGGAGCAGTGTATGCGTGGAGTCCTCCTGGAGAGGCCATCTGTGGAGTTCACTCACTTGTACCCGTTTCTGCTGTTCCTTGTGGTTTATTGCCATTATACAACTGTCAGTCTCAGGAACTGGTGTGACTCACGCAGCGATTAACTGGAACAGTGTGGACCAGATCCTTTAAGCTGCCGAGAACACGCTGTTGGGAGCCCGGCAGCACTTCTGGCTCCAGGGTGAGCAACAGCTTTAAGCTGGGTTTTGAGCCGTATCGGCTTTGTTCATCAGTGTTCAGTCCAGCTTCTGGCCAGGAGACCCTGGTGCTCTCCTTCGGCTGTGTCCAGGGATTAAACGTCAGTGGTACAGTCTTATGGTAAAGAGGCAGAGTTTGGTAATTATGGGATAGGATAAAGACTGGCAGAACAATGCAGCGATGTTACGGAAGCCGTACGCAATTGCACAAATAAAGTTACGTTAAATCTAGGGTGTGCCTTGAGTCTGTCGTCGTGATTGCCTGCTTAACTTACACTAGCTTTTTTAAAATGTAAATTCTTAGGGCTGGAAAAGAATTTTTGAGAAGGTTTTCATAACTGTGTTTATACTTAAACTTTTCTGTGCTTTTCTTTTTTAAAAAAGTAGAACACATTCAATAGGTACAATCCTGAAGCCTGTTCCTAAGCTTTATTCAGGTAAACTCAAGTGAGTTTCAAAATGTCAGATAAAAAAGTGAATATGTGTTGCCTAAATAGTATGGGCGTTGGATCATAGAATTTTGCAGAGTAATAAAGAATCAGTCCACAACCAGAAACACCAGTTCTAGCCAGTTGCTAACGTTAATAGCAACCTTCACTGTAAGGAAGCAGAGTTCTGGGCTGGATGTTGATAAATAGAAATAAAATTTAAAAAACAACAACAAATATCCACACAATTTTCCATGGAGAGAATGTATTTTTAACTAACTGGAACTATTTCTTATTTTTCTTAGCCCTTGGGACTCTCTTAGGCTCTGGTTTAAATCATGTGTAGCTTCATTGAGTTACATTTCCATTATGCTGGTTTAATATCACAAAGATTTGATCTCTGGAGCAACCAGTGTACAACAGAGTCGGCGCGTGTGTTTCCTTCCCCGATCCATGAATTTTACTTATTACATTAGCCTTTGCCTAGAGGATTTCAGATGCATGTTGATGTCAAAGGCCTTTCCAAAAGTGACTGTTGAGAGAAATAAATACTTTCAGAATGATTGACTCGGGGGACAAAATGTACAGATAATAAGCAAGTCAGCAACATACAATTTTATTTTCAGATAAATGGCCTGAAATTGGTGACTTGCCCTCCCTGGGAGATGAAAAGGGATCATAAGATTTAATGAGCGGGAAATAGAGTGCTTTTTTGCTTCAAGTGCTGTTGGAACTTCTGGGGTCTTGGGGCAGTGCTGTAAGCAAGTGCAGTGGTCTTCACATTTATTCCTCAGCAGGAATATTTGATAACACGTTTTCTGAGAGTTGAAACACTTTATTGGAAGATTCTTATCATAAATCTTGTCTTGGGGTTTCTGGAAGTTAAGATATTTGAAACACTGGTAAAGGCTGGTGAGGTTAATGTAAGATGAGGGCCTAGGAGAGATCTGGGTTACCGCAAGATTAAAGATTACAGACAGCTTGTGATAAATTGAAATTTAGGGAGCAGATTTCTCTTTCGTTTCCCCCCAGTGAAGCAGTAAGGATAAAGCAATGTTCCAAAGGAATTTTTCCTTGTGATCTCCTGCGTGAGCAACACATGCCTATGCATAATACCCTGTAAAATGTACAAGCCGTCGACCACTTTGAAACTTCTTCTTCATTTACATTATTGAATTTACTACATAAGGAGTATAAAGTACTAAAATGATGGTTGTATCTCCCGGATGTGTGAATTAGCTGTGGAAACATGAGTCTGGTGGCTCCTGCTAACGTAGTGACTGTTTCTGCTGGTCACCTCGCTAATGTGAGTCAAACAGTCGAAGTTCCTCAGTGCTCTTCTCGTCCTGTTTCTGTCCTCTAATGCACGTCTCAGGGGAGAATTAGTTCTGCTTTTTTCTTTTCAGGAGAGCCTGGTAAGTCTCATTGTATTAATAAGCAGCTAGGTGTTTGCCGTGTTCTTATGACACTGGCAAACTGGTTTTGTGCTGATGGTAGCCCTGAAGTGGGGCCATCACCTGCATTTGACTCTTGAATGCTGCATGATATGTGTAACATATTTGTTTGCAAATTGTTCTCATGTAAATTAGCTTGAGATAAAAATTGCACTTATCACTAAACCACAAGGGCCAAATTCTGTTTTTTTTACTAAGTCATCCTGCATAGTTATTACGGTGATGAATAATTGAGATCAGTAGCAGTGTGGGCTGTGGGGAATTTGGTCTTTAACAAAGAATGGAAACAAATGGTTTTCATAAATATTTCATGGAAAAATCTGAATGCCACCCTAGTCCTCAAAATAGCACCTAGGGAGAAAAAAGCCCTCTCTGATTCAGATCTCTCTTTCATACGTTTTCTGGTTTTCTAATTGCCTTCTATATTTTTCCCACCAAATTGTAAAACGTGATCAAATTTGGAAGTTCTTAGCTCCTCTAAGGCGTTTCCTTCTAGTGATCAGGCACTTCACAGTAAGCATTTGCATTTGAAAACTAATGGTGAATGAAGGTGAAACAAACTCCAGTATAAGCAGGTCTGTTGGTTGCTCTGTCTCTTAGAGTTGATTTTAATGCTTGTTGCAAGCAAGGTAGATTAAAATTCCTCTTGGAGTGCTTGAGTTTCATTCTTACTCCAGTTCTCCTTTCATATGGCTTTGGCAGAAGCTGAAGATGGAAAAACTCCTAAGTATTCTTTTTTTTCTCTTTTTGGAAAACAAAAAAAAAAGCATTGATTAAGATAAAGGCAAAATTGTTTACATCAGAAATAATCAAGACAAGATGAGGTGAGCTTCAGAAGCAGACACCTGCAGGCTGAAACCATTCAACAGAACTTGAATAAACTGGCGTTAGTTTGTGCACTTTGATAGACAGTGCTGAATATCATAGAATCACAGCATTGCTTAGGTTGGGAAAGACCCTTAGAGCCATCGAGCCCAAGCATTAACCCAGCCCTGGCAAGCCCACCACTAACCACATCCCTCAGCACCACGTCTGCCCAGCTTTTAAGTTAAGGCAGGAGAAATTGCACAAGAGAGGATGGTTTGAGCAACGGTAGGTCGCTACAGCCTGCGCTTCCTCGGTAAATTTGAGACTAACAAGCACATCTCCCTTGGTTCCCGCTCGCTTCTGGGTTTTGCTGGTTTTTCACAAACAGAGGAGTGTTTGGTGCCGCTGTTCCTCCTCTGCTGCAGCCCTCAGGGGTGGGCCTTGCCCAGTCCCAGAATAAATGCCTTCCCTGCCCTGGTGTGCCCAGGGGTTTATACATGATAACCTTCACCGGCTTGAACAATGGGGCAGTTGCTTGTAGCTCAGAATGATTAATTCACAGTTTGGTTTGATTTATTGGTTGTAATTCATCTGTGAGCTTTTTTTCATGCCTATCCGTTAGATAAACTCTCACAAACAGATCCCGTTGTGTATCTTTTTCTCTGATTGGCTCAGTATAATGTTTTAGAGATGGAAATGGCATTACATACATAAACACTTGAAGTTCTCTTTTTAATATCACCCTTTGATAAAGATGGTGAATTTGCTTGGCAGAGTTTCTGCTAGAGATCAGCCGGTCTTTTAACCTGAGACAACCTATGGCTTGTCCCCATAGATGCCTCACTGGCCACAGCTCAAAGCTGAGGGAAAAGCTGGAGAAACCCCAGGTGGGAATATTCTTGGAAAGATATTTGATCTTCTGTAATTTTCTGTAGCTTTCCCTGGGGCGAATGATCTTTGCAGGGATGGGTTTTCCTCTCCATTTTCTTCTAGCAGCCTATGTACGTTAATGCAGTTTTAAAAAAAGCTGACAATGATATTCTATTAAAAATAATAATAAAAAGTCTTATTGCTTGAAACAGGAATACTTTCCTTTGACAAATGAGAGGTTTTTACTTAAGCAAATGCCATAAGTATTGAGCTGGAAACAGTCCAGATAGAAGATTGACTGCTCAAAATAACTCTAGTCCAGTAGGATATGTTTAATTAAGTTTTTCAACAAAATGTTGGACTAGGTAGAAGCGTTTGAACTTTGTCTCCCTCCTGTTTTGCCTTTTTGAAGGCAGCAGTCAGCCTCTTCCGTGATGAAGCCACTGGGTTTGGATGAGCTGGTGCTGTGCCCGCAGCAGAGGATCCCCAAAGAGTCCCAGGCGATGTCAGTGCCCGCAGCCCCACCGCCCTCATCTGTCATTGTTACACCCATGGGTCACACTGCGTCTGAAAGCACCGTGATCCTCCTCATTCCCTTGAAAACCACTGCAATATCACTCTTCTCACAGAATATCGCTGTGATTTAAGAACTCTTGTCAGCCAGAAGAATACCATGGCTGGAGCACAGAATAAGATTTTTTGATATGTTTAAGATGCAGTGGACTGTTACCCAAACCGAAATAAAAACAAAAAACAGGTTTGGGTTTTTTTTCCCTGTAATGAGTAATTAGTATAACCTCAGTAGATGTAAACTACTATTGTTCCACTGACTTGGATGGTGTTCTGCTAATTCACAAGGGTTGGGAAACTTCCTGAAGGTTTCAGGAATAGCAGAGGGTACCCTTCATTGCACCTTAGAAACGGCAGTTGATCATGACGTTTTACAGACCACTTAATAAACCCAGTAAATATGTTGCTCTGAATAAAAATGCTAAAGCATTATTTATGCTGTCTTCATAAAAAGTTGCAGTAACTCATACAACAGGGACTTGGAAAAAAGCGCATACAAAACTGCAGCTGTTTGCCAATTGCCCATCAGGACACTGGGGTGGTGGGCAGAGCAGTGGGGGCTCATTCTCACAGCCTGGCGTCAAACACAACCGCTGTCTTTAAAAGGATGGTCACTAAGAACGTATTTTCCTTTGAGGAGGACTATAAGCTGCACACACTCGTGCAAAATGGAATGTCTAATAGTTCTTCTGTGGAGGATTTTTATCTTCTTTCCTGTCTATAACTGAAAGTGTCGATCCTGCTGTAATTTAGTTCTTGGCGTTGGTACAGACACCTTTTAGTCTAAAAATGATTGCTCCTCAGGAATAAGTTTTAATGGACGCATCGGTGAGACTGAATAAAGTGAAATCAAGGAAAGGGGAGTGGTAAAAACCCTCCCCTTGTCCATCGTTACTAAACACCTTCTGGATGTGGGGATGTTTGGAGTTTCCTCTCATGCCTGGGTACAAATACGCTCTGCAGGGCTTGTGTTTGCAGTGCTTGTGATGCTGGGTTTTGTGTTCAGGGCTTTGTGCAGGGACGTGAGAATTAAGTTTTGCCTCTCTGTTTATTGTAAGTTTTTCTACCCCGGCTCATTTTTCTCCAGCTGTAGAGCGAGCACCTCAGTGTGCAGTGGTACTGAGCTCTAAGGCTATTTAGATGCCTCAGCAGAACTGCAGGTGCCTCCAGCCTTTGGGAATCACTCAGTTCAGTAGGAATTTGGCAGCTAATTTAGCAAGGACTCTCCTGAAGAACCGTTTGAAAAAGTCAAGCAAAATTGAAAGACAGTGAAATAACAGGAAGTTTGTGGCCTTAATTCTTTGGTGAAACTAGTGTTGTTTATCTCTTGAGAGGCAATAAAATATGTCTCTAAATCTTCCTCTCTCCTCCTTCTCCTTGCCCCAGCCCAAAACGCCGAACTCTCCCGCGTCGGTCATCATTAGGTGCCCTGATGGATTCCCACTCCAGACAGACCGAGTGTGGTCTTTAAGCGACAGGCGTGTGTCCCTTCTGCTGGAGGTGGTGTTTGGTCACACAGTTGAACTGACACCCCCACGACTGGCTTGTCACTGGGGTGTTGCGTTCGGAAAGCGGAGGTGTTTTCCCCAGCAGGGAACAGCCGCGGTGCCCTTGTGCTCATTGCTCCTCTGGAAGGCAGCCTCAAGTCAAGTTGGAGATGACCATTGTTTGGCCTCACAGGTTCTGCCAGCAGCCTTCCTCTGACTGGGATTTGGGCTTGGGCTCATTTTGACCTTTAGCATCTCCTGATTTTATTTATTTCCCTCCTGCAGTTATTTTTTCCTGTTACAATGGATATATGATAAACTATGTTGTTTGGTTGAAAAATATTTTGTCTTTCCTATTTTGTATATTGGTTCAGATGACATCCGTGTGTTCCCACTAGTATGGGTATCACTGTGAGCAGAGAGTGATTGAGAATGTTGGCTGTTCATCCTGGCCACCAAAATCACAAACCGTTGCCTGGTCCAGAATATCTCTTTGCAAAGGTGTAATGACTGTGTTCGAAGGAAGCAGCCATCTTCTGTACTATTTCTTCATGAGGAAGTGAAAATCAGTGCAGAATGTGTAATTAATTTATGAACTGTGTCTGCAGCACGGGACGTTTGTCTTGCGTTAAATTTTACCTTAATGCTGCCTGAGCGTTTAAGATATAGATCTCTTGTGCTGTGATTGCACCGAGTTTCCCAGAGCAGTGGACTCTGTTTCATCAGGGACAATATTCCTTGCCCTATTTCAGAGGATGCGCATGTGCAGGATAAAGATACCAGAAGAATATTTATTAAGACTGCAAAGACCAGAGGCTGTGGATTACAGCAAAGGGAGGTGGTTTACCTACAAAAAGGATAGTTTAAAGGGTCGCCTAAAGCCAGCGCCTGTCCCCTGTGCGGGGTGACGGTGCTTCGTCGCAGGGCATCTGTCCTGTATATTTGACTGACTCTTGCAGGGTCAGGGGTAGCCCTGGAAACACAGAGAACATCTGGCCTGGAACTCTGTGCCGGCTGCTGGGAGAGAACAGTGCAGTCTCCCACACAAGAAAAACACCCTAGAATTCTGAGACTTTCAGTAAAGGGGAAAATGATATCATATGCAGATTTTGCTGTTGATGATGGGTTTTATTTTTGCTTATTCCCTTTGGTACGTGGTAGAAATTGCACACAAATACTTCTACTATGAAAATTATTGAGTTCCCCTGTCTGTCTCCCACAGCACACACATTCAGCTTTACAACAGTGGCCCATTCCTTTGTCAATCACAGTGCTGTTTTAACAAAGAAAATATTTGGATTGTTTTGATATTTGTGCGGGAGGGCATTTTATTGACCTTTGGAAAGCATGTAAATTATTAAAGCCACCCCTGAAATTCTGCAATTGAATGGGACTTCTAATCCTTGTTTGAAAATATAAATTATTCATCGTAAGATTTAATTTAAGAGTTGGCTGTGTGGTTCCTATGGTTGTTTACATTGCGTTTCGGTGAAATTGAAAGCGCAAATGAATTCCACTAGGTTTTGTCAGAGACCTTCTGACTCAGTATATCTGAAGGTTGTCTTTCTATTTCTTTAAGTGTATAATCCCTTTGGTTTTGCTTCCTGTATCAAAATAAAATACAGATAAAAAGAGAAGGTTACTGAGTGTCTTCAGGAGCAGCGTGGCACTGGACGCTGCCGTCCGGGCACACTGGCCACAGCCGGCTCTTGGACCAGCAACACCCAAGGAAGAGTGATGCCCAAAGTGGCGGTACTGCTCCTTCAGCATAAAATGCTTCCTTGTCAGCAAGGAATGAACAGCCTGATAATTCAGAGGCACGGAATATTCCTTGGAAGTATTCCTTGAAAGAGGAATAACAGCATTTGTGGGCAAGGTGAATTCTGTTGGATAATTTTGTCCAATGTAAGTACCCTGCTCCCCAGTCTCTATTCTGTCCTAGTGACTTAGGAACATTATTCTTCTAGTGTAATGCTACCAAGGGAGCCGTGTATCTTCTGTCTGACGCTGGCGCTGGATGCTCTTGCCTGCAGCAGACCAAGCTGTGGGGATCCGTCCCTCATGGTCCCTCCCCAGCACGGGGAGGGGAGCGAGGCCGTGTCACGCGTTTTCCTGGTGACCATCGTGGCCAAGGAGAGAGGGGCTGGGGAGCTGTTTGACCAGACCCCCTGTTCCTTTGTCTTTTCTGGGGGGGAAAAAAAAAAAAAAGCATCAGGAAAAAATGGGCAGAAAAGTCAGGGACAGAGTCAAAATAAAGAGCATGAAAGTATGGTGTCAACCCCAAGAATATACCTTTCTGTTACCCTCATAGCAAGCGAATGCAAAGAGCAAGCGAACTGAGGAGGATGTGCTATGGGAAATCTTATGTGAAGTTGTTTCTCTGATTCCATGAAAAAAAATCGTAAATTGTTATGTTATTTTTATTGCTATAGGAATATTTTAAGTATGCAGGGCTGTGTTATGCCACTTCAAGATTCCTGGGTGATAAAAGCCTCTCGATATGGACTTCTGCTGTCCTTCAGCTGGTTCTGTGGCAGAACTCCTGATGCAGAGCTCTGGCTTCTACAAATCCATGTAAAGCTGAAGAAGGTGGCATTGATACGGGCATTTCAAACTCAATGGCACCGTGTCAGATTGTGCCCAGTGAACTCGGGGTTCGTTGTCTGTACTTCTTGGTGTGAGAAGGAAATCTGAGCTGATAACAGGCTTCGCAGCCAGGAAGGTCGCTGAAACAAGAATAATTTCTGAGGGATTTGCATTACGTTACACTTCTCTACACCTTGTTCTGCTTTGCTAGGGTGTAGAACCTGCAGACTGAATTTGTAACAGAAGTCACACATGGAATGTCTAACTTAGTAAGTAGGAATTCTAAATTCTCTTCATTTTCTCATGTCAGCTTTGGAATTGTCTTCAATTCTGTGCTGCCTTGCAGTAGCATCACTTTGTAAGTCCTGTCTGTAAAGAGTTTCTATTTCAGTACTAAGTGTGAAAAAACTGAATGAAGTTGTCACAGTGATATTTTTTTTTTTTCTCAGATTTCAAATCTGCAGGGTTTTTTTCTCACTTACCAAATTCAGCAAGGGTCTGAGGCTAGTGCTGCCTCACAGCTGTGTCTGTTGTCGTTGCTGCTGCTGAGGGATCCCGCAGTCGGAAGGGGGTTGATGACTCTGTGGTGTGATGGGTGGAACGGAGTCCCTGCATCGCCGGCTGTAGCTACAGCCAGGTCAGTGTCAGGAGGAAAGCGGGGACCTCCTCAAACCTCATGGATTACAGGTGTCGCATATAAAGTGTTCGTAGAATAGCATCTTACTTGAAAATTGCTAGAAACCATCTCAAACATATTTGATTAAATGTTTAACTAAAAGGTGTCATTTTTGGTACAGTGGAAATGTTCTGCAGACATAGAATTTTGGTGGTTTTCTACAGGAATGTTTCTGAAATCCATGGTCGACTCCCTGGGCACATCAATAGAAACAAGTATGAGCCTGAAGTTTTTGATACAGACCACAAGCTTTTCAAAACAGAGTTTAGTTTTTTTGTCTTGGAGTCAAATGAAAGCAGAGTACAAAAACTGCCTCCATGCAGAATATTGGCTTCAATACTTTACAAGCTCAGAACTCAATGACCCCAATTGTGTGGGGGTTTATTATTTTTTTAAGGCCAGAATACTGGTTCTGTAATGTATTCTTCATAGCTATGTTAAAATCATGTTTTAGCAGATTTGAATGCATTTTGAAATAATTTAGTTTCTCTTGCTTCTATAACTATGTAAATGAAATGAAGGTATTCTTTAATATTTCTCTTGCTTTCGGGTTTGATGGTGTTTGTTTTTTTTTTCCTTTTCCCACTTTATTAGACAGTATAAAGTAGACAATAAATGCAATGTGAGCAAAGGTCACCAAGTAGGTATGTATACATTATGTTAAGCTGTGATCATTTGCAGACATGAAGGCATAGGATCATCTCCAGTTTTTTAACCTGAACTTGATTTTGCAGTTGGAGGGGTTTTTTTGGAAATGTAAATGTGTTACCCTTGTGTGGTGTATTCTTCTCTACCAAAGAAAGCAGAAGCTCTCAGATCTAATATGCATCCCTTGTGTATAGCCTGGTGGCTAATATGACGTGTATCAAAGAACTGTGTGATATTATGTGGCTTGCTCTTAAAAGAATAGAATGTTGCGTGGCTGAGAACTATGTTTTGGGGAAAAAAAATTCACAAATATCAACTTCAATATGTAAGTAGTTGGTAGGAGCCAAGCAACCCTCGTGTCTGGTGGATGTTGTGCACTGTGCACCACAGAAAAGAAAATCTGTATTATTATTCTAATGTTTAGGAAACATAAGAAGGTGCAGAAAAATCTTAATGTATGTTACCAGAGAATCCTATCTCAAATCAGGGACAAGATGGGTTGAGCCAAAAATATTGATTTAGACTTTGCCAAAATCATGAAAAAGCAGATTTTCCCACTTTGCACACTGAATGAATTTGATTGATTTCAGTTAAGAATTGTTCCACACCTTGAGTGGGAATGAATAGAGTTTGTGCTTAATGAGGTGAGTATCGATTTCCTAGGAAAAAAAGTGTGTGTATAACAAATTTGTATAGAGGCAAGCCAATAGCAGTAGCAATAAAGATATAAAGGTTGGACGTTTGGGGAGTGTGATGAGACTAACTACTGTTAGAAGTTTCCCAGTGGAATATACTGTATCCTGATTAGAATACTTTCCTACATCATTGTCTAGAGACTCTGAGGAGTATCGTGTGTGTGATATCACTTTGTCATTAGAGTGTTAGTGTTTATGGGAGATAGAAGTTGTATATTTATAAGCACTGCACACTTTTATTGCATATTTTATTCTTACGCAGTTTTGCACTCATGGATGCAAACAGTACTGATATCTTAGAACTATATTCTGACGATTTTTGATAAATTAGGTTTTTTTACTGAAAAATAGAAAATTGCCAAAATGAATTTTCTCTCTATCTTGAATGTTTTCCTCTTTTGAAAATGAACTTTTTTTTTTTCAGAATAAAATGACTTGTGTTTATTTTTATATTGAAATGATTTGAAATGTAAGCTTTTGGAAATCCTCAAAACACTTTTTTACATGGAATAGCGAGTCACTAGTTTGCTTTCCTGATCACAGTGGGGGAAAACACATAAACTATCAGTCTGTCTTTTTTTTTTTTTTTCTGTTGAATGGGAAATCAGTATCTTAATTATCAATAGATCTGGTTGAAGTCCTGCACAATTTTTAACCCTTGCTCCCCCTTTGACGCTCCACCTTTGTAAAGCTAGTAGGCTAGCCACCTCTAGGAAAATCAGATGTAATAAAGATAGCATTTGTTTTCTAAACTTTCTCTCCTGAATTAGAAAGTTAAATGCACACTTGTAAATACCGTATCCAGTCTTGAAATTATTTTGTAGCTTCGGTACAACAGTGTATTCAAGAGAGGCTATTTATCAATAAGCTTCTATCATGAAGACAATGTCTTTAGCCTCATTTCTGTGCAGCTATGTTAAAAATTGATCTTTGCAAAGTCCACCACTTTTGCTATGAAAGGTGCTGTGCATTTTCTTGTGTATTTCAGGCTCTTCATCCTTGCCTGCCATTACTGTGTAAAACCCTTCTGCCTGTTGCAGCCTTGCCGCGGGCAGTGTGGAGGTGCTTCCCGGCAGCTCTTCCCCGTGGAAGAGTGGGGTGAAGAGCTCTTCCTCCCACCCCATGGGGGTCGCCCTGTGCTGCTGCCAGAAGGGCATGAAACAGAATAATGATCCCCTCAGTAGGACAAGGTCTACGGTGGAGGGCCCCCGTTAAAGAAACTCCTTCCCATGAAGTTATAGAGCATCAGTGCAAGGCAATCTAAGGGTCTGAAAGGACAACATGAAAGATTTCCTCTTTGTATATTGACTTTTACTTAAAATGGATTTGTGATGTTTCTGCCATCATCAAGTTTATTTATTTAAGGTATTTCTCAAGATATTTGTTTAACTGTTGCATGTAACATCTTGGGAAATGTGGACCTAAGCCAGGCTGTTTAAAATTTAGGCTACATAAACAAGAGGAAATTAAACAGTGAAATGTTCCAGGTGCTGGAACTTGATAGTTGTGTTGATAAACTGTTAGAACAGTTTTGCTTGGGTTTTGAGCCACAGTCTTGCAGTTACTAATGGCTTTTAAACTTAGGAGTCGTTTCCTCTCCTCTCCTTTTTCCTCCCTGTAAAATCAACTTTAACGTTCAGGTGGGTTCTTACCAAATTTGCAACAGCTATCTACATCTTCATCTCAAACACATATTTTCCTGAAAAAAATCCCGGACACAGATAAGCTTTCAGTAAGACTTCAAAATTGTGAATTAAGCACGGTGGGCTGTATTTGACCGTCCATCCAGTTTACGTCAGACTCAGCAGGGACGTGGCTTTGATGAGAGAGTGATTTGTGTTCCCCAAGCCTCCGGCTTCCCCTGTTTTAAACCACGTTTTCTCGCTTTGTCGCAGCTGCTACCTGTGATCTAGATTGATGTGG
Source organism: Calidris pugnax (assembly GCF_001431845.1). NCBI lineage: Eukaryota > Metazoa > Chordata > Aves > Charadriiformes > Scolopacidae > Calidris > Calidris pugnax. The sequence continues at coordinate 229,834 of NW_015090897.1, forward strand.
CATTTTTGCTTTTTTTCCCGATCCTCTGCCGGTCTGGGCCTTCGATTGGCAAAGCAGTGGCACAGAGCAGGGTGATACCTGTGGGGTGGATCACCGACTGCAACAAATGAGGGTAAAAGCCCTGTGCACAGGTATTTTAAGTTTTGATTGCTGGCTGGTGTCTAAGCTTTTCTATACAATAAAAAGAATTGATTCCAGCACTTAGAGAGAGTGGCTAATTAAAGCCTTTCTGTGGTAGGCATTGTGAGCAACTCCGACACCGCTTTTGATGCAAGGGAAGTGGGGACAAGGATTAATGGGTTTGTTGAAGGCTGGTGAGTGAAAGGCAGAGCTTAGAGACAAGGTTAGGATTTACTGCTCCGTACGGCTCGCTTCTGCTGCTGGAAAAATGGGAAAAAGTACTGAGGTGGAGTTAGAGACTCCTTACCCATTGAAATAAATTTGAGAAGGAAATGAAAGCATAAGCTGCAGTTTTACTCAGAAGAGAACCTGCCATGAAAGTCTGATTGCTCTGTTTTAACAAGAGATGGTAAAGTTAGTAGATATCACACGAAATTTGAATTTTACTACAGAGAAAATGGAATATTTAATTCTGGCTCCTGAGCACTTTGGGATTTGTGTGTGTTTGTAGTGCGGGAAAAAAGGGCATTAAGGATAAGGGGCCGCCCTTGTTCTCTGCTCAGCAGAGAGACTGATGGCAGATGCCAGTTTGTAGGAATTGCTGACTCCAGCCTCTTCCCGCTGCTCCTGAATCCAGGAAATCAGTCCCCAGAGAAGGGGCCCTGTTCTGCCAGGCCGTGCCAGGGGGAGCTCGGTGCTGCTTTAGGCTGGCACGGCCGGCAGAGCGCCCCGAAACCGGGGAGGAACCCCCGTCCCCTCCGCGTCAGTGCCACCAAACCAAGGGTGAAGGACCAGCCGGTCGCTCAGCCAGCGCTAATTGCACCACGGGGAAAAGTTAATCAGAGGAGGCGAGGGCTCGCTGAATGTGCTTGGTAAACTCTTACTTTGAGGTGTATGGATTAGTGTTGATATTGGCTGTTGCTGCATACTGATCCCTTCGTTAAACATGAAAAAAAAGTGCTTAGCTTCTACCTCTTTAACTCTCCCCAAACCCCTGCCCCGGCGGCAGAGGAGCCGGAGAAGGGCCGTGGTGGGGACGGGGCAGTGAGAGTCGGGGTGATCTCTGGGGGAGAGCTGCTGAACTTACTGCAGCACGGCTTGGTCTGTGACATCTCAGCGTGAAAACAGCTGAAATCTGGCTCTGTTTCGATATTTGTGGGGACCTCAGAAGAATTACAGGCCACGTAACCTGAGAGCTGGCCACCAAGCGCACCTTTCTAATGGGAAATGCAGGTTCTGCCAGCCTCCTGAAGCCTGAGAATTATTGAGTTTACAGCCACAGACCCGCTTCCTCACTCCGGTGTCATGAGATAAAGCTAAGGTCAGCTTCAAGTAATTTTTTATTTTTATTTTAAGTTTAAAGCACATAGTTAATTTTAAATTACTACTGCCACTACATTTAGTTAAATTCTGAATGTGCGTTTTCACTGGACACAAGAACCTTTAAGAATTCATGAGGGAGAAGTGGTGATGTGTCTTTCAATATGTGAATCAACTAACCATGCCAAAAAATGTGATTTATTTTAATATGTAATGAAGGGTAGAAAAGTGTCTATGTAGTCTCATCCTCAGCACAGCTGATTCAGAAGGGTTGCTCAGAATTTTGCCCCAATATAATATTGTTAATTTGCTGTCATGACTTTGATGTTACAACTCATAATTCTGTGAATTGTGGGTTTGCTGCATAAATCAGTAATAAAATACGACCTCTTTTCACCCCTTTCATTTGACTAATTTAGTTATAGTTAGTAGCAATGTAGTTTGTCGGTTTGGAGGATTCTTGTAGATACTGAAAGAAATACCTCTCTGGCTGGCTCTGTAGCCCCTCAGAGAAGGGTTGTGACAGCCGCTCAGCGCAGCACAGACATCTGTCCTGACACGTGCAGTCCTCTGAGTCTGTCTCTGTTCTTCTGGAAATAAAAGCCCAGGAAATAGTCATCTCTGTATTAATTTTTCTGGTGCTATACAATGAGCATCGATGCCTCTCTTCTGGTCCTTAATTGGCAGTGGCTGCTCTCCTTTCTTTCTCCTCTTTCCAAAGCTTCGGAACAGCAGCCAATTCACTGGGAGGCACTGGTTTCACTGCTGGGTCTGTGAAGTCTAAATGAAAGAAAAAGAAATAAAAGGAAAAAAAAAAAAAGAGTAGCAGAAGAATGTGACTGGTTTCAAAATAATCCTTCACTGCTCTCCAGTTAACGCTGAGCTGGTGTTCCATCCCCAGCGTGTGTCTGTGCTGGAAGTGGTGGGAGGTAATAATGACTGCTACCTCGGGTGATTGCTGAAGGGACCGCGGCTGTGTCTCTGCTGCTGCTCTCCAGAAATCAGGGACCAAATCCGGTCAAAACTTCCAATGAAGATCCCGATGTGTGCATTGTTCGGGGAGGAGAGAGCACAGGCTGCTTTGGGCTGAGTCCCCTGATTCAGGGATTTGCTTGTGGCCGACACCGGGAGCGAGTGGGGGATCCTTGTTCCGCCGGGAGGATGCACGGCTTGATCCTACCCTGGCTTTGGGCTCTGCATTTCTTTCAGCTCTAGGTTTCCCCACATTTGGGCATTTGGCATTTTCAGTAACGTTTGTGGTACCAGAGCACTGTTTTTATAAGCTTTTCCCAGGCCCAGAGCTTCCTTTCTGGAAGAAAGTTCCTTTTCGTATTAAATTCTAATCGTCTTGTGCGGGATAATTGTGCATGCAGCAGTGATCTCTCTGGCTGGTTTTTGGGGTGGTTTTGAGGTTTTTTTGGTTGGGTTTGGGTTTCTTGTGTTGGTTCTTTGTTTTTTGTTTGTTTGGTCCGTGGTTTTTTTGTTGGTTTTTTTTTTTTTTTTATTTTAGCCCGTATGAATTGTAGATGTGACTGACTGCCTGGTAGGTTATTACAAAACCACTCACTGTGGAACAGGTATGGATTATTTTTTTTTCCCAGCATATAAATGGTCCTGGGGAAACTTGCAGACTGTAAGCTGTCTGAAAAGGGGTGTTTTTTCTGCATGTTCCTACTGCTGCTTGAGTGTTGGCTTTGGGAATTTTGCAGCTGCAGCATTTAAAAGTGAACTTTGACTTGGGGGTGTTCATTTTTTTTATTTGATTGCGTGGCTGATCCACTTGGACAAAAGTCCTCTTTATGGGACAGACCCCCCTCACATGGACTGGGTTGCTAAACTGCAGGCTGGGGCTGTGACACCATGACTGTTGAAGTTATTGCTGCATCCCAAAGAAATGGTTCTGTGCCCTCTCCTCCTGCCTGCTCCATCCTCGTCCCGTGCTCACTGTCCCTTGTGCCAGCTCAGGTGTTTGTGCAGCCCTAACTAAAGAGTTAGATCTTAATGGACACTTAGTGCCTTCAGATTTTCTGTCTTTTCAGCCCTGTTTCTCCTGTTGGAGAACTCTTGCGTTGGGTAATATATTGTTAGAATTTTTTTTTTTTTTTTAATTTAGACCGTAATCACTGTATGAGTTCTATTAGTCTTTTACCTTAGTCTTCCCCAAATGAAAGACTGTTGCTTTCCTTTCATTTGTTTATTTATGGAAAGTAACATCCAGTTTCCTTTCATTTCTGTGCCTTCACCTTTGCAGACGTGATGCTGCTTACATTTCTGTAACAGTTTCATGATCGATTTCCAATTCCTAATTAATGGAAAATGTAAAACCCACTGAGGGCCCCAAACGTTCTGCTGGAGATGCAGGTACTTTTTGATTGCCATCTTTCTGCTGATGCCCGCTGCTTACAGACATGCAGTGTTAAGCCGATTATCTTATTTTCTTTTTCTTTTAGAGTTTCAACCTTTGTGCCCTGGTCTCCTCCTCAGCTTATTTTATTTTTAGCTGTGGGAGTCAGTCAGGGTGTTCGGTGAGCTCTCACCGGTGAATTACCAGCTACTGCAGTCCCCAGGAAAAATACTTCTGTGACACGTTGTCTTTGTTTTCCCTGAGGTTGGAAAAATAAGTGGCTTAAAGGAGCAGTGCCCAGGAGTGTCCATTCCATACACACCGCGGCCATTGCCTCCTTCAACTGGCTTCAGCGATCGCTCCTCCAGCCCAGGTGGGCACTTCTTTTGGGCTGAGCAACCCAGATCATTTAAAAAGGGTGCGTTTACAGCTGTACCACAGTTTTAATTGGTTTCTGGAATGAATATATTTTAAAAGTTAGAATAGAAAATCAGAATTTTCCCTTGTCTGTTACTGCCTTAATAAGCAGCTGATGTGCTGAAACTTTTAATGAAAAACTAAAGCTGATTTTCCTTCTGAAAAAGGATCAACTGATCATCTAAAAACCTTTTCTCGGTACAGGGTTTTATAAGTCCTGAAGTTGGAGACAGGTAATTTATAGATTCAAAGTGGAGCAGATGAAAGACGGCGCTTTCAAAAAAATGAAATGCTGACCTTACTTTCTGCTTATGGGAATGTAGGGTGGGCTTTTCTCTGGAGAATGAGTCTACGTGAATGTGGAAGAAATGTTTAAAAATAGCTTTAAAATGCCAGTGTTAGCAAAACTTTTAGAATGGATCAAATTCTGATATTTGTTTTGAAGAATTCAGCAATGATTCCATTTATATTAGTAATACATATTTGGGAAAGGCACCTGCTTTTGAAAGAAATATGCGGCATGTGTACTACTGGGGCAAAACTGACTTTGCAAGGTATTGATGTTGGTCTCTGAATGGTTTAGGCACCAGGTCAGAGACTAGATACGTTTGCTTTCATTAACTGTTGCTTTCTTTGTTTTCTTTCTTTACCTTTATAACAGGACTAAGTTGTAGTTACACGCTCGCTCTTGATCAGCGTTCCCTCTGGGAACCATGCAACTATGCCACAAATCTTAGTTTTAAATAGCATTATATCTCACAGACAGTGCCTTGATGAAGATGAACTTTAATTAAGATAAATGGTGGCTGCTTAGTCATCTGTTTGGCACGGCGAGACTTGTAGCTTCAGACTAATGTGAGGAGCAATGAAAATGTTTCATTTTCTTAGTGCAAGCACAAATGAGGATTTTGCAGGGTTGTTGTACACCTGTCCTGCTAAGTGCACACCTGTTAGAAAGCAAGAGTAAGTGATTGCATTAGACAGATTTTTCTCTGTAATGAAGTTGTATTATCTTCCCAGTTATCCTATGAGGACGCAAGTCAGCAGTAGCTGTTCCAGGAATAATGTTATTTAATCAAGGTTTGGCCTAACTGCTACTGATGCAAATAGTCTTCATTTCTTAATTCATAGAACAGTCGAGGGAGGGCTGTTTTTGATTTTTTTTGAGGAGATGATCCATTCAGAAATCAAGATAAAGTGCTCAGTGGAGAAAACCACAGAATGTATACATTATTTAGGTTTGACATTTAATCTTTGTTAGCAGTATCGGGAACATCAGCTTGAATAACAATCCATAAAGATACCACTTTGTCTGTACATCTATAGGCAGGTTTGGATCATGGGCAATGGGAAACATTGGAAAATAGCCAGCTCTTTAACCTAAGTTTTAACTTGAGTGGTCTGTTGCCCTTCTGGCAGTAATTTAAAATAGCATGCTGTTACTGGGTTTTAAACCAAAGCATTCTTAAAGTCCCACTTAAAGACCTAAAGATTTGTGTGACCCAAACCTGCCCCAGCAGAGTTACGCAGGCATTACGGTTTTATCCAGAGTCCTGTCCTGTTGCTGGTTGTCTGGGATGTTCACCTGCCTGGGTTTCCACCTGCTCAGTGCCTCCAACTTGGCTCCAGATAAGCCATGGAAAATAAAATGCAACTCCCTAGTAGAGAAAATAATATGAATACGCCAGTTGCATAACTTTTTTACGCTTTTATGGGAATGGTGTTTGGTTTATGTGTGTATTTTGGCTGATACCATGGATTTGTTCTCATCCATATAGCTAGGAGGATTTATATTGGAATACAGGCAGATCAGTGAATATCTTTTCTCCTACCAGTGACTTACAATGCCATCCTTACAAAGCAGGTTTGTTTCTCCTCTTCTGAGTAATTATCTTACATTCCAAAGTACGATTAGGAAAACCGCTTAATGTGTATTAAAAAATTGTATTCAGACTCTTCAGGATCTCTCATACTCTTTAAGGTTACTTTTTAACAAATCAGTGAAAGCGATAAATACCCTGTAAAACACAGATTCATCCTAACCTTGGGCCTGATTTAGTGTAACGCCTTTGTTCAGAAGTAGGTGATGACATCTCTTAACCTGTATGCGTAGCTTTCCTTGGTCATAAAACCATAACAGGCCATCAAATGTGGAATATAAAACCCTCCTTCAGAAAGGCATATTTCCTATTGCTATTCCATATGCAATGGCTTTTCCACTGTGCTGGCATAATATGAATCATTCGATGAAACACACATGCAGTTTTTGCAAATCTAATGACTTGTTATGATAGTCATAGTATTAAATTTTAATGTTAAAGTTTTCCTGATACAACTAGTCATGCAAACAAGTTATCGGGAGTAAAGAAACACTACAGTTGTATTTTTGCTTCAGGTTTGATTTAGAAATGGCATATTTCTCTCAGCTTTTGTTAATGCATATTGAAAGGACAGCAAGCTGTTTGGTTTTACATTTTATCATACATGTAAGCTCGGTGAGGTAGGAATTTTCAATAGATATTGTTTTTTCCATAGGCTTGAAGTAATTGAACAATTGTCAATGATGATACTGAACTCTTGTAGAATACTCTCAATATAGTTTTTGAAGTGGTTTAGAGAAAAAATAGTCAAACAATATTTTGTTATGTAATAATGAAATATTTTGAGTCCACTTGATTGTGAAAGCATGTTATATACACTTATGGTTTAACCAAAAAGCTCAACAGAGGCCAGAGTTTTATGAAATGCTTATTTTATGAAATTCTGCAGCTGTGTGTTTTATGATTTGGCTTTAACTATCTACCATTTACTACTGATTACTATGTTGCTAAAAATGCTTTTTGTATCCAAAAACAACAAAAAGGGAAAGAAACCATAGAACTTGAAAAATAAGAAACACTGTTATTTTTAAAGTTGTACACAGAAGTAAAAGAAAAATCCAGCCATTTAAATTTAACCTCTTTTTCTCGGGAAATGCAAGCAATATTTTCCCTGGCTGCTTTATTCATTTGGAATATTTGTTAAATATTTACACTCCATGATTCATTTGCAAAGTGAGATTGTACTGCAGGAGGCCCAAAAAAACAAATAGCTTTCAAGGGTGTATAAATATTTATTGGCCTTACTTTATGATAAATGACAAAGAGCCTACCTTTAGAATTTCGTAGGGCTTGGCCTATTATTCTCTTTTAAGTGGCAGACAGGGAGACTAGCGGTGGTTCTATGGCGTGTGGAGCAGGTGTGGGTGGTAGTGCTGTGTCCAGCTAGTTTTTAAGTGATTTCCAGGCTTCCTGTTTATATCCACTTCACAAGCAGCACAGTGTAACAGAAGCAGAATGTTTTGTGAAGGGGTAGGGCTGCTTCAGACGGAATCAAACAGATCTCAGAGGCAAGATATCCTGTGCTTTAAAAAAATATATGAAAGCCTCTTTCTGCTTCTTGACCTCTAGTAAATACCTGCAGCCTTCTTGCAGGGGGTTCTGATCCTCGGTGTGGTGTAGCGTTTGGTATTTGATTGTAGCCTCCAGCACAAGTGTCACTATGTCAGTGCGGTAAAGCTTGATCTCTTCATCTGAAGGAATCTGTTTTAGAAGAGATGTGGTTTAGGAAGAAGGTTAAAAACAGCTGCATTTTCTAGTTCTACCAGAGACCTGGAAAAACACCCAAATAAAATGGGTTCCCACCCCGTTTGTCTGACGCTGGGTATCTGGGCTCTGTCGTACACTTTCTGTGGTCGCTCTCTCTGTCTTTTTCTACCTAGAAATGTTGTCCTGAGGGGACTTAGATGTAAAGATTTACATTTATCTGGGATTTTGGTATGTCTGGTACTCTAAATAGACTTTTTGGCACCAGTTGGGCACTTTTTGGCACCAGTTTATCTGGCAATGCTGTGTGTTACGGCCATGTCCAGTGAAGGTGGATTACTTGGAAAGGTGTTGGATGAACCGCCTGTGCCTGCAGTTAGATTACAGAGGCAGAGCTTGGTCCCATCAAATGTGCTGTATCCCAGCAGTGCTGGGCACACTGCATGGGCAGGGCCACCCCTTGGCCAAGCAGAAGGTGCTCCTGGCAGCCCTGCCCACGCTCTGCACACCCTGTGGCCATCGCTTCCAGGCAGAACTTGGTGGGAGCCCGTCTGCGTGGTCCCAGGAACATCTGCCTGGGGCTGGAGTGCGCGATGCCCCAGTTACAGGGGACCCGGGACTTTGTGGAAAAGGCGGTGAGAGAGCACGTTGGATGGGGCTTTGAGCAGCCTGCTCTGGTGGGAGGTGTCCCTGCCCAGGGCAGGGGAGTGGACGAGAGGATCTTTGAAGTCCCTTCCAGCCCAAACCACTCTATGACTCTATGATTCTGTACCCTCTGACACCTCAGTGACACTGGGTTCACGTGTGGGCAGCTCGAGTGGTGTATGGACACCTGATACGGCCATGGAAGGATACACGGAGCATCACTTCTATATCTGGGTACTCAGTCTATGTTTTCAACGTACAGTCACACTGATGCCTGTAGCGCCTATTTTGGGTTTGCTTTTTTAATGTAGTCCACTATCTTGCATTCGTCGAAGCGCATGAGTAAAAGCAAGTATTAACTGAAAATGGCTTTGTACTTAAATCTTTCACCTTGGGAACACAGTAAGGAAAAATCACTTTATAAACTTCAAGTATTCTCATGAGATAATGAAAATTTAATGTTCTTACCAAGCGACACAAAGGATTATACACATAGTACTGAAAAAACAAACTGATTTATTGGCTCAGTTTTACAAAACCGAAAGAAATATAATGTAATTTTATAAAAAGTTTTAAGGTTTGAAGCAACATCTGCAAATCTTGTTTCCCAGGACCAGAGCTTGTTTTAATTATATTTATTTGTTCATTGTTTTAATCTCACAGTTTATTAGTGTTTCCCTCCCATTCCTAGTGGTGGGAGTACGTGCTGTGCAGAGGATGGACTGGAATGTCTTACTTCAGGTAGTGAAAGAAAAAAAACCTTTTTCTCCACAAAGTACAGGGCATGTTTTTGCATATAGAAGCGGTGTTACAAGAAGTAACGCGTTCTTTTACAAGAAAGCTGGGTGAGGTGATTCTAGTTCTTGCTTGCCTGTGTGGCAAAGGACTAAATTGAAAAGCCAAGAGGACTAAATTGAAAAGCCAAACAGATACAAGCAAGAAGTAACAGGAGGCTGTCTGTCCAACCCGTGACGTGAATTTGTCCCTGTTGTCAGGGAACCTCGTGCATTCCCATCTAAAATAACAGTTTTGCACCATTTCTAGCCTTGTTGTAAATGTGTTCCTGGAGTAGCTTTCACTGCCAGTTCCAAACTCACCTGACTGTCTTGGTGAGTCTGGTAGAGCAGCTGATATCTGCGGGTGCTTTGCCTCTCACAGCTAGTCTCCTAAAATCAACTCCAAAAAAGCATCTGTCACTGTCACAGCACAGATTTCATCGAGGAGCTGTGGGTCACAGGTGTGTTTAAATGAGCATGGAAAGGATGGGAAGAAATAAGTAAAGAAAGAATACCAGGATTCTGGGGGGTGGGCAGAATAGATATGTTATTTAAAGCTGGTAACACCATTACTTCACAGTTTTATCTCTAATTTGTGTTTAAAACTGGCAATTGCTTGTCATTCCAAGTAACCCAGAATGTTTTGGTTTTTTCCCTTGGGTGGGAAGTTTAGGGGGGAAGGAGGTGACTAAATTACAGAATCACAGAATGATGTGGGGTTGGAAGAGACCTCTGGAGATCATCCTCCTGCCAGAGCAGGTCCACCTAGAGCAGGTTGCACAGGATGTCAGGAAATCAGCTGCTTTCTGGATCAGAACAATGTTTTGAGGGTATTAATAGGACCCCAGTTAATTAACTCTTAGCCAGAAGAAAATATTAAAGGCATGCTGATGAATGCACTTAACAAGCAAGCAGCAAAAAACCTACCTTCCAAAAATACCCCAAACCACCAAACTTTGTTACTTTCTAAATCTATTAATTGGTAACACTTACAGTTTTGAATAGTCCCTGTTCTGCTAGCTAGTTCTGGCTCAAGTCAAGGGGACCAAAGATGGTAAAGAAAGATATCCGCAAGCAAGAGAACCCAGTGTCTGTTTTATCAGATTAGCGAGAAGACAGTGACTCGATTACGTGTGCCCTGGGGTTTGGTTGTCTCTTTGGATTTCATATAAAGCTTTCATACAGGTTTACATGAAGTCAGGGCAGTACAGCAGTTCATTGGGCTCTTCCCCATCAACATACTGAATTGTGGCAATCACAGCCTTCGGATTGGGTAAGGTATCTGGTGTCTGCTTTGTGAATATCCAGTGTGTGGGACTGGGAGCAAGTGTAGCCTGGATCTATTAAAGAGCAAGCACTTTTTGTTTTTATCCTTAGATATCAAATTCTCATTCATAGACTCATAGAATCATAGAATGGTTTGGGTTGGAAGGGACCTTAAAGATCATCTAGTTCCAACCCCCCTGCCATGCACCTCCCACTAGACCAGGTTGCCCAAAGCCCTATCATTCTTCAACTCCCTCTCTGTAAAGCTTTGCAGAGGGCAGCTGGGATGTTTGTTTATTTTGGTAACTGCTGGCCACATTGTCACTTTTTTGTCCTGGGGAAAGGTGTTGACTTTTCCAGCAAATAAGGTTCCGCTTTTTTTTTTTTTGATATCCTAACATAATTTAGTGAGGATTTGAGTTATGAGAATTTGAGAGCTGGGAGAGTAGGGAGCTGCTTTTTTTTTTTTTTCTGCATTTTTGTTCTTGGCCTTTGGTTGTAAAATTGTCATTTAGACAGGAACTTCTTGAAAAAATATTTAGCAATATATTTAGGATTTCTTCTGGATATCTGTTAGAGAGATGGACCTTGTAGGAATTTGTTTTCTTGTCACTTTCGTGGAAACAAGCCTGGTCCCAACACTTTCCTGTGCATCTGAACCCAGAGCATAAAAACATTGAAGTGCTGTTAATTAATCAAATATTTCTATAGAATCATAGAATTGTCTGGGCTGGAAGGGACCTTTAAAATCATCGAGTCCAATCATCAACCCAGCACTGCCAAGGCCACTGCTGACCCATGGAGCTGGCCATTGGCCCTCGGGGACACCTGGGGCTGGCCGATGGAGCTGTGTGATGGCCCTTGGGGACATTTGGGGCTGGCTGATGGAGCTGTGTGGTGGCCCTCGGGGACACTCGGGGCTGGCCGATGGAGCTGTGTGATGGCCCTTGGGGACATTTGGGGCTGGCTGATGGAGCTGTGTGGTGGCCCTTGGGGACACTTGGGGCTGGCCGATGGAGCTGTGTGGTGGCCCTCAGGAACACTTGGGGCTGGCCGATGGAGCTGTGTGGTGGCCCTCAGGGACATTTGGGGCTGGCCGATGGAGCTGTGTGGTGGCCCTCAGGGACACTTGGGGCTGGCTGATGGAGCTGGCCGTTGGCCCTAAGCATCAGGGCTTACAGCATTGAGCACGGGTGAGCAAAGCCCTCTCTCCTGCCACGGGTTTCAGTCATCTCTTAGTTTTTAATAATACCTGTTGGTAGGGATTTCAGTGAATAAATACTGGAAAATATCAATACAATTTGAAGCTTCAAGGATTAAAATGTGCCACAATTTACATATCACTCCCCATTTGAAATGTAACAGCTTTATGATACTGGTTTTCCAGGCATGTTAGCGCTTGTTTGTTTCTCCTTTAGAAGCACCCAAGTGAAAGTCCTCAGCTGGTGTCGCTGTACATTCCTACGTTTCTCTTCCGTGATGAGAGGCCCCAGGAAGAGCCTAGAGAAGTTGTAATTATAACCTGTACATGCGGCTGATCTGTAAAGAACACAATTTATGTTACTACGTTCTGACTTATCAGTTATGTCTTGAATTGACGACTCACTTTCAAATTAATCAATATACACAGTGCCTCATGCTGAAATCGTTTGACCTCTATGAGATGTCCCAGGAGAAGACTCAGCTGAAGCATTGGTTATAAATGTTGGGGAACACAGTGGAACCTGTTCCTGGTTGCTGCGGGTGATAGAGCAATTCAAATACAATGTTCTTGGGTAAGAGCATAGATGATACGATAGTGTGATAACTGCTAGTAAATATTGATTTTAAATTAACTCTTGAAAATTAATGTATGGGAATGCATGTAAGCAATATTTGAAAATTTGACATTAGAAAAATTATGGCATGACATTAACTTTCCCTTTCATTGAAAGGGTATTTAACTTTGTGGAAGAGAATAGCAATGGGCAATTCAAGCACCCTCTTTTCAAGACAAAAAGCATAGAGGTAAAGAATGAGATTTGTAGTATAGAAAGCTTTTAACCTTTTTAATTCAACAGTACCTGTCTCCTTTCTTGCAGCAGTGACTATAAATGCATTTATTTTTTCACTAGATGTAGACTGGCAGCAAACATTTATGTGAATTACTGAGTCTGACACCTAATTAACACAGTCTTTACAGGTTTAATGAGCAGTGATAAATTTCTATCCTTTCTTTGGCACATTTTAATTAGTTGTAATTATGAGTGGAATGACCTGAAAAGCTTGTTGTCCCATGGATTCGTCATAAATTTGTGTAATTTATATATGTAGAGGCAGAATGAGTTTTTATGGAATTAAAACCCCAAAGGTTATTTAAACCATTACATCAGTCTTATAATACCCTTCTGTAAAACTCAGGTAAGCAAAACATTGGATGTAAATATTTGACTACACTGCAGGTGATGCTTCATAAATTAAATTTATTGTCTTTGTTTTGTCTGAAGAATAAATAAGCATTAAAATGTACTTCATCTATTGGTCAGGACTGAAACGACTGCTGACATTCATCTTTACAGTTATTGTAAGTTTCAAGAGGAAAGGAATCATATGTGTTTAAAATATTTAGTTAAAATGGTTTTTAGCACTGAGTAGTTGCTGAAGTGAAATGCAAGCAAACAAAAATATAATCTTAAGATGACAACACAAGTACAAAGTGTTTTCCTTACTTAGAGTATTCCTGTAAAAGTAGACAGGAATAAAACTTTCCAGCAGCCAAGACTGTTCTTCCTTCAGAGGGGTTTCTGTATAATCTCCAGGGAGACACATGAAAGAACTGTCAATGAGATTAATACAAATTTACATTACCTACCACAGCAGATGAAAGTAACTGAAAGGTTCCGCCATTAAAATGAACGTGTATTTCATAAAAACTATAAAAATGAAACATGCTAACATTTGATAAAGATCTGTCATGAACTGTACTTTCATTAAAAAGATATTATTTCACAAAACAGGATTGCAATTAGGATTTGAGCAACCTGGCCTGGTGGGAGGTGTCCCTGCCCAGGGCAGGGGGGTTGGAACTCAATGATCTTTAAGGTCTCTTCCAACTAGAACCATTCTGTGATTCTGGGATTTCTCTCCTGTAAATCTGACATTTCATGTCCTGTATGAGTGACGGAGGCTGTTAAAGGAGGGCACACGAAATCGGGGTGACCCAGCCTTGTGGGGCGCTACCCCCTTGGGAGCTGATGGGACTCGGGGGCAGATGGATCCCCTGGAGCCACGTCCTCCCTGCGATGAATGCGATGCCCATCTCACGGGGAGGTGGCTCTCCCAGTGGTGCTCCATTTTTGGCATCTTTTGTCCTAATTCGCCAGGTCTGAGAGCTGCTGTGCCACCATGCAAAACCTCTGAAGGTATGACAGAGAGGAGAGAACAGGTGTGGGGGGGGTTTGGCAGAATAGTGAAAAAGTAAGTGTGAAAAAGGGAGCAAAAGTATTTTCACCTGTTAATACAATGAGAAAAATGTGAGTAGTCTTTATTAAGGATGACTAAAATATTCAACAACATCTGAGTGTGCCTGTTTCTGTGATTTGGGCTCAAATACTCTTTCCTGAGGTTACCAAAGCAGCAAACAAATTCCCAGCTTCTGCACTGTCAGCAAATTGGTGATTCCTTTGGTGTCTCGTGTTACTTTCATTTGGGACAGCAGAGCTTTGGGCAGCTTCCGCTGAAGAACATATGGTAAAATTACTGAATGAGATCTTCTGTTGAACCTGCATCTCCTACTTGGCAGCCTCTGATTGGTAGGGGTGGAGAGGGAGCCACAGAAAATACCTTTTTTTTTTTCTTCCTAATCTGTATCCCTTTGACGTTGGTTTTCGGTTGCGTGTAACCATTCTGTGATCTAAACTGCAGTCACAGTCAACCCAGAGATTGTCACTGTCTACCCTGAGGTGAAATATCTAAGAACAGAACTCAAAAGAAAGAAGAGCCACAGTAAAAAGAACCAAAGGAGTAGAAGTTGAAACAGTACATGGAACGAGAAGCTTAAAAATTTCAGAAAGATATTTTTTTTCCTCAGGGAATCTCTTGAAGATAATATTAAAATAAAGTTAAGCATGACTGTCAAACTTGGGTCTCAGTTTGTTGTAGTGCCTTATTTTAACAAACTTCCTTCTTTATTCAGTTCTTTCATAGTGTTTACCACCCTTGTTGTCTGCCTTCATTTTCACTGCATTTTTTTCTATTCCTTTTATGAAAGATAGGTAAATTGCTCTCAATTACTTTGCATAATGATTGATGACAGTGTCGTCTTTAATCGTTTTTTGATGTTTTTGTCTGGCTGTTGTGCTACGCAAGAAAGTGTAGCACTTTTGTTAATCCAGACAGTATTGCAGTTGCAAACACCTCTCTTTTTTATTTGATGAGAAAGTTGCGTCAGGTCATCTGTGGGTTTGTTTCCTAGAGAGCATTTACTGTTAATTATTAGGCCAAACAGCAAAAAAGTTTCTGCCAATTTCCTTGGGATCAAGGCCAGATCAGGTCAGGGGAGGATTTTCTTTCTCACAATCATCCTAAATTTTCTTCTTTGGGTATGGTTTGTGTGTTCTTAGAAAATGAACTGAGACTTAACATTTCCCTTCAAGAGGCACAGGTAAAATTTCCGGATATCTCATTCTGAAAGTAATTTATTAATAGCAGAGTACTTCTTTGCCAAGGACCTTTGGATGGTCCTTAGAAAGCATGAGAAGTGTAACCTCGTATTTTACCGGTTTGTTCTTTTGCACTCTCATGAGACTTTTTTCAGGATCTGGCCTGTGTTACCCATCAGGACCATGTCACTCCAAGGTCTGCTTGCTGCCCTGGAGAATTTGATCTGTAGGATCTGAGAGCTTGATCTGCAGCCTTCTCTTTCATTACATTTATTTTGTTTAGTGAATTGAGGTAACTTTAGCTTTTACTGTATTAACTTAAATTCAGCTTTTTCTTTTTCAGGAACAGCATTCTGCAAGATGATTAAATCAAGAGTATTTTCAGTGTGGCATTTTGAAACTGAACTATGAAGACATCAATGAGACCTTCAGCAGGTGAACATCAGAGATGTGAGTACTTTTTCTGACACTGAACATTAACTTCTCCCAGTACCACCTTTGGGTATAAAAGAATCAGACTTTAGTGTGTCAGTTTGTTGAGCTGGCTTTATTTTGTCCCCTGCTAAACTCAGCAAGAGGAAAAAAAGATGAAATAAAATTTTAAAATTTTAAGAGAATCAAAATGAAAATTATGCAGCCTGTGAGTCTGAAAAAGGTCCTGGAATAGTTATCTTTCCTCAAATACTGCTGCTCTACTCCTTTCCATTGCTCTTGCCACTTACACTGTCATCAAGGAGAAAAATAGTGGAGTCCTAAATCTTCTCCACTGGATGTATGAACAGAGATAATGAAAACTCCTTGGACTCCGTTTGGGGACATAATTTGACCTTTCTTGTAAATTCTGTCAAAACTGCTCTGTAAATGGGGAAGGAGCAACAGCAGAGGATACACATCATTGTCCTCAGTGAATCTGCAGAGACTCCTTAGGAAGGAGAATGATGACACACATTAACTGTGACAGGTATCATTCCCAAAGGGTGGACTTTCCTTTTGGGGAAGTTTCCAGTGCTTTTCTAGCTCCGTGTGCTGTGTGGAGGCTCTGGCTGTGCTCCCCGGGACGGGGTGTGCCCAGGTATTTACTGGACAGGTAAATACTTCCCCAGCCGCCATCGCGCACAGGGAGGATGTGGTCAGACTGGTGCATGGACTGAATTGAGCTGCTGCGTGTCATAATGACCTCAAACAAGTTAGTTTGCAGCATTGCAAAGAAATTAATAGAATTGCCATTTGTCCTATGCAAACTACCCTTCCACATGCGCTATTTTTCTGGGTTTGATTGTTTTTAAATCAAACCTGTGCTGGTAAAAGGATGAATGAATGAAATAAAGCTTTCCACTTCACAATGGTCAGACCAGCCAGACCAGTAAAGTCAGTGACATGGTGAAGAGGATAGGAATATACTTAATATTAGAAAAGGAACATAATATATGTAGTCTACTGCATATTTATTGCTTATTAAAAAGTTGCATGGCCACTTATTCTTACAGGTATTTATTCAGCTCTCCAGAGTTTGACTGACTTAATCTAAATTTCATTGGCAATGAGTGAGATTGAAGGCTAGAGCTGTTAAAGGGTTTAGGTCCTGCAAAGTCTGGTTTAGGTGTTTACATCCAAAATTTTTATTTAAAAATCCTAAACTTATTGATGTCATGGCTCAGGGCAATTTTAAAGTATTTAGACACCTTCTTGATTAGTTTAAATATCTCCCTTTGGCTGTACAGAAAGTAGTTGCAGTATTGCTTAAGCCCTGGCAGAATCTAGCAACCAGAAGACACCCCTCTTAAATTTTCTGCAGGCCCAATTATTGCCCCTCTTAAACACCGATGAGGCCTCGCCCCTCTGAAATACAGCTAGGGCCATTCTGCTCCAGGGGAAGGTCTGTGGTGACGAGTTTCATGAAACAAACTCTTGTGTGGACTATTTGCCTGGGAAATAGGAAAGACGGAGATTGTTTGGGAGAGAAATAGACCTGAATGCTTCAGCTGCTAGAACAGAGAGTCGTTCCCTTCCCTTATGCTTTTTTTGTGTGTGTGTTTTGCCTCATTATTATGAAATTCTCTTTTCTAAGAAGTAATTGACAGGTCATTTCAAATAAGAGTTATGGTATTCTGTACTTAAGGGTGCTGCCCAGCCCAAGGAGAATCGCTGCCTTCTCAATTGCTTCTTCTTCATCTATTATAACCATGAAAGAGAAGTGGAAATTAGCCAAGTGTAGTGCCACCGTACATACAGGATGGTTTTAGTTGTATTAATGCTTAGAATTAAAAGGAAGGTTTGTAGTCAGGAAATGGAAATTTGGGTTGGTATGACTTTTCAGAGAAGTGGTCTGAGAAATATTTTAGTTCTTAATTTTTTCACAAACCTTTTTCCAAATGGAACAAGCAAAATATTATTTATGCATTATGTTAAATGAGCACCGTCTTGTGATGCAGAAAAACTGTCTCATGAGAATGCTAATCTGCTGCTGAACTTTATTGATTAAAAAAATGACAAAACCTCCTATACTGGTCTGTGTAGAACTCTAAAAGTATCTATTGATTGTTTTCTACATGAAGGATTATTTTTATTCTGATAAATCAGTTCTTGCCTTTGTGGCTCTCCTTGGCTCCAACAGAATCTATACCTGTGTCAATAACCGAGCGTATGTATAGTATTTTCTGTTACAGTAAATGAGAAGAAAGAAAGGTTTTCCGTTGTGTGTGACAGAATATTTTACGTACTCTGCTTGGTCCTTTTTTTTTAACAACAAATTTGAAGACTGCTGTATTTCCTCTTCATTCAAAGAAACAAAACTGAGAGAATTAGATACTGGCCTGCAAAATGTGCATAAAGTCTTTATCTGCCTGCTTTAATAGTATTTTTGTGTTTTCTTTTCCAATCATATGTGCCAAAAAGCCATTTAATATCCTTTAAAAAGCTACAAGAACCAAAGTACAGTCACTAAATTTAAATATGTTTTTAGGCTTGAGGTTTGTAATTCTTTCTCTCGTACACTCAGACATAATGGTGAGAATAGACCCAGCCCGGGCCAGCTTCTACTTTAAGTTCTTCGTGATGCTCCTGTGGCTGTAAGGAGCAGGGTTAGTTGACATACTTTGTAGAAACTATGGTCTGTGTATAGAGCTAAGTTGTTTTTTTTTTCCTCTGGCTTCTACTTCCAAGTGGCTTCAGTGGTCAGCTTTGGTCAGCATGTCTCAAAAAGACAAAGACACGGCTGGTTTGTGATGGGAACTGTAGTTGTAAGAAGTGGTGGCTCCTGTCTCTTTAATCAAAAAGAAAGGAGCACAGCTCTCTTGGTCACAGTTACCTGAAAGACTTGGGCAGCTGAGTGGCTAATGGTAGTGTTATACACATTTTCTTAGTGTTCAGCATAGGCTAAAGAAAGCTCCACTCCAAATTAGACACTAGCATGTGATTCCAATAAAAACTACAGGGTGAAAATCCGAGTTCTGAGCAGTTCTACTCCTGCATTACTTGGAGATCATGTTTTTGTGGGAGAGCCAGGACTAGAGGGGGAGCTCAAAGAAGGCAGGAGTATGAAACAGACCTGCTACTGAAGGAGAAATCAGGGCAGAGGGAGGGAAGGCAGCTTGAGCAGTCTCTTTGCTGTGGTGCCCCGGGCTCACACGCTGTGCAGTGCCAGCAGGGTAATATTCAGATATTGCTGTAAGGATGCACAAACCACCTCCCGGTGGCCTGGCAGGAGCAGAGTTAGGGGGATAACTTATGTATTCCCATCAAACAGCTCTGTCTTCCTCCTGCGTAAAGTAATGAAACACAATCCCAAAGTGAATTTTGGGGATATAGGTTTATTCATAGTGCTGGGTGTTGCTTAGTGCTCTATGAATAGGCTGGGGTAAAGACTACACTTCTGTATATACACTATGATGAAGAACATAGGGAGAGTCTACTGTGGTTTCCAGAACTACTAATGAAAAAGTAATTAAATTACTTGTGTGAGAAAACTTAACTATAGCATGCTGAATAATAAGTGTTCAGCCGGGTTTGGAACAGCCAGAGTGAATATTTTTCTTGATATAAGATTATTATTCCCTCCTCCCCCCCCCAAAAAAAACAAGTGTTCTTTCTTGCATGTAAATATTTCCAATCTCTAATGGTGCTTAAATTAGATTTTGTATATGCTTAAATCAGTATGTTGGAGAATTGTCTGAAATCTACTTGGAAGAGCATTAGAGAGAGAATTAATTTTTCTAAGTTTTTTTCTAATACTGTACCAGGGCTACCAGAATGAACTGTAGCAATTTAAGAGAATTAAGGTATGGACTTTTTTTTTTTTTTTTTTTAGTCTCCCAATTTAACCATCAGGTCTGGCTCTCATCCTTCCAAATTTTTGCAGTTGATCAGAGTAGGAGGAGTTAATTTACTGTGTTTAGTAACAGACTGCATCGTGATTTTGGAGGCTTGCCATCCTGGAGGTGGAGATCAGAGGTACACGTGCTTTCCGTGCACCTTTCAGAGCCTCAAATGCTTTCCAAGGTACAGGAAAGTGAAAAAAGACTTTTCCAGAGAGAAGAAATGGGCAGATGTTCTCCAGGGACAGGAGGTGACAGAAGAATGCACATGCATTATGTGCCAATAGCATTGAAAAGAGGTTTGCTTACACTTGATTTTACAATGTTAATTAACTGATGGGATTGTGCACTTCCTAAGTGTGAAAAAGAGTTTTCCATTTAAAGTGAAGACTGGGGAGGGGAGGAGCTGGGAGAAATCTCCTAATAACAGGTTTTTCCAGACTTTTTATGCTCCGTCTCTCACAGACAGGGTCAGACAACATCACTGAAGCTTCTGCTGCAAATCCTATGCGTGCAGAGGGCCACCTGGATCCTACCTTCTCCTAAATTTTGGTGATTGACTCTGAAGTCACTGTGGTACAATAAGAGGGTTTTACAAAATTTAATTGCTACTACTGAAAATTTGTGAAAATAGTTAAATTTGTGATAATGTAAAAACAAATCCACTTTTCTATCAATATACAATAGATATCTGAGCACATAATCTGAACAATGAAATTTAATAAGTTCTTTTAAAATCATGCCTACAGTAATAAAGAGTCATAAAATCTTTCAAATATCCAACCGATGCTGTATACTATACAGAAAGCAATAAAACAGATGCAAAATGACACATTACAATAAATAGTTTGAACTCGTACAATAGGTGATTCATAGGACACTTTAGTAAGCTCTCCAAATTATGAAGAATAAACATCATCCAGTGATTATTTTTTCAGACATGACAACTTTTTAGGCATCTCAGAATTGTACCTGCCAAAGAAAAATAAAATCAAATTATAAATGACAGCAGGTACCTTTCTTGTCCAAATTTAAAAAAAAATGCTCTGATTAGAAACACTCCCCTGTGTCTATAGGAAAAAGGAATCTTCATTTATGTAAGAATGCAAAATGAAAAATGTTCTTAAAAAAAAATAAATCCTCGCTTGCTGAGACATGACATGTTATGGAATGATGTTCAATGACTAAATGCCATCCTCTGAAATCTTGTCAGGTTTTTTTTTTTTTTTGCAAAAATCAGCATTTCTCTCAAATAATAATGAGATGTAGCTGGCAGATAAGACAGGCTAAACACGTTATCAGAGGAAATGGCAATTAGAGATATGTGAGTTACATGGTATTTTTTCGGAAGTCTCTTCACTTACCAGCAAGGAGAATGAAGGCCTACAAGCACAGCAAAACAGAGTTTCTTACCATCTTTGCAAAGATTTTCCACCATTTTTGTTATCATGCAATTAGAGGCTTTTCTCTATGCAGAAACTGGGCGTAGCACACACAGTGTGACCGAGTTGTGGGGGAGCTGCCCGGCCAGCTGCCACGGGCATCATCTT
Organism: Calidris pugnax; assembly: GCF_001431845.1. NCBI lineage: Eukaryota > Metazoa > Chordata > Aves > Charadriiformes > Scolopacidae > Calidris > Calidris pugnax. The sequence continues at coordinate 250,809 of NW_015090897.1, forward strand.
CCCGTGCTTGTTTTGCTGAGCCAGTGAGTTTGATTTGAGTTCCTATTCAGGTTGCTCAAATGCCAGCACTGTTAACCACCTCGCACTCTTACCCACTTCACTCGGAATTTGGGTATACGGACCTAAAATATGCATACATGATTGTGAGTTATTTTCCAGGGCACTCAATAGGTAAGTGCGTGCTTTAGGAAGCGAGCCAGCCAAAACAGCTGGGTCACGTTCAGTTTTCTCTCCCAGGAAGAAAATCTTTCTGGTCTCTGTTTTTATCAATGCAGAATTGCACATCTGCCCGGCTTTTAAGCACCTCCAGGGATGGTGACACCAGCACTGCCCTGGGCAGCCTCTTCAAGGCTTGACAACCCTTTCGGTATAAAAATTTTTCCTAATATCCATCCTAAACCTCCACACATCTCATTCCCCTTCTGCCATGCTGCTTGCTAAATTAGATATAGTCTATGTTCGTCCTTCTTCTGTTGCATTTTCTACTGCTTCAGCAGCAGTGGGAATGTATTTTCTCTACCTCGTATGACTCAGAGAGGATCTGTAAGGGGACACACAGCTTTTGAAGAAAAACGCGCGGTTTTAGATCTGGTGATCTCAGCTGAATTGAGCTTCAGTATCAAGGACGATGTAAGACATGTAAAATTAGAGTGAATATTTAAAATTTGATGCAGCTATTTTAATTCCAATATCTGATCAGAATGGTATGTCTGAACTGATTTCTTTGCGTGGTAGTAAATGCACATTTCACTGATTCCAGCAGAGATTGTATGACAAGGTCAGAGCCCAGCCTTCACCTAAAAGTCACTTCTGCTGAGAATGTGGGACGTTCAGTTCAAGCTTTCAGCCCAAGTAAACAAGCATGTTTTAGAATTTTTTTCAACCTGCCAGTTTTACAAATTGGAATTTTAAACTAATGCATATTTGTCAAGCATGTCAAGGTGTGAGAAATTCACTAGGGAAGAACAAAAGTATAATTTATTGACTGCGGTATTTTTCAAATTATTTAAATCTTATTCCTTTCCTGTCTCCTTTCTCTGAACTTACTAAGCTATACCTTACAGAGGACTGAAAATAGAAGGTTGTGCTGAACACTTCCATATAAATGAGTAAATTTGGCTTATTATTCAGAAGAATGAAGGGCACTAGAAGGTCTTGTTATTCCCAGAAATAAACCTGCCCGTGGTTTGATGTGGTTTCCCTGCCTGTGATGATGATGAAGACAGCCTTTAACCCGTTGTGTTTGGTTCCACTCTAGGTCCTGCAGAAGAATTGTCAATCCCTTCACTGGCATGGTGGCACTCTGCAATTAATAGGTCTTCCTCGATTGGGGACCTCTGCCTGCTGGCCTTCTGCCCCGACTCTTCTCCAGGAGCTGACTCTGGCACTGCCCACAAACGCCAGAAGTAATTGTGCAGTTTTCAGTTCCTCAGCCCTAAACTCCCTGGTGTTCCAGCCCTTTCCAGGCTTTGTTTTACCCCAGTCCTCAGTAGCCTGGACTCCAGTATCTGTGGTCTTCATTTGTTCTTCCATTTTCCATTCTGCTTGGGAGCCTTTTGTTTCACAGCTGAGAACATTTTTCCGCATTCCTCATCTCCTTGGTCTGCTGCCCAAAAGCTCTGTGTTTCCTGTAGTCCTTTTGGGCTCCTTCACTCGTTTCGTGCTGGCTGTTCCAAGGACTTTCTACACAAACTTTGGGCTCGCTATCCTCTGGTAAAACTGTCAGAAGATCAGATACTCGTTTGATTAAAGACCCTGCCAGGGCCACCACATGTTCAGAGGAGGATGGAAGTGGAGGAAGGTGGAGAACCCAGACAGGATGTTGCAAGATATATATACACATTCCATATCCTATGCTACGTTTTGCATTAGTATATTCTTGTGAAAATATTCCTGTGAAAATATTCCTTGAGAAATACTCCTCAAAACATGCGCTTTAAACAATTTGAACTGATTCTGCAGAATTCTTGAAAGAGGTGTGTGATATCTATTTGCTAGTCGGGTCTTGTTTAATATATCCTTTAGCCATAAATTTTAGAGTTGTAAGTGCTGAGATCAAGAAATAAGCTTGGTTTAGAAACTGGAAAATGGCCAATATTAAGGGGAGGGGAAAGAAACCAAACCTCTGCTCTTCTCTTGGAAAATTCTGCAGATAGTGACAGAAAACAGTTGCCATTGCCTTATCTTGTATTTTTATTTTTAATTTTGGGAACAGAAGAAAATGCCATCACCTTAAGCATTTTTTAAAACACGTTTAGAGAGGGTTTGGGAGATAAATCAGACGGCGTGTTTGTCCTCTGCGAAGCAGAGCTGGCAGGGAGCTGGGTGGCTGCTCCGTTTGCTGTGCGCTCCCTGAGAGCGGTCCGTACCCTGCCGAGGGGGCCGGGCAGAGCCTGGGCTGTGGCCATAAGTAATGGTTTACACATCAAAAACGTAGCCTGGAAATGCTCGGCTCCGATGTCATCCTTCAAATGCAGGCTGCCCCAAACAGTGCAATTATAACAGCAGCAGCTATGGCACCCATTTAAAAAAAAAAAGAAAAGGCAAAGGAAATCTGGAAATTCTTGTAGGTTGATTTTACTTTCGGAGGTGAAAGTAAATAAATTATAATAAGTATTAAATTATTAACAATTATTTAATTTTATAATTTAATGTTAAATAATGATTTAATTATTTTATTTCTAGGTTACTGTGCTTTACATTGAATTAAATGATATTCAAGTATATATAATGTTTCTTTTTAATAATTTAATTGTAATAAGTATCCAATAAGAAGCATTAGATGTATTTAAATAGTATATTTTGTCCAAAAGTATTCTGTGCAGAATAATTTCTACTCCTACCCTGCCCTCTGCACAGTTTTCAATACGTAGGCTCTAGCGAAATTGCAAAAGTGCCAGCGCTGTTTTGTTTTCAGTGCTGATTAATGTCAGATAATGTTTTCTCTTCTCCAGTCAATATTCAATTTTTAAAACAATGATAATGGCAAACTGAGTAATTTTGATTTAATTCTTGTGACTCCAATTAGCGGTGCTAACACAGCATATTGTTTTACTGAATAATTTGCTATAACATGGGAGAAGGATGCCCTTTTGAGTATTTCCTTCCTGCTGCAGAAGCTGACTGTGTCTGTGGTAGCAGTTCTGGCACTAACAGCGGATGCTGCGTCGGTTCATCCTCCCACCACTCCCCTTCGCCCCGGGTGCGGGCAGAGACCACTGGGTGGCCCTGGGAAAAGGTCCTAAAAATTGTTGAGCTTAGGGTTGATTTTAAGAAGGTCATAAGAAGGACAAGTAGAATAGTAGTATGTCAATCCACAAATATTTTAATTGTTTCTGTACTAATTTGAGAAGTAAGGGGAATAAACAGGAAAAGCTGAAAGCTTAATTAATGATCACAACAGTTACTCAATTGGCATATGAGACACTCAGTGGGATAATTCACATGATTAGAATATTAGTGGGTATGATTTGCTCCAGAAACATCTGCAAGGGGGGGAAATGAGAGAATGTATTGCATGTGTGTATTGCAATGTATGGCAAATAGATCCATAATGAGATGACACATGTTTTCTGGATAAGGATAAAATGGTCAAATCATGGTGGTGTGAGCCAACGGATAAGATTTGATTCTTTGGGTAAACAAGATTTTTCCAGAAGGAAAAAAGAATAAGGGCAAAATTTTGTACCGTACAGATAACGGTAGTAGAAGCTTTTTAGAAAACAGGTACAACAGTGCTCTTACTCCTTAGTCTCCTGTGCATATGAATTTCGGGTTTGGTTAGTTGCTGAGATAGTTGCAGAGACTCTCTCCCTCACTCATTCTCATGGTCTCCGTGTTTCTCTCCCTCTCTGTGCACCAGGGTGTGTTCTCTCCCGTGGCCCAGAAGGACATCCCGGCAGAGTGCCCGGGGTGTGTTGGTGGGAGAGCGTCACTGCCCCTTCGTCAGGAGAGGAGCAAAGGGCCATGGGCAGTTCCCAGCAGCAGCTTCTCTTTGGAGGAAGCGGGCAAAGGTGGTGCGAGGCACAGGGCATCAGGTGGAAAAGGCTGCAGAGAAGCTGCAATTCATTTTGCAGGTGAGGTACTGGAGATGACACTTGGAAATGTGCAGTAACTGTTTATTTAATCTGTGTGGGGCTTATGCATTTGGCTGATCCCTCGGGTGCACCTGCATTGCAGGTCTGGTGATGGTGACCAGGGTCAAACACAGCCTGGTGGCTGCCCACGGTGGCTGTAGTGCCAGGGCAGGTCCAGGACCAAGCTCTGGACCAGGAAGGTACATGGCCAGGCACAGGGTGGGCACGGACACAAGGACAGAGCGGGTGACCTACAGCAGCTCCCCAATGAAGTGGGGGCAGGTCATCCCCCACCCTGCAAGGCTGTTTTGGCTCTTTCTGGAGCAGCTCTTCCTCCAGGGTGGTGGGAATGGGGATGAGACCCAGCTTGGAGCGCCGTTCTGGGACATGGGCAGCTCAGCTCCAGGAGCAAGCTTCGGGCCCTGACAGAGAGTAAAAATAGTGTTGGTTTGCAAGATGGTGTCGGAAAGAAGAATGGTACTGAAATATTAACGGGCAAAATCAATTACTTGGAAATCTGTAGTAGCAGGAAACAAGTAATTACTTTGTGAACCTTTATGATTCAAAATACCCGGCTTCTCATGAAGTAGCGTTAATCCATGCAAGTCAACATACTGTAATCCATTTATGTAATTCTGCTGTGTGGAATTAACTGATAGCAACAAGGGATTGATGAAGGTTTTAACTGTCTTTTAAAAAGTATTCTAGCAGTGAGGTGTTTTTCAACCAGAAACAAGTGTCTTTCCCCTTGAAGATGGAATTCTGAATTGCACCCTTTGGTGTACCACTATACCATTTTGCTTAAAGCAGTCATTATTCCACTGCAGAGTTGGTGGGTCTCGCCAAGGCTGGATCGGTTTGGTTTCCTGGGCCATGTGTCACCACATTTCTTGGTTTGCGTCGGTCCTTTTGCAGGGTGCGGTTTTCAATTTGAACTATCTGTCACAAGAAGGAGACTCTGAATAGATTAATAACCCTTTCTAATTTTTAGAACCTTTTTATTTCTTCTGCTCCTTGGTTTATTATAGGTATTTCCCCTTTGGTGGATATTTTTAAAGGAAAATCCTATCTATTTAGCCTTCATAAGGCTACTCTTCCTACTCAGAATTCAGACCACTAGTTTTTCGTACAGTATAAAATACAGTATGGATAACTCATTCTGTGAAATACCCTCACCTCTTCCTGGCTGTGTTAATAAGAATGCTAAGCATAAGTGTAGTTGGAGATTTCAGATATGTGCAGGAAGAGTTACTATGATAATTACCTATAGAGAGGACGTATAACCCTGTAGTTGCAGTACAGGTATCAATCCAGTACATTTATAGGCACATACAGAGATGTTGTGAGGATATGTAATGCATACATTTCTAAGGCAATTGCCAGCATGCTTTGAAATACAGTTTTCATTTAGTATAAACATACACTGCGAGGGGGATTATGTGCTTGCTTTTTGGTGTCTGTTTTACCTCTCTGCCTCTCATCACTCGGCAATTCTCCAGAGTACACACTGCCTGTGGGAGTTCTCTTTCATCATTCCTCTGCGTCCCTTTGCCACTAACTTTCTCTAGCATACCAACTTTGTAACATTAATTCTCAACTTCAAAGTAATTCATTTATTTATCTCCTAATGTATAATTTCTTTGGCTTTCCATCCAGGGGAGGTTTAGGATGGATATTAGGAAAAATTTCTTCATGGAAAGGGTTGTCAAGCCTAGTCTTGGAAGAGGCTGCTCAGGGCGGTGGTGGAGTCGCCATCCCTTGAAGTATTTAAAAGCCGGGCAAACATGGTGCTGAGGGACATGGGTTATTGGTGTGCTTGGCAGCGTTGGGCTGATGGTTGGACTTGATGATCTTAAGCCTAAATGATTGTATGATTCTATGATCTCCCGTTCTGTATTGTGTTCCTTTATACTTCCAATCTCTGTTTTACAACTGTTTTCTTGCTGTTCCTTCATCATCTCTTCACCTTACTCCATGTCCACAGGGATATAGTGGGAGGTGGGGAGGGGGAAGGGATCACACTCTTGAAATGATCTCTCCTTTGTTAAATCACAGCTTAGATTGGTTTCTTACATGATGGTTACAAATAATTAGTGACATAGTGACATAATTATCTGCAGTATCAGATATGTTACTTTTACCTACAGACTTAAAGCAGTCATTATTCCACTGCAGAGTTGGTGGGTCTCGCCAAGGCTGGATCGGTTTGGTTTCCTGGGCCATGTGTCACCACATTTCTTGGTTTGCGTCGGTCCTTTTGCAGGGTGCGGTTTTCAATTTGAACTATCTGTCACAAGAAGGAGACTCTGAATAGATTAATAACCCTTTCTAATTTTTAGAACCTTTTTATTTCTTCTGCTCCTTGGTTTATTATAGGTATTTCCCCTTTGGTGGATATTTTTAAAGGAAAATCCTATCTATTTAGCCTTCATAAGGCTACTCTTCCTACTCAGAATTCAGACCACTAGTTTTTCGTACAGTATAAAATACAGTATGGATAACTCATTCTGTGAAATACCCTCACCTCTTCCTGGCTGTGTTAATAAGAATGCTAAGCATAAGTGTAGTTGGAGATTTCAGATATGTGCAGGAAGAGTTACTATGATAATTACCTATAGAGAGGACGTATAACCCTGTAGTTGCAGTACAGGTATCAATCCAGTACATTTATAGGCACATACAGAGATGTTGTGAGGATATGTAATGCATACATTTCTAAGGCAATTGCCAGCATGCTTTGAAATACAGTTTTCATTTAGTATAAACATACACTGCGAGGGGGATTATGTGCTTGCTTTTTGGTGTCTGTTTTACCTCTCTGCCTCTCATCACTCGGCAATTCTCCAGAGTACACACTGCCTGTGGGAGTTCTCTTTCATCATTCCTCTGCGTCCCTTTGCCACTAACTTTCTCTAGCATACCAACTTTGTAACATTAATTCTCAACTTCAAAGTAATTCATTTATTTATCTCCTAATGTATAATTTCTTTGGCTTTCCATCCAGGGGAGGTTTAGGATGGATATTAGGAAAAATTTCTTCATGGAAAGGGTTGTCAAGCCTAGTCTTGGAAGAGGCTGCTCAGGGCGGTGGTGGAGTCGCCATCCCTTGAAGTATTTAAAAGCCGGGCAAACATGGTGCTGAGGGACATGGGTTATTGGTGTGCTTGGCAGCGTTGGGCTGATGGTTGGACTTGATGATCTTAAGCCTAAATGATTGTATGATTCTATGATCTCCCGTTCTGTATTGTGTTCCTTTATACTTCCAATCTCTGTTTTACAACTGTTTTCTTGCTGTTCCTTCATCATCTCTTCACCTTACTCCATGTCCACAGGGATATAGTGGGAGGTGGGGAGGGGGAAGGGATCACACTCTTGAAATGATCTCTCCTTTGTTAAATCACAGCTTAGATTGGTTTCTTACATGATGGTTACAAATAATTAGTGACATAGTGACATAATTATCTGCAGTATCAGATATGTTACTTTTACCTACAGAAAAAAATAACGCTTTTAAAATGTTTTTACTTATGTCATACATGAAATCAGTTTACAGTCAAGTAGTAATGACACTTTGTGGGTGGGCATCCAATTCCTCATTATTTAGTAGACCTCTTGCCATCTTATGCTTTGAATATCAGTCAGATAATATAGTTTAATACAATTATAACAGAATAATTTTATAGCCATTTATTCATTAATTATTATAATTTGTTTAAGGTTAATTATGTATGCACAGCTGAGGATGAGGGCCCTCATCTGGCTAGTAGCTTCACATTATGACAGGTGAAATCATAGTTACAGATATAACCTCTGCGTGATCTTCTGACACTTACTGAGGAGTAGCAGCCAACATGACAGAAACTCACGCATAAATATTTCTCAAACCTTTAAAGTAAATTAGGAATGATTACAGGGAATAGAAGCCACCTCCATGTTACTGGAAGGATGGGCTCTGCAATTCACCCTTAGCATTAATTTCCTGTAATAAGACCGGGGGTATTTTGTCTCTTGTAACTTTGCCAAATGCGAAACATTTGGGTTGATGTCTTGCATTTCAGGTACCTGCCCTACAGTTTAATTCATCTATAAACATTTAATCCCACATGGCTCCTCCAGGAATGAAAGCAAGGCCGGATTGCAGATATTATGTGTAGCAATAGTAAGGACAAAAATTCTGACACTCTGTTATTTCAGATTTTACATGCAATGTATTTTTTTTTTTTAATTTCCTATTATTCTGTGCAGTATAAACCTAGTGCCTGGGGTTTTGCAGTGAGAATTTCAAACCTGGCAGGGAAATGGTTTCTGTGAGGAAATGCCTTGTGACTCATGTGGGATCTACTCAGATCAGGGGAAAGGGATAAAAGTTGGGTCAAAAAAGTGTCCGAAAGGGATAAAAGTAGGAGGAGGAAGAAGGGAGCGGAGACCAGGCACATGGAGAAAAAGCAGAGTGAGCTGGGCAGAGGAGTGGGAGCTGAGGAGTTTGGTGGAGGGCAAGGCCACCTCCATGCATGATTTGGGAGCTCCATTTATCACCTTTAGCATAAGTCTGTATGTGCAGGGGTGTCATTTCCAGTGTTCTGGTCTCTCCCAGGCAGGTGTACAGGGGGACCTGACATTGTTTTGTTTGCCCAAAGAGTTAAGAATTTGCTTCTCCAAGATAGTGATAAAACTTGCATAATATCTCACTGGCACTATAATCTGTGACTTCTAGGAGCTCAGGGAGAAATTCCTCCTCCGGTATACTCCCAGGAGATCAACATTTAAACCCAGAAATATATAAACAAGAATGTGAAAATGTGAATGTGAAAATTTAGACATTTACATGTAGTTGACTACTTTTGAAGTGTTTAAATAATAATATGGTGCTCTAAGGATAAGTTAGAGCTTTGTGTTGCTAGATAATTTAAAGGTTTCTTGAATATTTAGGGTGTTATTATTCTCTCACCGTTTATCCATTTTCTGCTGGAATTAGTCCCACGTAGGAGTGCACTGGGAGATGTCCTGTGCTGGAAACTCAAGGTGACAGAACCAGCTCTGCTTGCCAGGTGCAGTGTTCAGTCAGCTCACCTGCCTCTCAGGGGTCAACCTGGTGGTGAGTGGGTGGATCGTTAACGCAGATTACGATTGAAATACACTTAATAGTCTGGCCGAGCTGGGCCCTTTGGGTAGGAGGTGACAATTCCTGTTCCCCTGCTGCTTGGCTGGGCGCTGCGGGTGCGTCTGGCCGGCCGGCCTGGCAGCCTGAGCTCTGCACAGCAGTCAGCCTGTTCCCATTCTGCCCATGCAAGCCCGTTTGTCAGGCAGCAAAGTCTCCTGTTGCCTTGTTTTCTTCTCTCCCCAGTCTGACCCTCATAAAAATTAAGCCTTTATATGTTGTGTTTGAGGTGTCTGTTCGAAGAGAAACTCTTAAAAAGTTCAGATGAAGCAAGGAACTTCTCCTTTTCCTGCGTTTATGCCTGAGTCTAATTAGGCCAGAGTGCTAGCCTCCATTTGCCCTCCAGTGCAGCTCTCGGAGGATCCTAATGTTTGTCCCAAATGTTTAATATCAACATCTATTTCCTTAATCAGCCAGCGGTGTTGCCAGAGTTGTGCCAGGAAAGCCAGGTAGCTGGGACCTGGGAACCAGCAGAGCAGAACACTGTGTGTGTTGTTAATTGGGAGAGAGCTGAGCAGAATCTTTCACTCAGATGGATACTGCTCAACATCATCTGAACTCATTTGAAGGCAGCCTTAATATTCACTGCCTGGGGTTCCTGCCTGCACTCTGACATGTGTGAGGGACTCCAAAGTGGGCTTCCAAATCTCTGCTGTTGAGGGATTGTCATCACTGCAAATCCTGTTTGATATGGTAGTTTCACCCACGTGGGGATTGTCACTTATTTTTGTCAGGAAAGCACGTAAAACTGCATGTGGAAAATATCCCCCTCTTGATAGAAAGCTTTTAGCAGTTAGTTACTTCTGAGCCCGGGGCAGCATGATTAGTTGACAGAATACCTGGTTTTGATGGCAGCTGCAACTCGGATCAACCTCAGTCCAGATGGAACCTGCTGAAAACTGCCTTACTGTGTTTGGTTGGCCTTGAGTTTTTCTGGAGCTCCACTTTCCAAGTGCTTATTAGACAAACAGAAAAAAAAACCAACCCTAAAACAACCAAAACCTTCAGTGACACTTTCGGCAGTCATTTAAAAAAAAAAAGTCTGGAAATGAATCATAAATGAATATGACTGACAGATGGCAAAACATAGCTACTGCTCAGGCTCAGGAAAGGAAGGTAACCAGTTGTAATAGACACCAAGAATTGTGTTTATTGCATCAGTTTCTTGGGCTTCAAATGAGAAGTTCTGTTTCTGGCGGGTGCATGAGTTTGTCTAAACACATATAAATAAAAATGTCTATATAAAATGACAAGATGTGAGAAACATTACTTCTGGTCACCTAAGCACCACATGGGCAGCTGCACATACATCTTTTCATAGTGCACGAGTCCTCAGGCTGACATGGAAGACAGAATCCTTCACTAGGGTAGCTTAAATCTCACAGACATTTGATGTCACGGGCATTGGCCCAGTGAGATGCTACGTGCAAAGCTGATATTACTGAGCTAATCACTTCACTGGAGGAGCTGTGTTAGAGCTGGAAAAATTACTAGGACTCTCTGTATAGAAAATCTTAGGTGTCTGCTTCCATAAAAATAAAATTCTTGTCAAAGAAGGGCTCTTCACCAGTCTCTTCTGGGGCTTGTCTTTTTCATATTGCTACCATCCTTGTAACCTTGGAATGAAGACACTTTCTTTCACCTTAAAGTCCATCTCAGACTCACTGCTATTATACAAATTAACATATGCAAACACAAATTAAGCCTCTTGATGCTCTGGGCATTGCTGTTGCCACAGCTGGGTGTGGTGCTGCCTCAAGACTCTCACAACCTTGAAGCCTAGGTCATAACCATTGCGACCAGCCTCACCTGAGGCATCCATCTGCACATCTTCTAGGAGCTCCGTTTGTCTCCTGGGTGCTGAGATCTTGCCCAAGCTGTGTTGAGGCTGGCCCAGCTTGCTGGTCGCTGTAGACCCAGAAGCTGATGCTTGTCAGACAGGCCAGGCGTCTTGCGCTCGTACTGTATTGGAACTCTCTCTCCCTTCCAGCTTTACTGATGTTTCTGTTTTTAAATGAATATAATGTGAAATAATTAACTGTGTTTTATTTATTTATACAGATAAAGTATACAGTTATCCTGTAAATAGTGAGCATGATTTACAGAAAGACACGGGCAGTGTCAGCACCCTTGGAAAGCTGTTGGGAAGCTGAGCATCTTTGTTCAGCCTGACTTCTCTGTTTTGTTCTCACCAAAACAAAATTACACTGATGTACAGGGCAGAGCACCCCAGACTATTGCAGCTGTGTATTGCTGGAGTTTACTGCGGTACCACAGCCACTCTATAGGTTGTAGCAAAACTTACTGTCTGCTATGTATTATTTCAAAAAAGCTCTGAATGTCTCAAACAAACTCTCATGTCTTACCTGTATTCAAAATAAATCATAAGAAAGTATTCACAGAAAAAAGTTGATGCCATATAGAAAAAAAATATCCATATATATGTTCTAGTCTTTCCTTTGCCCCTAAAGGAAGGCATTTGTCAAGGGAAGGAGATTTGGTGCTGCAGTCTGACAGAAAGAAGAGGGATTGTGCTATATACAGCTAAAGGAATGCATTCCCTGCTGCTTAAAAGCCTGGCTTTTCCTCTTCATGGGAGGGGAGGAACACACAGTTAAAACTAAAAGACCTCAAGCCAGAAACATATCTGGCAAAAATGATGGTGGTCATCTTTCTTTCCTATTTCTAAGTGGTTCAGCATTGTTGATTTGTGGAAGGTATTCATTGTGTAAAAGCTTTCTTTAAGAAACAGAAGTGTTCAGAAGAGAGTCACAAGGAGATATCCACCCACACACCTCATATAGGGTGTGTTTTCCATGAGCTCTTTTGCCTGGTTCAATAATCACTGTTATGGTTATTGACATTAATTATAACTATTATCACATAAATTATTGCTGCATTATTAATAATAGCCATAAATAAAAATCATGTGGCGAAATGCTGTTACCTGACTCAAACTAGAATTTATTAAAAAATTGTTCATCTAATCCAAAGACATGTGAATGAAAACATAATAAAAACTTATCAGGGAACTCTTGTAATCCAGAGCAAAAGAAGCCAGATTATTAATATCATGATAAAGCCTTAGGAATAAATGAATGTGTGATAGAATACCTGATAGAAATGAATTATTATTGCTACGTGTGAGAGAAGATACCCAACCCTTGGGAAAGCAGGAAATGAGAGAGTGATAAAGCAAGTAAGGTTTTCCATATCGTAGCAATGAAGCTCATTGAAACTTAAAACTTTAAAACCAAATTTTATAAAAAGAAAAAGAAATCAGTTTACTTTTTGAGCTAATAAGTGTATCATAGAGGCTTTTAATATTTTCAAAGTGCCAGACTTCTCCGGGTTCTCCATCTCTGTTGCTTCTTTTGTGTTTGTGATGGGTTTGCATCACTCCTTTAACCTCCAGCACAGCTAGACACCAGAGGGCACAGGGAAAAGCTTTTTGCCTTGTAAGGCATGTTGAATTTTGCCATACTCCATCCTTTTGTCTACAATAGAGGAGGAAACTCTTGAAATACAAGGACAATCTCTTTTTTTTCTCTCTCTCGCTCCTCCACATCAATTTTTGTCTATGCAATTCTCCTAGTTTTTTCACTTGTCGTGTGAAGGGTAGTGCCTTTGTGTGAAGAGCTCTGTTGCTAGACGGGAAATCAAAGCACTGTTTCTTTTCAGGGGGAGATGACTGTATTTCAAGTTAAAATTCAGAGGAAATAGATCTGCAGAGAAAAACGTGGGAGCAAGTTCTAAGCTTCCTTGGGGAGTCCTACAACATGCAAATTTATTCTCTAAGAATCTGTGAATCTTTCAGATAATTTCAGGTTTCCAAACGTCGTGCTAGACCTGTTTGAGTCTCAGAGATGTATCTGAGATGTGGTTGATGTAGTTTTCTTACTCCTTAACATTGATTATTCCTGCCCTATGCTTAAAAGGTTTATAAAGTTTTATTGTTCCAAGTTGACTATGCAACAGCAGTAATTTCAGGATTAAGGGGAGAAGCAACACCTTTTAAGTACTGTATCAGAAATTCCTCTCTCTCTCTCTGCTTACTGAAGATCAGCTCTGGTGTTTTCTCCCAGACTAGCCTTTGGAAGTTCGAATGGCAGCATTAGGTATTTTCTGATATCCTCAGCAAATACTTTAAATCTCACTTATGTACTCCTGATTTCGTATTAGTAAGAATATTGGGGGGAAAAAAAAACCAAACTGCTTTTGCATATTTTATTTTATCTCTCTTCATTCAACAAGGTTGTATTGGAGTTTCCTTACATGGACTGGAACCAAAAAAATAAATACCCCATTTCTACAAAGGGGTGCATGGTTGGATACTGTTGTAATTCAATATTGGTTACTGATAAAGTTCTTAGAGTTTCTAGGCAAAGCAAAGCAAGTTATCCCAAGAGTATTGACTCTTGGAAACTGGGAAATCAAAATAAATAACTAATAAAAATTAAATAGTTCTGCTCCCTTGGTCTACTACTGCCAGACTCAGCTATTTATCTATAATTAGAATGAATGTAGCTCAGTCCTACTACTTTTACTTGTACTTAAATCAATAAAGCTTTTTACCTGGAGGAGTATGTTTAGATTACAAACTCTGTCTAGGTCTTTCTTTATGGTGACAATCAGCCCAGGAAAGAAGACAAACGGCAGAGTGGGGACTAAAAGAATTTTGTATGAAAAAGCAGGGTGAAATAATAATCTTCTGGCATTCAAAATACTTTATAAAATCAGTCAGTATGCCACATCACGGCAAGGAGAGCTGAATCCAGACAGGAATTCAGTTAGGAGTGATCCTGAACTTGTTAGGAATGATAACGTTGCAGTGAAATCTGTGACAGCCAACCCCAGCTTCAAAATGCTTGGCTTTCTCACCGTTTGTGTGCCTGAGGCTGCCTGTGGCTGCAGAATCTCGTCCCCTCATCGATCATCAATGCCCACCCTGGGCTGCTATGGCAACCACGGCAGCAGGGCGGGAGCCGGCTCCTTTTGGACCAGCTCGGGGAGGTCTACAAAAATTCCAGTTGCACCACTGCCCATAGCAAACACGTAACCTTAGATCACTTCAGCCTCTTGAAATGCAAAGTAAATCCTCAACGCCCAGAAGTGGTATTTAGATCTATGCGATATGTTGCTGGATGTTTGGGCAACTTCAGACTTCGTTTTTTTGTTTGGTTTTTTTCCCCTTTTGCTGTATATTCTAAGACATATTGCAGTAATCAAATGCAAGGCATAAAAAACCCATTGACCTCCATGACCAGAATACATACCCGAGGCACAACCAATCTGCTTGAGATTTCTTTCAGTATTTCATAGATTGAAAATCAAATAATCTCGTTGATAAGAATGTTCATGTCCACACTTCTCCCCTGGGAATCAATGGAATTTTTGGTATAAATTGGTATAACATTCATAGGCAATAGTTAGGACATGAAGATGGAACAGAGCATCTAATTTTTACGCAGGGGGAATACGAGAGTGCAGTGATGGAGGTGACCTTGAATTTCAGCAGGTACCTGTTGCAGACATCTGTGGTCTGGGCAGAAGGACAAATGCCTTGGGCAGGTGGGTCCAGGGATCACCTGGGGCTGTCAGCATTCCATGTCCACTATCCCTCTGCCGCTGGCGCCACCTTGAAATTAGAATCTGGTTATGGAATAATGTTAGTAAATTCTTATACTGAGAATGACTGTTTTCAGGATGCTTGAGGAAATGAATTAGAAAATTGAGCTGAGTGCTGTCAGCTGCTTTGGGTCTTATAATACAATACCTGCTGCAAACAGATACTCTCACCCAGGTAAGGAAAACATTTAATTGATTTTTTTTTTTTTTTTTTTTTTTTTTTTTTTTTTTTGTGGAGTGGTTTAACAAAATGTGCTTGCAAGTCTGAGTAATCCTAAAGGTTTTGATGAGCTATATATGCTTCCCATTTTGGAGGGTGCTTGCGAAACCCTTAGGTTGAGGCACCTAAAATAAGTATGTTTAGCTGATTTACCTCATCCTGCTTACATTATCAAAGCACGGCTTATTTTAATTTAAGCAGAAGTTTGCCTTGATCTCACAGCTGAGAATAGGAGCGATTTCCCTTGCTAACAAATTAGCTAAATATTCTCACTTTACACACATGATTACCATTTCATCCTGGCTTAGCCAAGTTATTGCATAAGCGACCTTGTTCACAGAGAGTTGCCTTTTAAAGAGGACTTTCTAATGTTTTCTAATAAAACAAAACCCCAAAATCCTAAACAGCTCAAGTGACAATTGCTGATAAACAGCAGATTGTTAGAGCCGAGGGTGCGGTGATGTCCACACACAGAGCACGAATACAGGGAGATTGTGCTGAATATTGGAAATAGTGAGCTGTTACTCCTTGTAGTAACAGCAGGGGGATTGCCACATTATCCTTTAGTGTATTTTTCCCCCTTTTTTGTCCTTTGCGTGAGTGGGTTGTTCCAGGTGTTGGAATGTCTCTGGTGGGCTCGGAGGCAGGCCTCCAGTAAATGCTTTTAGAACTATGGCATCGGTTCAGCTCTGGAGCACTGGCTCTGCTGACGTGGATGCTCTCTCCCAGGATAGCTGCTTGTTCCTGTTTTACCTTCAGTGAGAGGGTGGTGGGAGAAATGGGGAAGTGGTTCTGTAGGCAGGAGAGGAGCAGAGGGAAGTCTTGCTGCTCAGAAAGAGCAACAAGTGTAATTCTTTTTTTTTTTTTTTTTCCCTACAACATGTTTGATCTCTTCACTTGCTTCACCAAGCAGTCATCTTCTGGATTTGAGGGCGGTCCTGATGTCTTTTGAATTATTATTTTCCTGATGCTACTTGAAAACAGCTGATCTGTTCAGTAATTTTTTTATTTGTAACAACTCTAATAAAATAATAGTATCAGATCTTGATTTTGAAAAGAATCAGTGTTTTGTAATATTTCATCTTGCCTCCTTTCTGCATTTTCCCTTATACTTCCATGTAATTGTAGTAATGTAAATGTAATAATATACTGAAATAAAATGGAAATGGTAAAAACTTGTAATGAAAAGTCGGAATTATTTTTCACCAGTAAAAGTGTTCTCTGTTAATTCATTTCAAATACTAAGTGATAGCAGTTCTCTTTCATTTGCAAGGTTAGTTGAAAGAATATTTGAGTTTATCATATCTGAAAGTCCTAACTGTACTCTGCTATCATTTAAATTCATTTCCCTAGCTATAGATTTCAAATTAAATTTAATACTAGTAATCTTTAAATCACATTAAAGGTTTTGCTGCTTGCTTTTTTTATTCTTACAGGACTGTCATCATCACAACTATACTTAATAAAAATAAAAACATTCAAACATGGGTCACTGACAAATGAAAAAAACCTGCAGTTTATTAAGGCTTTTAATGAATAGTCAGTAGTTATCATCAGCCACACATTTAATTTCCATCTTAATCTTCCAGCAGAGAATACCCACACATGCAGTTGCTGCTGCTCTTATCATTAATTCAGCAGTACAAGAAATGTTCATTTCCAAAGGCTTCTTTCCTCCTCCACAAATTATTTCATTATTTCTTTGCTTTAAATTCCTCTTGGCCTTAAAGTTCTTTGCAACCTTTTTCTTAGTGCTTGAAAGAGGTTCTGCATTTTGTAATAAATGACTGCTTCCTTGGCAGGCTTTTAGAATAACCCAGACACGGAGCTGGTCATTGTTACACTCCCCACGTCTAACAGGTGCACCCGTCGATCGTCTCTGGGGACGCTACCAGTTCAGAAGCAGCTGCAATGAACATTTACCAACGGTGGTCGGGTGAGTTTTGAGCAGCTTTTTTGCACTCTTGGTGCTTTGTGAAGAGTTTGCACATGAGAACTGCCAGTAGGCAGATGGTTGTGTCAAAGAAGGTTGAGGAAAACTGAGATTCTGTCAAGTGAAAGAGGAAACAAATTCAAAGAAACATACTACCTTTCATACATGGAGGTAAAATCTAGATATTCCTGTGGAAGGTGTCCTTGCTGATCTCAAATAGGCAAATACACATCATACGTCCATGTGTATGAGTTCCAGGAGGGACTTCAAGTGGGATTCAAAGGTGGAATTCAAAGCTAGTGGGTTTTTTTTAGAGTGAGGTTATTAAGCTGAAGTTAGAACTTGGCTTGATCCTGGAAACTAAGATGGAAAATGGAGCAGTCCTGTGGGTCACAGAGTGTGTGTACGCAGAGCACCATGTTCCTTGTTCCATAAATTATGTATAATTAATTATTTGCCATTATTGAGTGTATATTTGCCTGTATAGTTTGGCTCAATTACACTAATTACTATTGCTGAATAGAACTGACCTCTGCATAGATATAGATGTTTCCACTTTGTCTTACATAGAAACTAGTTTTCTTTGTTTCAGGTGAAAAAATGCCTTCCCCTATTTTTCAAGTAAACAGTCTTTCATTAAAGCTTGATTTTTTTCTGTGAAGTCTCATGCAAATCTAGTAATTAGTTTCTGAGTTCTAGTCAATTAAATACTGGCCTAAAATAGTTCCTGTTTGGAGTCTCATGGTGTTTTGGGCCTCTGTGGTGTGTTAGACTGTGCAGAAAGCCAAAAACTACAGAGCAGACGTTAGTTGGTCTCTTTGGGTTACGTATTTATTTAGTTACTGACCAAAAGAAGGAAAATGCTTACTAAAAGAGCAAGCTTTGCATCAGCTGTGCGCTGCAGCATGTGTCCCACTCATCTGAGCACTCTCATAATAATAAACACAGATAAGCAATTTTTGTGATGTTAAAATGGCTTTTTTTAAATATAATTGTTAATACTGCATAAGTTTTAGTTTTGCAAATACAGTCTAAACTATATTTGAAACTCACTGTGTCTGCACTTTTTCCTTAGTCGAAGGCATGGCATTCATTTTACTCAGTTCGCATCAATTTAAAGTTGGTGTAATCGATGGCATTGATTACAGGGGATTAACCGATGTATTTGTAGATGGAGGAGATACAGCTGAGATTCTCTCAATAACAGAACCTTACTTTGTTGTAGTATATTCAAGGAAAAAGGAAAATAGACTGAAGACAGACAAAAAGCTTTCTATTATACTTTGTACTGGGAAACACTGATTTTACAACTTAAAATATGAACAAAATCATTGGTAGTTCTTACATTACGTCAATTCTGCAAATTGTTATGGAAATCCACTGATCTCACTACTTTTTTTTTTCCCCTTTTTGCACCATGTCTGCATGTGAAAGTTGTTAGCGTTATCATCCACTATCACTCTGGTCTGCTGTAATTACTGCTGTTACTGTGTTTGGAAATTCAGCCAGCTGATTTTTATTGAGTATCAAAATTCTGCATCCACATTAAAAAAGAAGTTGTTCTCTGCCCTGGTGAACGCTAAGGTGGTTTTAATCATGGCAAGGAAGATGGTTAGAATTAGTTGTTTTGCCTTCTACCTACTCTTTTTTGGAGGCTTGGGCAAACTGAATTTACACATCGGGAATCCAGGCAGAGTGAGTTGTTTAGGACCTAACATTTCTGGTGAGTACCTTTTAAATGAAATGGATATTCACTTCTCTATACATTTGCACAGTGCCTGGCTTTGCTTTGCATTTCTTTTTTAAAAATCCTCCTCCTGCCCTAGCTTATTGACACCTTCAGGACACCAGCTTAGGAACTCCAATGGCTGCAATGCTGCTCCCTGAGCGCAGAAGCTAAAGAGTTCTGGTTCCTGCAGTTGTGTGTCCTGTCTCCTTCCATCACGGCTGCAATGCCTCTCGCTCAGGTGGTATCCTTCTCCTTCTTCCGTCTCTCCTGGCCCCTCTGGTCTGCACCCAGCATGGGCTGTACCTCGGGCCAGGCCAAGCACTGGGGACCACCTGGGAGTCTGAGCAGAGTAGGTGAGTCTTGGGCTGTCTAATTGAATGTGATTGGAATCTGATTCACTACCAGAAATTAACTTGCAAAATTCTAACAATGCTTTGGAAAAAGAGAACCTGAAGAAAAATTGTGAATTTGTTACAAGATATGGAGATGTCCAGCTCAGAAAAGGAGATTTGGATTCAGACCCTGAAAAATAAATTTAGATACGTGAATGAAGCTGGGAGAAATCCAGCTCGAGGACTCGATCCTACAAACCAATTTAACATATTTCATCAATTCATTTGTTAGAAACTGCGTATGTGTTTATTGTAGTTACTATTCAAATCTCAACAATGTTGGGTCACTTCTTTATCCTTGTTAGTCAATCAATTTATGCGAGTAATTGTTTTTCAATTTTCATATTCTCAGCTCATGTAAAATGCATAAAGCTCTTCAGCTGCCATTCTCCTTTTTTAACATCTTAAAAAATAAGAAAATCCAGCCAGACTTGTATGTGGGTTTTTACTTGCAAAACAGGTCTCTATTTTTGTCATGTCTTTTCATGAATGAATTAAAATTTCCTGATGAAATAGCTTGATAGACTGCTATGGAGAATTGCAAATCAAGTATTATAAGTAGTTCAGTTGTCTTCTTTAGTCATTGTCTCCCAGCCTGTATCTCGCATTGCTTGTTTCTTGTTGTTCTTATTTCAAATTGTTTGCCTGCTTTCATTTCACTTGCTGCGATACAGTGATTAAACATTCCAGTCAGTGTACTAAAAATTATTTATGGAAAATGAAAATTAAGTTACTTATTTTCATTCTTGATTTTATTACTGATGGTTTGAAATTTCATGCACCTCTGATAATAATACGACAATAAGAGTACTGGCCACATGGGCCAAATTCCATAAATTTTTGCATTTAAGTTTAGAGTGGGGAATAAGGAAAGTCTACTGAAAGTACCTCTTGTGGTCTCACTCCATTATCTTTAACTTGTCGTCTGAGAATAGCTCTTCTATACCTGGGGAAAGCCTGGCTGGCAGAACGGCATCGTTACTGGAGCTCCACAGCCTTTGCCGTAGGTTGGTGGAACCAGACCGGGACAGGTTTCCTTCAACTGTCACGGGCTGCTGCTCTCGGGAGAGCTGGTGAGCTCACACACTTCGTATAAATGTGTTTATTTGTTAGATCAATGCTTTTATCAGCATCAGGTTTTGTATACCAGCTTGACTTTGTCCCTTTTAGAGTATTCCTCGTGTTGTCCGTCCCTCGACAGTGTGGTGTTCAGGGAAATGAAGAACACCTCAGTAGGTTAGATCCCGCTGGCATTTTTTGTAAAGTCCTTGGGAGGCACTTCCAGCTGCTGAGGACAGGTGTATTCCAGAGGTCTGGGGTAGGAGGTTCTTTCAGGAGCTCAGGGAACCTGCCTGACCAGCCCAGCAGGGTTTTGCATTGTTTGTTTTGCCAACTGAAATGCAGAGGGGTGCAGGTTGTTAGAGAGGGTGATTAACCACCTGCAGTATCTAGCTAACAAGAAATGAGTATTAGTAGATTCCAAAAATCCTAAGCACATACTTGAATATGCCAGGAAAATCTGTTTCCCATTCTTTAAAATGGAATCTTACATTTTAAACTCTTTTGGATTGTGCCCAATACTACTGCATGTGCAGTTCTTGATATTTTATTGCTACTGCAGGGTAATTTAACATTCAAATATTGAGTTTATGCAGTATCTAAAGTGGTCAGCTTAAGAGATGCAAATATTCAGTGTAATGCTGTGCTGCTTCTTACTGGGAAGCATCTCTTCAAATTGTCGCTCGTGTTGTAATGCCCCTACCTTTGGTTAGCTCTTTAGATGCTAAAACTGGGAACAGTTTATTTCACCAATTCTTTTAAATGTATTACTGTAATTGAAGAGGGATTGCTCACATATTTCATAATAAGAAAACACTCTGGAAAGGAATAGGGAGGCTGAAGGTTTAAAAACAAGCAGGCAAATGACAAAGCTGCAAAGGAACAGTATTGAAAATTATTTTAAATGTTGTTAGAGATGGGTTTAGATGACCTGCTTTCTGGGATGGGTAGAATTCTGAATCTTCTTTTAAAAAGTAAAATGCTGCTCTCTGCTGCATTTTTTTCATACTATTTTTGTTTAGATGACTAGCATAAAATAATTACTTAGGATTTAGTTCAGTGTTGAGCATTTTTCTGCAATGATTTAAATAAGATGTCCTTAATGACTAGGTACATGATTTAGTTCTCAGAACTTATTGGGGCTGATCCCCCATGTCAGTACTGAGTTATGTGGAAACACTATTTCCTGAGAAGTTGAATGCCTTTCGGAGCTAATGGAGGACCTTAATGAATTGGTTAGAGTCTAGATAAAGTTTTGTAGAGGGTAAACCATGGCTTTGTGCACTTTTCCTGTAATTACAAACCTTAGCAAAATATTACTATAATTAGGCTAACAGAGTCCAGATTTAGTCAATTTTGTATATTAATTGAAGTTGATAACCTCAGTCACTTCAGTTACTGAGACTAATTTAAATCACATACACGTAAGGTTTTGTATATGCATAAAGGTGTATTTGCGGGGTCGCAGGCATTCACCTTTTCTATAAAAATCTGAAGAATTTGCTGCCGTTGGGAAGGTCTGCGGTAACTCTCTAATTGTAACCCTTTGCAAGGACAAATAAACATGGATTGGCTTTTCCCATCCCTGCAGTAAAACCCAGCTAAGGAGCCGCTGGCAGCCGAGGAGTTTCCACCTGCAGTGGGAGACAGTGATTTGGGAAAGACCAGCAGCTCTCAGAAATGTGAATGTTCAGGAGCCAGTGGGAAACGGGGCAGCAGGAACTTACCTTCCACTTCCTTTACGGTTCAGGTGGGTGCTATTAATTCAGAGCAATATGCTGTACTCGAATTCCTTTCCTGTTAACAGCTTTGTCAAGACTCAGATAATCCTCTGAGAAGCATCCATTATTTTTCTGTGAGAAACTTGATAGTGTTCTTACTCTGAACAGCAAATGTGCTATTGTATAAATTGAAACTTATTTTAGTTTTCTCTGGCAGCCTAAAACGGTTCATGTAGCAATAACAATATTCAGAAAACTGTGCTAGTAGGTATATTAATGAAAATCAAGAGCATCTGTAATCTCAGGCAATTTTAAGAAATAATTTCTATTTAAACCGTTTTGGTATGAAATAAGTATATAGGTAATTCATGTAACAAGATTGTTTCCATTGATTCATCAAACTGGCAGCATTAGAGGTTTTGTGGATTGTGTCAATCCAATTGATAGGAGAAGCAAAAGAAGCTTAAAAAATCTTAAATGCTAATTAAACAGCATCAAAAGAAAAATTAAAATTGCACTAAAAAGGAAGTCAGGTAAAATCCTGGTTCTTCTGACATCTAAAGGAATCTAGGTCCATGATTCATGCAGTCAGGTTTTCATCAAGCGTATGGAGCCATGTTTGGAGGAGGGTGGAAATTTGACATGCTCTGACATTTTGGATAAAAATGCACCGTTGTACAGTTGTGTGTTTTCAGATATGAAATGAAAGCAGTCAGTCACCTAAGACTGATAAGTGACAAAAAAGTTTTTATAATTTCTTGTTCATTAGGTTAAAGTTTCATGAAGAATATAGTTTATGCTGGGAATGATAACGTGCTTTGTCTTGATTCTAGAAATAAAATGCTGGGAGAACAAAAATAGTAAAATTCTTTACTCCGACCTCAATTCTTCACTACGTAGGGTTTAATCTAAGAAAAAGAAGAGAGTCGCAGGCAAAAAGTAAATGTGAGTACCTTTTTATCGTATTATTTGTTTAGTCTGTGAGTGGGCGTGGAACTGAGGAAAGTGCTGCATACTGCATTATCGCTTGGTTTTAACAAGGATCTTCTTGGACTGTTGTTTGGACACCTCATATTCTATAGTGTTTTCCAGCCATCCAATTTCCCTTTTAGCAGTAATCCATAAAATTCATGACAGGAACTTCAGTAGAAATGTAAAAAGTAACCAGCTCTGTGTCTTTGTCACTTAGGCATTTCCTGAGAACACCAAGGGCTTTGGAATTCAATTCTAACTTAATATTATGAGCGTTCTTCTGTAGTAGTCCTTTCATTTACTGATTTAAGGGGTTTTTTTCCTTTGGAGAGAGGGAGGCATTGAATAGGCAATATTGAAGCTGTGAAAGACATAATTTTTTATTGTTTGTTTTCAATAACTAAATAATCGTACATTTTTATCCTCATCCTGTGCAAAAATTACTCTGATAATTTTAAATTTGTACCTCAGTTACTGAACAAAACAAAGGCGGCTGCCAGCAGCATGTTTTACACGATATGGATATCAATTTATTTAAAAAGCTTTCTAAAATAAATTGGAATGCAGTGTACTATAATTTAAGTGTGCTTCTGTGTGGTTACTCAGGAAGCTGTTAATAAAAGAAAGAGGGAAAAAAAAAAGGTAATTTTAGTGGTACCTGCAGGAAAATCTAGAACAGTGGTCATTCATATTAAATTTATATCAACTTTATGAGGTTTTTGTCATCTTGACACATTTATGGAGCTGTTAAATTTTTGCTGCCTGGGGGATATAGTGTACTTGATGTGACCCCACTTATTAAATCGGGACCATGCAAGCAACATCGATGACATGTCTTTCAAGAATAAATCCGAGCCAAGCCTTCTCTAGTTCTAGAGGAAGGACATATTTGACAGAGAAATAGGTAGGGAAATAGGTATTATGATCTATATCAAGAAGATACTTGAATAGGAAAAGAATGAGAAATATGTAGACATTTAATCTCACAAAAGTTCTCCTGCAATTGTCCACGGGTGATAAAACAGGGCATGACTCACGCTGTGATAGCCTCAAAGACCTTCCCTTGTCCTAGCACTAACCCGGAGTGGGCAGGCAGATACACAGGACTTGGTATACATTTCAAACTTCCATTTTAATGTACTTTTCAGAAGCTGTATTTTCTATGTGGATATAGAAATTTATTTATGTTGGAACCAGATCCAGTAACCAAAAAACGTCAGTATCCGCTGTAGTTCAGGGAAAACAAATTTAGAGTTATTCTGTGCAGAATAATAATTCTTAATCAGGATTCCATATCATTGATCAGGAAGATTTCAAGCTCATCTGTAATCAGTTGAAAATGAAAAAATTGGTTGTGTTTCTACATCTCTGAGCTTTGCACTTTGTTCTTCCCAGTCACTGCCTGAAAAGCACGGAGTTGTTTTCAAAAACTGAACACATTCATATATTGTACCTTCGTATTCTCTAGAACACATGCTATTTTTGGCTAAAATGTTGGGTCAGAAAGGAACACTTCAACTTTAAATATTTGTTTAAGAAGTTGTATAATAAAGACATTTTACTTACATTCCAATTAATAGTAACACAAATAATTCTGTTAGCCATTTTTGTTAAATTATACCAAACTAAATAACTTTATAATTGATATTATAGAGTTAATTTATGCATTTATTTTCACCAGTTCATTTTGGTTTTCTGTGGGGGGGCACATTCTTCTGGTAGCAAAATATATTCCCTTTTTCACAGTCAAAATCTTTCTATTTTTGCTGGGCACCGGCTGCACAGTCGTGCATATACTGCTGAAACTCTTGGTAGGAAGCATTGGTTATATAGCTTTTTAGCTTCACTTAGGGATATCTGATGGTAAATATTCCCATTTCTAACCATAGTACTGTATGGTATTTACTGAAGTAAATCGTAGCCAGGCACATTCACAGTTTGTGCTTTGCAGTGTCCTGAGTCCCTCCTTTTTATGTTCTGCATTATGCTGAGCTGCCACCCCCTGCTCCCTCTCTGCTTGACAGGGATGACTTGTTCCACAAAGGCATCACTGCTTCATGTGGACAATGGTAACTCTTTTCTACCTATAAACTCTCAAATGTCCCTATAAGTCATGGACTTCAAATCCTACAGGTAAGAACATTCCAGCTATTAAAAAACAAACAAACAAAAAAAAAACCCCACTGGTAAATATTTCAGAGCTAAGTATGTCTTCACTGTTCCAACTAGTGACATTTAATAAAATTATGAACGTAGTGCAAAGAACATACAGTGTCTTTTCTGTGAGGAAGAACCAGCTATGACTAATTGTAAAGTAGCCGCAAGGTTTTCTCATGAGAGCAGAGTTTTTATGCTAAACAGGCAAGAGACAGGCAACTTCCACAAATCTAGTTTAATCCATGAATCTCCCTGACAGTTTGTAAATAATAGCACCCAGAATTTTTCATCAGGGAGATGAATGAATGAAGCTGGAAACAAAGTTATTAATATTATCACGTCAAAGATATATATCCAGTCATGTGCCAGATATTATATATAGCACTGAATTTTAAATTTCTTTCTTTCATTTATGTAGCTATATTAAAAACTTAGAAAATTACTTGAAAAGAGAAGTGAATGTGTTTTTTTGTATTAAAGCCATTTTTACTATGGTGGTGGCTGCCCCATCCCTGGAGGGGTTCAAGGCCAGGTTGGAGGGGGCTTGGAGCAACCTGGGCTGGTGGGAGGTGTCCCTGCCCAGGGCAGGGGGTTGGAACTCGATGGTCTTTAAGGTCCCTTCCAACCCAAACTGTTCTATGATTCTATGATTACAATTACTTCCCTATTATTTTTTCAGACTGATCATAGAATTCCCAGAATTATTCTGCTCTGGGCCACATCTGCTCCATGTGGGTCAGTAACGACGGCTGAGGTAGCACAGACCACTGCAAAATTAGTTTGAAAACTCTGCCAAAACCATGTCCAGATTATAATATGTTAACATTCTACATAGCACAGTAGATAGGACAGTTACTTTGTACTTGCTCTGATAAAAAAAAAAAAATCAATGTATTTAATATTCCGTTTCTGATATGATATACAGTATATAGTCTGAAATATGTTAGAAAATAAGGCAAATAATCTGAATTTTACTTGCTAGGTCATATCTGTTCAGAAAACGAGTCCTCCATGTTTCCAGGTATTTCTGGGGAGACAGGCTGGTCAGGTTGGAGAATGGCAGCATCCCCAGCTGCTGTCCCCTGAGCACAGTGTCACCTCTCCCCACGTGCAGACCCAGCACGGAGCCGACCTCGCTATTGCGACGTGGGCCTCAGTTCAAAGAAAAAGCAAAAGGTGAGTAGCCATGAAGTGGTTTTGCTTCATGTTTGTCTTCTTCATTCTGTGCTGTCTTTGCATTCATCAACAGATACATTTTTTTTACCGCCAAATGGTCTTAGCTACTGTTTTATTGTCATATATTTTGTAATAGTCACACATAAAATATGCTTAGTAGAAATAATGTATTTATTACAAAAATGCAAACCACTGAAGAACACTAAGCTGCAGGCATTTTAAGGCGTGCGTATCATGCATGGGAATGTGAGATATGCTACCTCTAAACGTATTACTCTCTTACTAAGGATTACCACATCAGCAATATTAAAAAGTACTTTATTGACTGCAATAGGGGTATCTGAAAGAGATTTTCATCCTGCATGGGAAGAGGTGTCTTTTACAGCCCACTATTAGGAAGAAATTTTAAGTTTAGACTCATCTAGAGGAGCAATTTCTCTTCAGCTGTTGACTCTGTACCTGACTTAGAAAATATCATTGGAATTTGGGCTTAGAATGTGGGTGTGTGGGATGACTATGTTAACATGCCAAAAAATTCTAATGAGATATTGAAAAATGACTGTTATGAGAAAAAGAAAACTGGAGAAACTTTTTCTATGACCTGATCTTTTGACAACTATATCAATAAGAGCTTCTTATTCCAAGATTCATACAAGGTTCCAGCTATAAGTAAGTTTATCTATTAGTTATTTCAATTTTTCCCCAGTCTGTGCTCCTGCTATTTATCAAATGCCAGTCAGACAAGATGAGACTTCTCACTAAGGTAGATAAAGTATTTCATTACAATTTCCATTATCATAGAAACAGAGAAAAATCATTCTGAACTGAAAACTATGTCAAAATATTTAAAATAAATATAAATTGCAGGAGTTGAAATATTTAGCTCATTCATCCTGTTTGGGTCTATTTTTAAAGCCAATGCTTTGAAATCTGCTTTTGGTTTTTAAATAAGCTGTTCTGTCAGGGTGTTCTTCATCTGCAGGGTGTTTTATTTCTGCTACTCACCTGTCTTCTCATTCATTTTCTTACTAAGGAGAAATAGATATGGAGTTCCTTGAGGGGGGAAATCACCTCTTCAGGAAAGAGAAGTAAAGCTGCAAATGCACCAGCTTTTAAAGCACTGGCTTGGAATCAGTGACAAATACCAGCATAAATGAGTTATTGAAGTAGACTTTTCAACTGCTAAGCAAAGGAGTGTCATGACCATTTCCGGTGAAATAATGCAAGTCAGTACAGGAAGCAGACTTTTATAGCTTGGCTATTGCAGAATCAACAAATAAACAGCAAATATTAGTGGAAAAGAAAAAGACCAGGTGATGATTTTACAGTAGAAATGGCACTGAGAATACAGATTATTTTAAGAAGGTTAAAAAGAAATGGGTTTCTACCTTACTTTCTGTTAAACTATTCTTGGTAAGAAATCTGTTTTTAATGGTAATATGCAATGGTAGTTTGTGTGGCATTGGGCCTGCTGCTATCCTGTAGCAGCTAACTTCTAGGGGAGGGCAAGTGACAACAGCTAATAGAACTGTGTGGCATTCAGGAGAGAGAGTCCTATTTTTGTGCATTTGAAGGTACATATATGAGGGCCACATGAAAATATGTCTGTGTTTCAAAGCTCCTTTTGGCAACATAGAAAAGCCATGTTTCTATCTGCAAAAGTAAAACACTTGTGTCAACAAAGTTGCTGAAAATATGTTTAAGGAATAGTGCCGTGCTGAGGCAATATTTGACGTTTTAGGCAGGAAAAGAGCTGTACTGAGTATGAAGTGGAAGAACTGAAGAAGTACATGCAATGATTTTCCTCCTTTTTTCTTGGTTTTAAGAAAAAAACCATGTATTTTAAAACAGGGTTAACCTCATGGTCAATGAAGGAAATAGCGTAAGTGCTGTCACGGTATTATCTCAGAATTACCACAGTCCCTTACAGGCCGTTTGTTCTGGTGGGTGAATTTTAAAACCGAAGTTACATAACTGGCATTTTTTCACTTCTGCAGAATTAATGCCCAGGAGTGCAACTTCACTGAGTCCCTGTTGGAACCAGTAACCAGTGACAAGCCTTTGAGCATTCAGTGTCAGCTCTGGATGCTCAGCACCTTGCTGAGTGCCTTTGCAGATTCCTTTTCTATCTAATTCTGGAATGTTGTCATATTTAGGAATGTCATACTGGCCTTAAATTAGGGTGATGTGAATCTGTAGCAGCTGGGTAAATCGGTGTACTCAGTGTGCATCAGGTTTAGATCTTGATCCGATTCCTGAGCAAAGGGAAGAGGAACTTCCTCAGAACATCATCTGGCAGTGTCCCAGTGGAGAATGGAGTTCAGCCCCAGAGCCTGTCACCTTCATACTTCTGCGGCTGGTTCAGCAAGGGCTTGAGTGCTTAAACCCCGCAAGAAACAATACGGAATTGAAAACGGGTGAGTAAACAGGTGAGCATCCTGATCCCTAAACATTTAATTTGATCTTCCATACTTCATGGAAAAGACTGTTAACTATTGTTTTCCTTTTACCTCTCTTACCTTTTTTTATAATATATAAATGCCCATCTTTTCTCCTATCAACAGAAGAATCCAAGTCTTAAGTCATAGCAGTTGCTTTTCTCTGGACTTTTCCCAGTTCTTCCAGACACATGCTGAGTTGTGATCCGTACAGTATTCAGGGCACCGGTGCATCAAGCATTTCCATGACAGCATGACAATGTTTTCTGTTTTGTTCTTTTCCTTATTCTTTCTTGCATTCAAGCTCATTTTTTTTCACTGCTGCTGAGCTTTGAGCTGATGTAGTGAAAACCCCAAGACACCACTCCTGGGAAAGCAGAGTCCATTGTTTTGTGTGTGAAATTCAGATTCTTTTTTCCATATGCATCACTGTATATCTGTCTTGCTACACCTAATTTGTCTGCCATTTTATGGTACAGTTACTCAGTCTTTTTGGGTGTTTTTGCCCCTGCAATTGTTCACAGTTTGCTCTTATCGTCACTATCCTGGATAACCTTATATAGTGAAACTTTGTTCTTCTCCTTCTAGACAAGTTGTGAATATATTGAACAAAGCAGGTGCTAGTACAGATCCTGAAGTGTTCCCTGCTGAAAGCTGCTCATACTTTTTTTCTGGTTTTTTTTTGACCTTGAATTCATCCTTGCAGAACATTCCCTTTTATTATAGAGCTGGAAGAGGAACGTCCTTGAATGCCTTAGAAATAGGCCAATGGGTCTTCCTTTCCCACAAACTAATTCCTAACAAAGAGATCTGGATGTTCTGTTTTCCTGATGAACCCCAGAGAAACCTGTGTTGAGACCAGCAGAGGGGAAGTATTTTCCTCTGTGATTGTGACTGTTGCCAATGAAAAACTAATGTAGATTTAGTTAGTCTTGAAGTACCGCCTTTATTTCTGAGGCATTGAGCCATTTGCAAAGCTCGTGGTGGTACAGCCTGTGTGTGGTTCCTCCTGTTACCCTCCTTCTGCAATTTTACTTAGGATTCCAGCCAGCAAGTAACAAGTGAAGCACATTTGCCCTTAGTCATTATATATCATAAGATGTGCCAGAATGCTGACCAAAATGATACATGTTCTACTTAATGTATTACATTTTGTGTTTAAAAGTAAAAAGATTTATTGATAAAATTATCTTGCCACTGTTTGAAGTTGAATTCCTTCCCATTCATTCATTCATTTGTGCATTCCTAATATTTGCAGCTCAAAGGATGGACTCAGTTTTTCCCCTCATTTTACACTGTGTTGAATCCAATGTGCAATGGACTGAATCCAGCAGGTGAAAAATGCAAGTAGTGTTATCTTTCCTAGAAACTGAATACCTGTGATTCTGTGCCACTGTTTTTAAGGACGGCTGGGGAAATCTGTTCCAAACATCACTAACAAAACAAGTTCTTTGTTCTTGGTCAGACTGGGAGAGGGACAACTTGTTTTGCAAGACAGACGTACAGTCCTCTGAAAGCCACTGTCTGTATCCCGCTTCCCATGATTATGTATATGTATGTTCTAACAAGAGCTGCCTTTTGAAATCAGCTCCTCCTTACACCTAATTGAGGAATAAAGCCATAATGCCAAGTTTATGGTATCTTAGTGTGTTGCTATGGAAGTGATATTAGCAACATTAGACATCCAGCACTGTGGGCTGAGTAGCAGTAGAATGGGATAGAAACTGAAAGCCTGGGTGCGGTAGAAGAAGCTTTCATTTCAACACAAATATCTTTGATTCTTTGGAAAACCATCAGAGAAAGAGGACAGTATATCAGAGGAAAGTAAGTATATTTAGTTTACAGTTTGTCTTGATGAGGATGTCTAGACTGTAAGAGCATAAAGTTCCTAATCGTCAAACAATATGTTTTAAAAAAATTAATGTAAAGGTTAAAGTCACTGCTTATGAATTCATACCATTATTAAGAAAAAAGAAAGTAAATTTTTTTACTGATTGCTCTTGTGATCATATGCTTAATTTCCTTTCATGTTTTCTTAGTTTTTTCATGTCTCTTTCTTTTCTTTTCATTTTGCTTCTGGAATGGGAGACAGCCCAAGCAGATGATAGCAACCTAGTTCTGTTCCTATTTAGCTGTAGTTATTTCCAGTGACAGTTAAGGATGCCTGGCTCTGTCTTGGGCCCTTGTATAGTTAGACTGTTGATATTGAGTGATTATTGAATAGCTCTATAATATATATTTATGTGCAATTTAAGGTACAAAATGATCAGCTGAAGTTTGTTACAACGTACTTAGGTGCATGGAAAGATGAAAGACTGAAGAGTGGATCAATAAAGTCATTACGAGATGGAAAATGCTATGAAAACATATCGGTGATGTACAGTTAAACTAAAGAACAAAAATCATATACAATCACTGGTTCCAGCTTTTGACAGGAAACATGAGCCTTTAGGCATAAATGACTGTGAATGGCAAAATGCAGCTGCTGCCTTCCCTTGAAGAGCCTGAGGGGCTGGGGAGAGCGATGGAAGGTGCCCCCGCAGCGCGCAGTCACTGCGGAGCTCCAGCTGCCATACAGAGCCGGGGCGAGTCACACCCCAGAGAGTGCTAGACAGGATCCTGTGATGCTGCCAGCCCCTCTGGAGGAGGTACATGGAATAAAGGAATATTCATGAGGAAGGGGAGGTTCCGTAGGGAATTAGGCAGCTGCAGAACCCGCCTGCATGAAGCACCACAGAGGTTCCAGTGTCACCAGCTGCCTTCAGCCCCTCTCCAGCTGTGGCAACACCCTCTGCATCCCTCGTCCCGGTCCTCACCAACAGGTAAAACAGTGTAAAATATAAAAATAAATTACCTACATCATCAGAGGAGCATGTTTTGTTGACCTAGCTCCAGGTTTCCCTGCTTTACATTGCTCTGTTTCTCTACACTCGCCATTCTCTCTTTCATTGCATTCCATAATTGCCAGAAATAAATGAAATCCAAAAATTCTGTGGAGAAAACCAAGTTAAGCACCCCCAGCTGTTCGGAGCAGCATGAGCTGCTGCTCCATTAACTCCAGTATGTACGTGCACAGGCCTCAAGCAAAGCCTTGCTCCAGCAGCTGCCAGGGATGCAGAATTATTGCTTAGAATAAATCACTGTAAGCCAGTCGGGGCTCTGGGCACCCTGGTGTTCTGACACTTGCTGTGTTTGTGAGAATGACATTTCCAAATGCCCAAAAACTATGGAGCAGCTTCATGTTGCTATTGTCTTTGTTGAACCTACGTTTAATTTCTCTCATCTTAACATTATTCTTAAAAAAGCAGGGGAAAAAAAAAAGGAAAGAGCAGCAACCGATTTGGCAGCTAGTATGAAGAAAAAGAATTTAAGTTGTTCATGGAAGTGTGGTGCCATTGTATGGCTTTGCTTACACAAGGAAAAAAAATAACCCGAGAGCTGTATTAATTGTTAGAGTTTAAACTATGCCTGTGTCACCATCCAGGTGTTTGTTGTTGCCTGCAAATGAGTTGTCTATGGAGGTGAAAAAAAATACCACTGTGTAGCAGAAATTGCTGAACTGACACCAAAGATACAGTAAGTATTTGTGTTGCCCAATGAGACCATTTCATAATGGCTAATGGAGTGTTCTGCTTAAAGTTTCTCGAAGCAATATGGCCAATATCTTTATCAGGTAATGTGGCATACTCAGAGTGCGAGGAGCTTTCCAGATGCATCCAGAGCCTTATATAAATACAGGAAATACACCAGTTCTAATTGGTTTGAATTCACTTAAGCTGAATTGAAGTCTGGTTTATAAAATAAGCCTCATTTTTAATTAAGTAAATGTCCTTGCAATCTTTTGCGCTATTTATCTATGTCAATTTAAATAACACCTTAATTAATTTTTTGATTGGAAGACGTGAAGGTGTGAAAGGGTTGTTTTGTTTGGTTTGTTTCTAAAAGGAAGCTAAAAATAATGCTGGAAGAATGGGACCGCTAGCATCTCAATCAAAGCTAAATGTGAGTAAAACATTAAAACAGTTGAGGGAGTTGCAGTCAGCGATAGAAATGCCTTTGAATGTATGTGGAAAAAAAAAAGAATGCTTTCAGGTGAAGATAAAGCCCATTCCTGTTTATGTGATATCTTATGAGTGGTGTACCTTAGGCTGTGAATATTATGTGTGAAAGGAAAACTGTCAAAATTGGAACTATAGATAATGGCCCTCAGATCAGGAAGTAGTAATTACGCAGTTTATTTGACAGTTCATTGCTTTGTAGAGGGAGCCAGAGTAGGTATCTACTGATTAACCAAATGCTTTGGGGATAATTGGTCCAAAAAAGAAAGGAAGTTTGAAAGAACAAGGAAATTATCTGCATCACTTCCATTAAGTGTAGTCATGGTGCTAAACCTCCAGAAAAGGCACTGGGCAGGAGATAAGCGAGAATCTTTATCAGAACACATAAATTAGAAAGCAGATCGTCCCTGTATGGCTGTCTAAATGTTCGTGCAGGAAAAAGCAAGTGCATGTTCTCAGTGCATCTTTTAAGTACATTTTTAAAAAAAACCTCGGCCTCCTCCTTTCCACCATAGGTTGGTCTTTATTTCTTTCCTGGCTGCAGACTGGCTGGAAAAAGACCAAGGGAGAGATTAGAAGATATCTTTGCATAGTTTTATGATGCAATGCCTGCATAAAAGTGTGAAAATTAGTGTGTTTCTTCACTGGATGAGAAAGATTTAGAAAATATATAATTTATGACTCCAAAATGTTTAAGACATTTGTTTCTGTAACACCAGTCCTTTGAACCCTGGGTAGAAAAGGCATCCACATGACGGGCGGTGTTACACCTGGGTAGAAAAGGCATCCACATGACGGGCTGCTGCCTCGCTTGCTCTTCATCTAAACTAGTTTATCTGTGGAAAGGTCCCAGGCTGGGCCTGGCTGAGATGGAATGCAGTGAGATAGATCCCTGCGCCATGGCTGCAGTTGTCAGAGCAACCACACTGTGGAATTGCTGGGATGGGAATCGGAGTAGCTCGGTTTAGCCCCTGTGTTACTAATTTTTAATCTTCGTTCCTTTACAGCCATAGTTTTATTTCTCAAACTAAGCAGTGTTGGGAACCAACCCTTCAAGGGAGGAAAAAAAGGATCAGGCCATTGAGTGTTTTTAATTCAAGCCAATTTTGTTAATTCAAAAACATCGTACCTGGAAGTTAGTGCCCAGCACTGGGAATCTGGAGACTGAAGCAAAATTTGCCTTCTCTCAATTTAACATGAGCTTTACTGTAGGTTGAGATTAATCTGTAATTCAGTAGCAATTCTACAGCTGGCTACATATGACCTTGATTTTGACTTTAGGGAATTAATGAAATTCCCTATCTGTAAACTGGATGTCCTTTTCTGCCTCAAATGGATCTGTGAGACTTAATTCGTTGGTAATTTTTGCTTATAAGGAGTATGAGGGTCTTGTAACAACAAAGCCTATAAACAGGCAAAGCAGGTAAAATCTTCGTGAGTGTTGCAAGGGAGAAGTCACAGGACAATGTCTTTAGCTAAATTTTGGATATGCACTGAATTGCAAGTGATGACTTGCCAGAATTATTTTGATAACCTGAAAAAAATTTCTTCTTGACGAATGATACTGAAAATATAGGGAATTGTCTTCTGTGCTGATGTTACAAAGCTTTCTTTGTCTCCATAGTGTTTTATTTGAATGTTGTAAGGAGGCTGGAGAGGAGAATATATTTCTCCTGATGACTGTTAGATACCGTTACTGCCCTAGTGTCCATAATAGGATTATTATTGTGGTTATTATTACAATTATTATGTTAGCTTTGATGATTTTCATTATATTCTTTTGATTGTACTTTAATAAATGAAAAAATCTTTCATTTAAATTATTGCTTATATAGTTGGGAACTCAGTTTTTAAATATTTTTATACACGTACAATGGGTATATACATTCAATTTTTAAACTATCTAATAATTGCTCCAGATGTTAAATTTGTTGATCGCTGGCACCATGTTTATTCCAAAATGTATATTTTTTAAATGAAATTGAAGAGGTGAAGTTTATTCTATCTTATCCTAGTTTGACAGATACTGAGCTTGAGTTAGCACACCATTGCATGAATATGTAGGTGTCTATTTTGCATACCGTTTTAACAGTTTAAAGAAAAGCTAGTCTACTGGTGCATTTTCTCATGTGAATTAGATTATGTGACTGCAGTGCTTTGAAAATAGTTCATCAATCTAAAGTAAAATTCTACTTTAAGTTTCCATGTGTTCCATAATACATTCAACCTATAAAACCAAAATGTTTTATAGTAGCTGTATTGAATCATAGTCGGATTTTAGTCTTGGTATTGGGCGGGTAGGTATGGCCTCGAGACACTGATCTACACAGTCTTTTGTCTCATGACTCCAGAGCAGAGCTTCCACCTTCATTTGTCTTACCCTGACTTCCATCTTTTTTTTAGCCTTTTTTTTTTTTTTTAAGCTACAAAGTGTCCTGTGCTTTTAGGAAGTCAAACAATGGGCGGGCTTAAATGCTCTTATAGCACAGCAGTGTCATGGTCACCATTTCCATGTTAAGGGTAACATTTTTATATTAATTTAAACCCGTTTGGTTCAATCCCACGTCATAAAGGGGGGGATGTGTTTGAAGGCATGCTTCTCCCTTTTTTCCTCCACCAAAAGCATCTGTTAGTAGGCTTCTGCTTGGAGCTATGAGCTCTGTGCCCATGAGTTCCAACTGGATTTATATTAAAGCTATTAAATTCTGAGTAGGTAGAATTCTTTTCATTCTTATTGAATTTTTTGGTGGTTAGTTGGTGGCAGTTTTTTTCTGGTTTAAGTTGTGGTTTCATCCTTGCTACCTCATATACTCCTATGAACAGTGTAATTTACTGCATTAATTTAAGTGAAGTTTTAACTGACTTTTGAAGCTGATCGATGTTTTCTAGATAGAGAAGTCTCCTTAGGTGAGCTGTTAAATACCTCAGGGTTCCCCTGGGTTCAGTTAAAATGGAATACTAGTTAAATGTTGTAGAGTATGACCATTTCTACCTGTATTTCCTATTCTCTCTCTATATCTTTCAAACTTGAAACTTTTTCAAATCAAGTAGAAGTTGTTTTTATCATGAACAGATGTCTTTTTATCAATCTAGAGAAAAATATGAAGCTATTTAGGTTAATTTGTGTGGATTTGACCTTGGCTTCAGTAGGAAACTCATATTCATTATATTTAGGAAAGGTAATAAATTGATTGGAAGGCTTAGACCGTATCATTTATCTTACATCATGACTTTAACAGTTAGGCTATGATTCTAATCAAAAAATGTCACTTTGGA
The DNA here is from genome assembly GCF_001431845.1 of Calidris pugnax. Lineage (NCBI taxonomy): Eukaryota > Metazoa > Chordata > Aves > Charadriiformes > Scolopacidae > Calidris > Calidris pugnax. The sequence continues at coordinate 286,802 of NW_015090897.1, forward strand.
TTTTAAATCTATTTTTATCGCCTGGAACATCTCATCTGTCAATATTTGATTAGAGGTCCTTGCTGCTTGAGACAGCTTTTCCCTGTCTGACAGATAATCTGAAGCTCTGAGACCATCGATTGGAGCTTCATCTCTAGGAGGGAAGGAAAAAAAGAAAAAGCCAGAAGATAATTTTTGATTACACTTCAACCTGCGACTCCTGCCTTGAGCCCAACAGAAAGGCTGAGCCTTACCCTCTTATCACTGCAAAGACAGACTACTCCACTATTGATTTAGACAGAGAAGTTCAAATAAGTTCCAGCTTGATTATTTCTTGGTAACATCTCATCTAAGTTTAAGGGAAGCTATCCTTTTTTTTTTTTTTTCTTCCCCCTTTTCAGCCTTACTTTTTCTCCTTTTAATTTCCAGTGCAGTGGAATATAAGTCACCAGTCTGCCGCGGGTCCCTGGTGTGCCTGTGCGTGGTGCCACACACCCTAAGAACCTTTCTGTTCCAGCGCTGCGTTTGAGACGATGGCTTCAGGGCCAGTCCGGCCCAAACCACAACACAGCAACGGCCCGGCAGACGAAAAATAGGCCAAATTTTCAGTCTAAGATATGTTTAAAATCAGAAACAGAAATCGGTTGTTGTTGGAGACCCTGAAAGTTCTTTTATGCCTGCCTGCTATTCTGACAAGTTCTTCTCTAATCTATTCATAAATATGTCTTTTGAGAAAAAGTAGAATGATATCTCTTGGTACCTATAAGGGAAAAAATACTGCAGTGAATGTTTGCAAACACTTGGTTTGGTTCACTGATCTGTATTTGATGGCAAGTAGCACAAGCTTATTTTTCCTACATGGAAATTTTGAGTGCTGACAATCAGGCAATTCTTTAGGTATGTGCCAAAAATACAGGGGTAGGTTTCTACTTTTAGTAATCAAAGTAATTTTTTTATCAAAATGTACAGCTTGCATGTATTGAGTACTCTTTCTAGAGGGACAGTTCGTGAGTTCCTCCTTTTACTGACATATTAGGATCCTGGATGAGGTAAATTCAGAGCCTAACAGGAAACAAAAGCCACTGTGCTTGTTTTATATTTTTATACTTGTGTCTACTGTGTTGAAATGTGACAGTTTATCCTAGATTTGAAGTTAGATTTTATGTCAGGCAGAGAAGAGTTGGTGAAAAGTTGAAAGGAAGGTGAAACTTCCTTGTGCCCAGGAATATTTAGCACACACGTAGAAAGAGCCAAGTTTTTGGCTGGTGTGGGAGTGAAAAGGTATTGATGTGAGCCAAAATAACCAGGAGTGGGTACCTGAGCCTGCAAGACATCTAAAGACCTAGGGTCAAACTTCTTCAACCCAAATGTACTTGAAAAAAAGAAATAAAATCCCTAAAAATATGCCAGAAATATTTTAGGAAGAACTCAGCTGTGTTGCTGTTCCCGTTAGCAGCTCAGAATTGTGTGTAACGTGCCGGTAGCTGGGAGCCAGCGCGGGGCTCGGAGGGGATGCTCTGAATTCGGCTCTAAGGTTAGAACAGTGGTAGGGACCCTGAGTAATAGGTGTCCAAACAAATGTGCATCAGAGAGACTCACAATTAGTAGATAATTCATATCTAATTAAGCTCTCCTTGGGGTTTCCGAACTAATGACCTGATTCATTCTGACTTGCAGCTTTGCCAATTATGTATTTTCCTTTCATAGGTCTGTTTTTGGAGCCCATTCGCAGCGTGAGCAGAGTTGTGGTTTGCTCTCATCGCAGGAATGTGGTCGCTGCCTTGAGTGGAGAGTTTCTCCACCGTTCCTGTGGAATGCAGTGTTGTGTCTGTCGCAAGTAATCTCAGATTTCCTTGCTGATTTAAGTTTAGATCAATCTGCTTTGTCAGAAGCTTTAGAAAGTGATTAATGACTTAGATTTATTGACAGGAATAGGCAAGAATTGTTGGTTTTAACCAAACTCCGTGTTGAGTCTGAAGATTTTTGAAGCTTGAAGCTCCAAGCAGTGAGGGGGAGTGACCCTGCTCGGGCTGTTGTGGCTCCGGAAGGTGCCAGCTGAAGAGTGGAGGGTGACCCCACAGTTAACTCAGTCCTGTTGAGTCTTAAGGGCAGTCTGCAGTTCCCAGCTCCGAGGAAAAGGGCAGTGGGTGTCCCGATGGCAATTGGGAGTAGAGCAGCGAGAGAAGGTAAAAGCAAGAGAGGAACCAAATGAAGAGAACCTGCCTTTCTTTTGAAGAGAAGAAAAGATGTTTGCAGAGACAGATGTGTGCAGAACTTTCCCTGAGCCTAAGTTTAAAAGGGGAGCAGAATTACTACGGTGGAAAAAATGTATTATGTCCGCTTTCATTACTGCAGGAATGAATGTGTCATTTTAAGTGACATACTGAATTTGCTGTGTATTTAATTTGTAGCAAGCATAACTATAAACAATATTAGTTTAAAAAAAAAGTAACAAAGTTAACAAAATTCCCAGATTTGCATCAGTCCTTTATACTGCGTTAAAATATGGGTGAATAACCCGCAGTTAAGTCAAGGTCAAAGATCCTCCAGCTCTTATGGTCTGGAGGGCAGGTAGAAGAACAGAAATCGGTTCTCTCTGCACTCTAGCCAATCCCATCCTAGAAGAGAGAGTTGGATGGATATCTTTTTTTCTGTCTTTTTGTTTGTTCGTTGATGTGTCGCACATTAGTTGTGGACTTCAGGAAGGACAAATCAGTTCAACCCACCTTCACATTTTAGAAATGCTCAGGGATTTTTATTCTTTTTTGTTTGTTTGTTTAATTTGCTTTTCCTGAAGAGATTCAAAGGCTTTAAAATGGGATTGGATTCAAGAGATGAATTTGTGAATTTCTTTTTGCTTTTCTCTACTTCCATTTGCATTGCATCAGCCTATTCCAACTCCAGAATTTCCAACACTGTCTTTCCTTGCTTTGCTGTGCCAGACATCCCTGCTTTATTTTTTTCAAAAATACTTATTTCCAGGTCGCCTCGCGGGAGGAGAAGGTGAGGTGCTGTCATGCGCCGTCACACGTGGAGATGAAGGTCAAAGCACCCTTCAGCTTGGTTGACAACGGGAGCTGCCGGTGACCCGCTCTCCCGACTGCTCAGCATTACAAATAGCCGGGTGGGACAGTCCCTTGAAGCTCCTGCTGGACCCCTTTGCAGGTATGACTGTTCACTGCGGCTGCGCGTTGGGTTCGTAGGTCAGAAATCTGGTCATCACTAATTATGAGTCCATATTTAACTGCCATCCACGAAAAGTTTATTTTAGATGTCCTGTTCATTAGCAGATGGGAATTCAGCAGCTAAGGAAAGAATGTGGTTTAGTTCTGTGGGGTTTCATTCAGCTGCTTTAATTGAGATGAGATGGTCCTGGGTTGTTGCCATAATCCCAGGTTTGTTCCAGAGAAGCTGTGGTTGGGGAAGGAAGGAAGAGCCGAGGCTGAGGAGACAGGCTCCCGTTGTTGGTGTTAATTAGCAGATCTGGGCATTACGTGATCCTTAGATGCTGCCAGGAAAATACCTGGTTGTCTCAGTCTGAAGCATTCTTAGTACAAATGAAGTGTAGCAGCTACAGAAAAGCTGTCTTTTCTGAGCACGTGAGGATTGTATTTCTAAAAGCAGATGATTTGGGCAGATTTCCATAGGTGAGCTCTTGCTTCCTAGAAGAGCATTCCCTGCTATGTCTTAGCTGCCTGCTTTGAAAGCACAGAATTTCTGTAGCTTTCCAATTAATAGTTGGTGAGAATCAATCATCAATAGGAATTTCTTTTAATATTAGGAAACAGCAAGTTTTCTCTGAACTGTTAATGCTAAAACCAAGACAAAACCAATTAAAGTAGTCTTGCATGGAAAATTTCAGCCTTAATGATTCTATTTTGTCAGAATTATCGTTTAAAAAAAAAAAAAGGAAATACCAAAGGTGATACTCACAGTTCCACAGTTCTAATATTTACTGACAGAAATTAAAAGAGGAGGTTTTTGTATCTGTCCTCTTTCAGCAAAAGCCACTGTGCTCTGAGACCCCCGAAGTGAGCTGAAAACCTGTCCCTGGTTGTTAATGGGCTTTAAACAAAGCCCTTAATGAAGCCATGAAATAAATTTTACAAAATTTCTCATCAGAACAGAGTTTTTTCATTCTCTGTGGGATACATTTAGAAAGGGCTTTGCTGAAATTACATTTGTAATTGTTCCTTTATCTTCCAAAGCAGCCTGTCCATCAGTTCAGTTCTTTGATGCAGTTTTTGTTATGTTGTTAGGGCAATTGGCCAGTGGTTTCTGTGCACCCGGCTCAGCAGATGGGTTGTTGGAGGCCCCGTCTCACTAATGATCATCTCTTTTATCTATTTATTTGAAACGTTGATCATTCATTTAATTTCTCCGCTGTTCCTTAGAGTGAAAAATGTATGTGTGCATATATATATATATGTTTGAATACAAGTTTTACTGTATTCACACGCACACACATACATATGTGCACACCCAAATGAACCAAACTGTTCCTGGTTTGATTTCTGTGTCGCAGAAGAGCGGTCACTACGTAGCAGCTGCTCACACCTCCCCAGACACCAGGACAGCGCCCGGCGTCACCGTCCCTGCCTGCGGCGCTACACTGACACAAACCTGGGAGGCTTTTATCTCACAGAATCAAACTGGCTCTATTTAAAAGTAGAGAAGTGTGTCATTTATATGACAGCCTGAGAGCACACAAGCTGTTTAAGGAAATGTCCATCAGGTATGCTTATGGATTTAGTTTCCAGGAAGAGGATGCTGCTAGGAATGGAGTCCTTTGATGATTATATTAGTCCAGCTTTTAAGAAATCATATTCTGATGCTGTTATGCTTTTGGGAGACTCTTTCCTAATCTATTTTTTTTTTCGTATCTTGATAAATAAATCCCTTAGAACTTTCCAAAGAAGTATAAAGCTTCTGTATTTTTTCCTTTTTAATCACAGTCTAAATTTTAATAAGTATTTATATCTTTTATTAAATGGTCAAAAAATTCCAAGTTTATTATTCATTATAAATTCTACCATATATCATTATCCATGTAATACTGCTTTCTTTTTGCACAGTAAATACCCATGGAGACTAGCAAGCCTCCTGAAGCTGTCACTCTCTGCATTGCTCATAATCCTGTCTTTTTTAATATTTGTAGGAAAATGCCAGGCGGTTCCCCACCCCCAAAGGCATTCTTTCTTACTTGCCTAATATTAAACAGTAGGAACTTACATGATACCTTCTTTTCTGCGTATGAGAACAGATTTTTTTTGAAAACTCAGAAACTTAGACCTTTCTAGAAATACCTTGCTATGCTTATTTAAAGTAAACATACAAAGTAGAGTTAAGGGCCCTGGACAACCAAAAATTAGAAAATACAAAATTATATAGATCAAGGAGCTGAAATATGGGTACAGAAACAAAACTAACAGCTGCGGAGCTTCACTTTTACTACTTTATGCTCATTTAAAATGAGAAATAATTGTCTCCTCATCTTTTAAAACTAATGAAGCCATAATTGTCCCGTATTGTATCGGTGCACAGGAGATTCCGGTCTCTTGAGCAAACGTACTCATTCTGTTTGTGTTTGCACACTTGAATGTCTGACAGAGTGTGAGTAAATGGTAAAGAAAGCAAACCGGGCTGGGGCTATTCCCCGTTCCTTGCCATATAGCGACTGCATTTTCCAGGGGTTCCAGTTCAGTTCCCACATCTGTGAACGAGAGGATCTTATTTCAGACACAATGTGAAGAAATAGCCTTTAATGTACTACTTCAAAAGGGGGAACTTGGGTTGAAATAGATTACTGTGTAGCTAATACTCTGATAAATAGATGTATTTATATATGTCACTTCAGTCTCATTTGGCTGCTCGGGTTCAGGAACAGATTTGTGCTGAATCTAGCACTGAACTTACTGTCACCGTAAGTAGCCATGCGTCTGGTGAGAGAATTGGATGCTTTAACGGAAATATAAATGGGAGCTGTTTGGAAAAGGCAGGGTTAATTCTTTCATCTTGGTTAAAGGAGAAGCATTTTTCTGACACCCTGGTCCAACTGAATGCCACTAGTCGGATGTTAGGACCTCTCTGGTTTTATATCTTAGTAACAGAAATCTTGTATTTCAACAAAAAATTGGAAAAGAATACAATGAAAAGTACCCAGAAAAACCAATCATTGTCAGAAATACTCCTCAACCTCCAAAATATGTTATTGGTTTTACAAGTAAATGGGTTTATAGTTTCATGTACAAAAGAAATTTGGGTTTTTTTTCTGGTAATTTTAATAAATCCTTTTTTAATAGCTGCTGAAGTTCACTCTAAATTTGACCAGGTTTTCTTTACAGTATGTAGTTGTCAGCCAAAAACATTTGGGTTTTTTTAATATATTTGGTTCTAATTCCTATTTCTAAAACTCTTCTTTTTAGTTTGGATATTTGACCTTTAGGATGGCATTTTCCTTTCATTCTGTATTAGGTCTAAGACCAGGCAATGCATTCCAAACAAAATCAATACATCGCAGAAAGAGATACATGGTAAGACTGCTCAAGAAATGTTTGTATTTGGTCCTGAGGTTTGTAGATAAATATTCTGTAAGTTTGCAGAAATGAATATATCTTTATTAAAGTACTAGTTTTGTGCTGGTGAGATGGAGATCTTCCCATGAAAGTTTTATTGCATCTGTCAGCCCTTAGTTGCTGCTACAGAAAATGTTTCTGTTCCCTAAAGACCTCTAAAGGCAGTGTGAGCAGCACATTTTCCGATACCTGCTGGTGCAAATTCCAGAATCAGTGGTGACGTTTGGCATTGGAAAGCAGCAGGGCTGCAGCTCTGCCGTGGGGCTGAGGGTGACAGAAGGGGTGCCGTAGGACTAGATCGACGGCGAGTGTTTTTTATGCGTGAGCTTTGTTGTTCCCTTTGCTGTGGCTGCTCCACTTGGTGCCATTCTTGACTCCTCTCTTTTCTCTTTTGCAGCTCAATAAGCCTTATTTCCATTTATCGTCAAAATCTGTCCTTTCCTCCTTTCTGTTCACATCCTTGTGGACACTTTGTCCCTTCTTCCTTTGTATCTAAAATTTGGATACTTGATACGTTGTCTTCTCCCGCGCTTATCTCTTTCTGTTCAGCTCTGGTGGTTTTGCCCTCATATCTCTTGCAGAATCACGTTCAAGCCCTTTGTCATGTTTTTAATAAAGGGCCTCGCCTCGTGTCTCTGAACTAATAACTGCCTCTTGCCCTTTGTCTTCTCTCGCTTGAAGTTACTGGTTTGGTTTTCATTGCTGCTCTTCGGGCTTCCTGTGACGTGGATCACGGAATCACGGAATTGTCGGAGTTGGAAGGGACCTCTAGAGATCCTCTAGTCCAACTCCCCTTCTAAAGCAGGATCGCCCAGAGTGCATCACTCGGGACTGCATCCAGGCGGGTCTTGAAGATCTCCAGAGAAGGGGACTCCACACCCTCCCTGGGCAGCCTGTTCCAGTGCTCCCTCACCCTCACCGTAAAGAAGTTTTTCTCATATTTGAATGGAACTTCCCATGTTCCAGCCTGAGCCCGTTGCCCCTCATCCTATTGCTGGAAACCACTGAAAAGAGTCCGGCTCCAACATCCTTCAACCCGCCCTTTAGGAACTTGTAAACATAGATGAGGTCTCCCCTCAGCCTTCGCTTGTCCAGGCTAAAGAGCCCCAGCTCCCTCAGCCTTTCTTCGTAAGGGAGGTGCTCCAATCCCTTAATCACCTTAGTTGCCCTATGTTGGACTCTCTCCAGTAGTTCCCTGTCCCTCTTGAACTGGGGAGCCCAGAACAGGACACAGTATTCCAGTTGTGGCCTCACCAGTGCAGAGTAGAGAGGGAGAATGACCTCTCTTGACCTGCTGGCCACACTCTTTCCTATGCAGCCCAGGATTCCATTAGCCCTCTTGGCAACAAGGGCACATTGCTGGCACATGGAAAGTGTGCTAACTACCAAGACTCCCAGATCCTTTTCCTCAGTAGTGCTTCCCAGAAGATCCATCCCTAACCTATATTGGTACCTGGGGTTCTTCCTCCCCAGGTGCAGGACCTTATGTTTGTCCTTATTGAACCTCATTAGCTTCTTCTCTGCCCAGCTCTCCAGCATGTCCAGGTCTCACTGGATGGTGGCACAGCCCTCTGGAGTGTCAGCGACCCCTCCCAGTTCGGTATCGTCAGCAAACTTGCTGAGGATGCACTCTGTCCCCTCTTCCAGGTCATTTATGAATATGTTGAACAGAACTGGGCTGAGTATTGACCCCTGAGGGACACCACTGGTTACAGGCCTCCAGCTTGACCCCGCTTCATTAATTAGAACCCTCTGAGTTCTGTCACACAGCCAGAACTCAATCCACCTCACTGCCCCCTCATCCAGCCCACGCTTCCTTAATTTTCTAATGAGGATGTTATGGGAGGCAGTGTCAAAAGCCTTGCTGAAGTCAAGGTAGATGACATCTGCTGCTCTCCGTTCATCTAACCAACCAGGTACAACATCATAGAAGGCTATCAGATTGGTCAAGCATGATTTACCCTTGGTAAACCCATGTTGACCAATACCGATAACTTCTTGATCTTCAATGTGTTTGGAGATGACGTCCAGCACGAGCCGCTCCACTACTTTCCCTGGGACAGAGGTGAGACTAATTGGCCTGTAGTTCCCTGGGTCCTCCTTCTTGCCCTTTTTGTGGACTGGTGTGATATTTGCCTTCCTCCAGTCCTCAGGCACTTCTCCTGTTCTGCAAGATATCTCAAAGATGATAGAGAGTGGCTTAGCAATAACATCCGCCAGTTCCCTCAGCACTCGTGGGTGCATCCCATCAGGGCCCATGGACTTATGGATGTCTAGTTTGGCCAAGTGGTCTCTAACCCAGTCCTCCCCAACAGAGAGGAAGTCTTCCTCTCTTCAGACCCTCTCCCTTGTCTCCAGGGTCTGGGATTCACGAGAGGCAGCTTTGGCAGTGAAGACCGAAGCAAAGAAGGCATTCAGCAACTCCGCCTTCTCTGTGTCTTCCACCACCAAGGCACCCACCTCATTCATTAGTGGGCCCACATTTTCCCTAGCCTTCCTTTTTTTATTGATGTATGGAAAAAAGCTCTTCTTATTATCTTTAACTGTTGTTGCCAAGTTAAGTTCTGCTTGGACTTTTGCCCTTCTAATTTTTCCGCAGCATGCCTTTGCTACACCTTGATATTGTTCGTAAGTAGCCGACCCCCTTTTCCCTGTAGACCTTCCTTTTCTCCCTGAGGTCCAGCCAAAGCTCTCTGTTTAGCCAGACTGGCCTTTCTTCCCTGTCAGTTCATTTTATGGGACCTGGGGATGGCCTTATCCTGTGCTTTTGAGAGTTCCTCCTTGAAGTATGACCAGCCTTCCTGGGCATCTTTGCCCTTCAGGGCCGTCTGTCCTGATATATGATAGTGATATCATATCCTCTTATTACAAAGTCTTTTTAAAAACACTTGCCTTGAGAAAAGGCCTTACTCCTTTTGTTTCCAACACTTGCAGTGCTCAGGTGCGTGCAGCGAGGCTCCCCGAGGCGCGCGGGGGAGGCCGTGTGGGGGGGCAGCCCTGCCGGGGAGGGCACCGGGAGTGAGCGATGGGACATGGGCTGACCCAGCTGGTGACACCAGCCTCTCTGCTCCTGCTCTGGTCATTTCCCTGACCTGCTGCATTAGTCTTAGAGCTCGAGCTCTTTCAGATGCAATGATTTACAAAACACAGAACGTCAGCTGCCAAAAAAATGTCAGGGAGAAGTGACTAATGTCCCTTTTTAGTAGGGAGGGTTGCTTTTTCTTTTTTCCCTTGTGCTTTACTCTTTCAGGCACTAATTATTCTATAGCATAGTAAATGAATATGCTGTTGGGTCTCTAGATTTTCAGCAGTAATGAAGACTAAGAGTAAAAAGCCCTGATCTGAAACAAAGCCTAAATGATCCTTCCTACCAAAAGAGATATTAAAGGAAACAGGAGAAATCTAATAAATGAAATTGCTCCCATCTTCACCCTTGAAATGGCTAGCCTTAGATATAGTGTGCTCTGCGAAGCATCAGCATTCATGCCAGAGTAAACTGAATTAATAGTGCTGAAAAATGAATGATTTCACAGCAGAGATTTTGGGTTTTTTTCTACTGCAGTCTTTTTAAAAGAGAAAATGAAAATTCATGAACTTTCGGCTATGAATTGTTTTCTTTGTTATAGTATTTAACTTCACAAGGCCATCATTGTACGTGTCATTTCTGATGGATAAAATACTCCTGTGCAGCTGTACAACAATATAATTAAAAGTGTTTCCTACTTTTGATGGATAAATTACAGGAAGCATTTATGTGGTGAAACAACTGCATTAGCCATCATTTCTTTGTCTGGTATATTGCACTACAGAGCCTCATTATTCTATATATGCCATAGCATAAAATTGTGGGGAGAGAAATTATAATCAGGGTGAAATAGCTGATAGGTGTCCTTTTAGTTGTGACAATGGAGATGTCTTGAGGGGGTGGTATAATATTGTTTAGGAAGTAAAAGGTCTGTCTCCAGTTAGCTTTAAAGGAAGTTAATCTATTAAGAATCAAATTTTCAAATATGATTTTAGAGTGTGCCAAGATTTGAGATTTTCCTTTCTTGGGGAATCATGAATATTGTTAGTTTTAACCTTGAAAAGTCAATTATACAAGTCTATTGTTGAACAAACACCAAAACTTCCAGTTGAAATATTTGTATGGGTTTGCTTCGCATTAACCTGTGTTCTTTTTTATTCCACCACTCTCAGCAGGGTCCCAGCTACTCTGTGTTGTCGCCCATGCTCCATGAAGATGTGGCATGCATGAATCACAGCAGCAGTTCAGCACGTGTGGAGGCTCTGCCACAGGTGGGACGTCTTACCTTGGAGACCAGCAGGGGACGTGGGACACCTGGGACACGTTTCCTGAGAGACACCCAGCAGCTCGAGGGACCACACAAGTTCATGCTCCGTAACTGGTATGTGCCATGCAGACCCCTGTGAACTTGTTGGATTTACAGCGGGCTGGTTTGGGTTTTTTTTATTACGCCTTTTTCCCCCCATGAACGTCGAATTACCGTCACAGGAGACATAAAGCAAGGGCTCCCTGCTCACTTTTCATGAGGAATGCCTCCGAAAGGAAGGTGGGAGGGACGAAGGGACCGCCGCACTGTTGGCTCTGCACCATCAGCACAGGGGAAGAGCTTTATCGAATCTTTAGACTATATACAAAGTGTTACTTCAATTGCTAAAAACAATGAATTATGACAAAAGTGAAAAAGTTACACCTTACCTGCCTGAGTTTCCTGAATGTTTGTTTGAACCAGGAACACTGTCTGACGGTTGAGGTATTTCGCTTTAGTGATGGATATTTCTCTATCAACTACTTATTTTTATAGTCAGATCACTTCACTGACTGTGCAATTATAAAGTATGAAGATTTTAAAAAAAAATATTATGAAAGTTTCTACTTTTCTAATTTTTCAAAAGCTGATTTTGATTTTTTTTAATCTAAAATGATGAGCCCATGAAAGAAAAATTTTGGTAGGTTATTGGTGACATCAAGGGTTGAATGGAAAAGATTAAACTACCTCTACTCTGGTGGTCACTGTTTTGCCTGCTATAGTTGCAAAGAAAAATGTATGGAAGGCATTTTGATCATCAGTTGCTGGATCTATAAATGGTAAGCTATCTTTATGCTTCTGGGATCTTGATTTTATAGGATTAGGTCATTAAATTTAATGCCAAGTAGGATTCCACAACCTACACTTTTGTCAATTGGTCAATTTACGGTTCACCTTAAAATTTAGTCTTTATTTAAATACTATGTAAATATACACAGGGAGGAATGACCGCAGTAAGAGATTCCTTTTTCATTAAAAATGCAGCTCAGCACCTTGGTGATAAATGGTGACATTATGTATATGCCAATCCCTTCTGGAAAATTGGAGCGATTCTGGACTTTGCCAAGAATTTGACATGCCACCCTAAATGTTTAATCAGGGATGCTGTGACATTCACTGTTGCTTGTATAAATGTGTCAGTCTGATTTTTATTAAACCCCTTCAAAATGAAACAGAATCTCCTGGTGGAAAAAAAAAAAATCACGACTGAACCAAAGTAATGCTATTAACGTGTTTCTCAATGGATATGATATAAATAATCTAAAATTAACTGTGATCCTCACTTCACTGAGCACAAACTTCCCTAGTAAAAGTTTGGAATTGGAATAGAACTCAGAGGAGCGCTGTGTCAAATTAATGATCAGGAAGGAGGCTCACAGAGCATTAGCAGTCAGCCTCTGCCTGGGGTGAGACCAGGGAATAGATGCCATTCACTCATCTGAACTGAATTGCTATGATAGACTCTGTCCTTCAAAAGACCCAGAAGAACCGAGCGGGACTTCCCTCTGACTTCTGGAGTGGTTGATTCTATTCTGGGCGTGGAAAATACATATTGGATTTCAGATAAGGCCCCGAGAAGCCAACTAAAAGGAATCATTATTAATCTGTTGGTGCTGATGCTGCAGGTTAAAAGGGTTATGCAAGTTAGCACTTCCAATGCTGAAAATCCTTGCTTATGTGTATTGTCTCTCCATTTTTATATACCAGCTGATCTTGTTTAGTGAGGCTAGCTGCATCATTTAGGAGAACTGCACAGCATTTTGGTTTATGTGCATGAGTTAAATTTCACAACATGGAAAGTATTTTTATATGAATATTTCTTGTTCATAATGGTGCTTTTACTGTTTTTTCTTCAGATTGTTTCTTACATACATTTTGTCTGCTGTTTATGCGTCCTCTGGTGTTAAAAGAAAAAAGTAATTAGGTTCTATTTTGTCTTCAACAAGAGAAAAATGTTCTACTAATTCCAGCTCACCCGGGATTTAACAATTTCAATAAGAAATGGCACCCTATTCATTTTTTTTGCAAAATAATAAAGGTAGACACTAATACCGTGAACAGCAGTGGATTGTAAAGCTAATGACGTGCTCTTACCTAACCAACACAAGATTGCTGTATTTGTCAGAATTGTTCCCTAGCTGGAAAAGGGGTACAGGCACATTATATTCCAAAATGCAGATTGTGCTTAAAAAGAGGCATCGGGTGCTGTGGAGCTTTCATGGCTCCTGTAGATCCAAGGTTCTTTAGAGAAAGTTGGTGCTTGGCTTTTACAACCAAAATTCTGTGGCTTAAGGTAAAGGAAATCCCTGTTTCATTCCCTGTAGTCATGGTTCAGCAAGAATGATGTGATAGACATATGAAATGTATTATTTGTAAATGTAGTATACACAGTATAGTTTTGTAGTGTAATTGTAAAATAAAATATAATGGAATACCCAGATTTGTAGGAACACAAAATGTTTCCATCATTACAGAGGGCAAATTTCCATAGGAAGAAGGATTTGGGGGTTTTAAGAGACAGAAAAAAAACCCCAGCTTGTAACTTATCTTGTAAGTTAAGGTCTAGTAAGATACCAACTTTGTGTCTGGTAGATGGATCTGTAGTCGTACATACTCAGCCATCACCCTTGTTAGGTCCCTGGTCATCATTCTTGTATCAGCAGGAAGTAGTTGGTATATCCAGCAACCTACTGAAATGCTGGATTAAGCCAAAGAGAGAGAAATTAAAGAAGGAAAAAAAATAGTCTAATTGTTCTTAAAGTTTTAAGACTCCTTTTGCCATGTATCCGAAGCCCCGAATTTACTCACAAATGCTTTCTCTTCCTCTGTGCTTGAGAGAAGATTTCTGGAAATTATACTATGACAGTTCTAGAAAATAGCACCCTGCCTATTTGTTCTCCCCCTCCCCCTAAAATTTCCTGCCCCTCAGTTACCCTGGCATATGGTTAATTCATGGCTTCGGTCTGCATCATGACTGGGTGAAGGATGAGGAGACTTTAATGTAGATACTGAGGGCATTATACTGTTAAAGGTTGTTGGGATCCTTGGAAGAAAGCATATTGCTCCTCAAGAACTTCTTTTTTCCCCTTTCAGCACTTTTAATTATCTGTTTCTCTGTGTTTATATGTAAATGTCATTATTCTGGAGCTCACAAGTATTTCCAGGCAGCCATCTGAGTCATATGATCTCCTTGGGGAACCATGGAGGTATTTGACTATGGGAAAAATAATACTGATTTAGTGTCTGATGCTATCTTGTTTACTCCACTTGAAATATTTAGATTGTATTAACAGTAATGCTCCTTTTGGGCATTGATTGGCCTTTGATGACCAGTTAGGAAGAGGAGAAAAAAATGTAGGCTGACGTGAGACCATCTGTTCGCTGTCTGAAGGAGCCACCTCCCAGATCTTTTAACACAGAGAGAAAAAAACTCTGGATACAGAAATATTCCCACTAAAAGTGTGAGGAACAACAAGCCTACAAAGGGTATTTTTAAAAAAAAAAACATCAACAATGAGAAATCAGGTAGAGATATGAGTATTTATATCTTATATAAATTATTTATAATTTATAAATATTTAATTTTATATTAAGTCACAATTGAGTATGAGTATATATAGGGAGCAATGACATTAGAACTCCCTGCGATTTGATCAGTATGTTTAGCAGCACGGGAAAAGTAGCACTTATATTTTATATATTATAGAAGAGAAGGAACAGCAGGAGCATAAAATACAGAAATGGCTGGGGGAAATGGCCTTTTATTATAGTGCACAAAGTAATGTTTGTATTCTAGGATGAAATGGCAAACAAGTGGGAAGGGCTCTCAATCACACTAAAGACTAGGGCGATACAGGGTGGGCACGGCGTTCCCCAGGACAGCGGCGGCGCGGCGAAGCCGTGGAATCACAGCATCCTCTGGGGTCAGTCACACTGGCTAAAGGTGTGAGGAGAGCTTGTCCTGGTCTGGCACAGGCAGGTCGTCCATGACCTCAGTGTGCGGGGAAGGGAAGGGAGGTGGCCAAAGCTGTGGCGTTGCCCGAGGTGCCCTTTGTGGCAGAAGGACTCCTCGCCTCGGGGTAACGTATCTCTTACTTGATCCAGGCATCTCAGAAAGTACTTTGTTCTGTGATCGTATGGAGGGTTGTTTAGCTCATCATTTGTTTTGTGAAATGTTTTATTCTATAGCGTACCCATAGCAGTAACGGCCGTAACTGTAATGACGTTTTAATATCATGAGATTTCATTATAACAGTCTGCTTAGTCGGTTTTTGCTGATAAGTGAAATCATGGTGCCAGCTGTTCTGGTGGAATTACCGGGGCCATGTATTACTAAAAAGAAAATTAATATAGTCATTATTCTGGGGTGGTTTTTTTTTTCTGTTGAGTAGCACTTAGAGGCTCCGGTCAGGATTAGAGCCTCATTATAATAGATGATATAAACATTAAAGACAGCCTTACATGGCAAATACAACCTGCTGCTATTGTTTAGTTTAACGTTGAAACAAGCTGGGTTTTGTTTACGGGTTCAGGAAGAGAGGTCGTGTTTAAATAATGATGTTGTTCATGTTTAGCTAATGCAATTAATTCAGCCATCCAAAACCTGCGTAAAGACTAACAGATGTATGTCTGTAGATCTGAGATTACACTCAAAACTCTCAGAAATCTGTTCCACTCACCTTGTGCCCACAGCCCGAATACCGTTCTGCTCAGCGGGGGGGTGGGGGAATGGAAGGGAAACAAATTGTTCTCCATCACAAAACAATGAATACAATACAGTGAATACAGTAGCACCATTTTATTTACAGCATAGATGTTTATTTAATCAATTTATTGGTAGCAGCCTAGAGGAAATTGAACCAAGTTGAAAAAACTATAGCATTTCATCACATACTGGAAAAAAGAATGTGTACAGATACGTTGCAATTTATTGAAATTTCCTGTACTTTGAGATATATTGCATACTGCAGGGAAGATAATTTATCTTTATATCTTACATTATTATTGTATGTGTCAAATAGAATTTTTGTTTGTCATATTTCTAAAAAATATAGGCTCATTTAAGGAAAGCAGTCATCACTGTGTATGGATGTTTGTCATATTTATTTTAAAGTCTTAACCGTCACCTCGCCTTGATTTTTCTTGGAGTGGTAGAAAGAAATTGCCATGTTTCTGGCTGTTTAAAAGAGTGAAGAGCAGCAAGCAGGGCAGAGCGGTGACGGCCGGCACGCTCCAGCCTGGGCCACCAGCACCGTTTGGCCGCATTTTCTGTCTGGTGCTGCTGGCAGGTTCCTCAACAAAGACTCAAAACCCCACCAACTGTTGCACAGCCTGGAAACAGTGGTGTATGTATGGACCTCTCAAGGTGACATCATGACACGCGGCTTCTACACACCTCTCTTCTCTTTTAAAGAGAATTGCCGTGCCCGTAGGCATTTTTCTAGTTCTTGGTGAAAAAGCTGCATTAGATGTCATCATTTTTCAGTGTGATTTTTGCACACTAAAACAAACTTCGCAGTCATCAACCAGAACTGTTGAAGTAATTCCGATATCTTTAGCTCCGCTTCCTAAAAATAATTTTAAAATCACTAAATCCTGCCAAAATTAATCTATTCAGAAGTCTTTGGGAATGGGAAGCTTCAGAATTTTGATCAAATTTCACTTCATATAAAAAAATTCCATGCTGTTTATACTGTCCTTCAAGTTTAGCAATGACAAACCTTAAATAGCAAATGACTCCCTTTGATCATACTAGTATAATAAATACAAAGATGAGCAGTTCTGTTTCTTTTCAATTACTGGCTACAAGGACAGAAGCTTCAAGTTTATTGGGCTGGGGTCAGAAAGGTCCTTGAGGATCTAGTAACAAGTCAAGCAAATGACTGTTTTTCTGCTTTTTGCTTTTGTGAGAAACCTTGCATTTGGAAGAAAAAATACTGTTCAAGATTATATTATGGCTATCTTATTTTTATTTTTTTAACAAACAAAATGTTTAAAAATGAAGATGAGGAAATAGATTATTCTTTGCTCTTTTCATTTTGCATTCAATTGCATTTTTTCATATAATTAATTATTTTTTGAAAATACATTAAACTTTGAAATTATATCATTGCAAAAGCATTATGTCACACAGGAACAACAGTTAGCACTGATCACTTGGAAAAATAATGCAACTCATTTATATAAATTAATAGCCTAGAGGAACCCAAGAACCATAAAATAAATATCCATAATATTACAGCAGATAAATGTAGCTTCTGCAGAAATCACTTCCAGAGCTTAATTAGAAATGGTTATTTTTGAAAGAAATCTTGTGGTTTGAATTAATAAATGTAATACAATATTCAGACTAGGAGTTAAAAATATGTTTTCCTTTACCCTTTGAGACGGGACTTAAATGGGAAGGGAACAGACCCAGGGAATTGTTGTATTATTACTTAGTGGTGCATTAATACAATGTTATACCCAAAAAAGAACCTGCAGTGTAGGGATCTTTCTGCATTAATCTGTGGTCTGTGGTTTCACAGCGTATTTACAGAATGACCCCTGACATGTTGGTATTTCCCTCGCCATCTCTAGCGAGGAGCTGGCGGGTGCCGGAGTCCGTGTGGCCAGGACGGAGCACAGAATGTATGTTCCACAGTCAGTTGGGTTTTTTGACATTATCACATACTTTAAGCAGTCTGTCCACAAAAATGTTGGCTATTTTTGTTATATAACCTAAGACAAATACTAATAATGCCATTACAGATGATTTATTCATAGCCAAACAAATTAGCGTCATTTAGTAAAGTCAAAAATTGGAGTGCAGCATAGCAGATAAAAACCCAAGAGTGATACGTTGGCCTGTACCAGTCAGTCTTACTGGTGTTTTGCCAGCCTGTGTACTCCCGGCACTGTCAGAGAGCACACGTGCAAGAAGGTTTAGGTGAGCACGCCTCAACCTTCATCATTACCACACACACACTCGGGATTAGAGTAAATGTTTCAATTATAGAAAAATTCCATTTTGGGAACGTTGTGGTAGTTCTTGTTCACTGTAACAAGTTTGGGGGGTTTGCAAAGGTTAATAGTATGCAATGCACAGGTCAGTCAGAGCTCAGACGGGGAATAAATGAGACCCGTGTTGCACCTTAATGCTGATTGACTACAAGTGTTGTGGGGTAACTTCAGTTATACAAGTGTCCAACTTGTGGCCACCATTCTTCTGTCAATATTTGATGTTTTCCTCTTTTAGTTGCAGCTGATCCAGATGTTCCTCACCCTCTGTCATGACTCCTAACCCTGGGAATCGTCTCACAGTTGGTAACTGCAGCAGCGAATCTCAGAGATGCTTAACTTTGATCTTATCCAGCCAAAGAGCTTCTGTCTTTTCTTTCCTGATTTCCTGTGGTTCGGAGTTTAGGGTTGGGGTTTTGGTTTTGTTTGGGGTTTTGTTGGCTGTGGTTTTTTGAGGGAATAAGAACAGGGGGCAGAAAGGGAATCGGAGCAGTAAGTAAGCTTGTCTTGAATCACCTGATCTTCGATCCAGGTGTCCAGTTTGTTTGTTAAGGCACCTCATCCCTCTGGGATGCCCAGGCCATCAGAAACCTTAAGTCAATGTGATGAAATTTATTCTCCCAAAGCCTGAGCCCCGAGGTGCTCGTTTTCCACCTCGCTGAGCTGACTCAGACTCCAGCCGAGGTGTAGCACCGTCGCACTACACCCGGTTGGGTGACATGAACTGGGTCTATTTCACCCAGCCCTGGCCACCGCTGCTGCCGCTGCCCGGTGTGCCCTCCGTCCCGCTGCGGCTGCTGGGGGGCTGGGAAGACAGATGGCTCTGACGGTTTCTAAAACTCTGCCTTTTTATGGCAGGCGGGTAAAGGGATGTGCAAATCAAAGGGCTGCTGTCATTCCTGGCTGAAAGCCAAACAGCTTGGAACAATTCCGCAGAGAATTTGAATTGCTCGCTCCATCATCTATAGTGGAATAAGACTAATAGTCAAAATTTGTCTTAAGCGATCAAAAATTTATGCCATGGTCGGCTCAAAAGTGTTGGAGATGCATCTTAGGTATTAGGAGTTAAAATACCAGATTCGGATACTTCTGGCAACGTCTTTTCCTGGTGTTGCTATAATTTCAGCGGCAGCTGACAGCTGTAATAGGGATGGGTGAGTTATTGCAAATAACTTGCTTATCGTGTAGCTTTGCACTGGGAGAATATTTAGTGAAATTAGTGTCAGTTTTGGAGACAGTGAAACCCTTTGGCAAATACAGCAGGGAATTTGAACACTAACAAAGAAATAATACATATATCTTGCCCTCCTTGTCCCTGTACCATATAAACCTGAGGACTTTTGTATCAGGTAAGAGTAACTCTCCCATCTAATCTGAAAGAGATTTTAATAATTAGTTACAGAAGTATTGATATCTCTTCTGAAAATCTGATAGCAAATTGGCCAGAGCTACCATTTTCAGATAAACCTTTGACGTGTGCGTCCTTGACCAGTTCATATTTCCTGTTGTCAGTGAGTGGCCTGACAACCACACGATACAAAGGCACAGTTTTCTTCCATGTTTATTAAAGATTTTCTGTCCTTATTTTCTTTAGATATCAAAGTACAGCTTGGTCTTAAGTGGAGGAAAATGCCACTTGTCTTGGTTGCAGCTGGGGAGGTGCTGGCCAAGGAAAGGGAGACCAGAACCCCATCCCTGGAGGGGTTCAAGGCCAGGTTGGAGGGGGCTTGGAGCAACCTGGGCTGGTGGGAGGTGTCCCTGCCCAGGGCAGGGGGTGGCACTGGGGGGGCTTTAAGGTCCCTTCCAACCCAACCCTTTCTGTGATTCCATGATACCATCAGGACTCACCAGGAGGCTGCTGCCACCTTTGCCTTCATCTGTCAGAGCAAGTGTGGACCTACCCTGTTGTCTTTTTGGTGCATCAGCCTCCAGAGGGATGAAGCATCTCAATGAGCTTCAAAGGTCTTCCTCCTCTGCTCATGAGGAGAACTGGATAATGGCCTGTCCATTGGGCTGTAGCAGCCGCCAAGGATTACTCAGGCAAGGCAGAGGAATTTCCTTTTACCCGTCTTTTGAATGTGTCTGCCCACTCCTCTGTCCCAGTTTTCTGTCTCATCAGGACAGGAATTCAAGCTCTAAATTACAGTGAGATTAAGCATACAGTTTTCAGTTGTTTTGATTTTTTGTTAGTGTGGGTTTTTTTCTAAATGTATTGCAAAATGATTAATTAAATAAGGTTTGATTCTATTAATGTCAGGCACTCACTGTCAGACTTCCTGCTTTTCAGAATACCTTCAATGCTGATAAAAATTATTCTAGTGAAGGTTTGCTGAAATGTAAATTCCATATGTTTACTCCTGTATTTCAAACCTAAATGGTACAAGCGGTTTCCTTTTAACATTCACATTTATTCTGCGTTTATTTATAATCTGATGAGAACAAAAAAACATCTCAGTGTGAGTTGCCGTATCTTAAATAGCGGACAATGGAGCCAACATGTAAAACCGTCTATTAGCGTGTCAGTCAGAGTGTTATTGCACTCCCCAAAAATAGCAGGTCTACTTTGAACAAGGCTGTGATTTATGATTCAGAATCACAAAAACTCTCTTTTTGAGCCAGTAAAGAAGACATCTGGGAAGAGCAGATCTCAGCCTATTCAAACCTCAGAGATTTTACCATTTATAAATTCAAATTATCTGCTTTCAGCATTGAAATAGTGTTTCTGAATGACAAAAAGAACTGATCATTGGTGTACAACAGGCTGACTTAACCACGGGCTTCACTGGCGCTGTGCAAGAGAGGTTTTGTAAATGTGGTGTTAAGAGTAGCTGGTGGTTATCTCATATTTGGTGTGAGCAGGAAAATAAATTTAGATAAATATAGATGATAGTTCTTAGATGGCAGCTCCCTATAAATTTATGTCTAATATTAAAGAGTTATACTTCTGATAAAATTAAGGAACTATTGAAAGGCTATTGAATAGTAAAGGCTATTGAACTCAGATTTTAGATGGAGGTTTAAGAACCTTGGGGTTTGTCACATAGGGAACAAACAAAAGCAGCTGGAGGATCTTCACACACTGAAGGTCAATGTGGTTGATACTGAAGCTGCAGAAGCCAGAGCAGAAACCAGGTCACCACCATCTGGTGTTCACGAGGTCATCAGCTTCGGGTATGAAGTCTGGTGATGTTATTTTAAGCGCTCGTTTTGTGCTGAGCGTGAGATCTGGAATACGGATCCTGATTCCAGCACTTTTGAGGGCACAACTTGCATTGACTTCAGCTGAGCCAGGAAAACACCCAGGAAGTATTTTTGCATGTTGTTGCAAATATAGTGAGAAATGTAGGAGCCACACATTCTGAGATCTGGCTCAGTATATTTGAGCCTCTTCCCTCTCTTCTCTGCCTGAGCACGCCACAGAATTTCTGCCCATCCCTTTTAACATGATTGTTGTGCTGTCTTTTACACAGGGAAAAAAGAAGAAAGAGAAGTACGCAGAGACGTTGGTAACCCACTGTCAGACCGAGCTCCGGACTAGAATTTGTCAATGGAAGATGCTAGATCTTGTTCTGTTGGCTTTGCGGAGGATTTACCTGTGGAATCCAAGTGCTTGCACAACTCTGCTGAGAAGTTCCAGAGCTGACCTTCAGCATCACTCCTGAGCGACTGCTCGAGCTGCGCACCCTGAAACCTCCCCTGGCTTCAGGTAAGGGCAGGGGTCTTCTCTGGAAGAGGCTTGCCCAGTGGTGGTGAGTGATGCCGTGGATTCTTTATGTGAGCAAATGGACACTGAGTGTACATAATTGCATTTCCTTAGTATCATTTACTTAAGTTCAAAATGTGTAATTCACTTAGTATTTTATAAATTCTTATTTTGGAGTTGGGCCAGAAATTAGAACAAAAATTGAAATGACCATAATATTATTTTTTTTAATATGGAGTGCGCATATAAATGGAAGGAACCAAATCAAGACGTGATTCAGACTCATTATAAATAGCAGCTTAACACTGAAATGTGCTGATATGAAAAAAAATAAGTGCAGGATTAATTATAAAGAAAAATAAAGTGAACACATGCAATAAACTAATTAAATGTGAACTTATTCATAGAAAAAGAATGTTTACCCTGTCCAGAGATAGATTTAAGGTCTACTGATAATTAGAAAATCCTGCTAATAGTACTACAGGACATTAAAAATTCCTATACAATATTTCATCAAATGATAGGGTTTGAAATACAGGAAACTGCACGCACTTTTCATTCCTTTTAGTACCATGTGCTTCAGCAGTTTTTAGATACACTGCCTTCTAGAAAGCTATATCTTCTGGATGGCACTGGCCTCGCAATATTTCTGCTCTACTCTAGTTCTCCTGTAACAGATTGGATTTGGTATTGAAACCCTTCCAGGTGATTTGGGGAATTTACGCCTCTTGCACCAAATGGAAATTAACTTGTTACATGAACAAAATTCAGCAGGACAACAAATTACTACAACAAATATTCACCTGTTCTGCTCTAAGTGTCCATCCTTGGAGACTTCTGATGTGTAGTTTGTGGGAAATGCTAACTTTACATGAAGAAGAAGAAATTTAGAGTTACACCAGAGGTTGTGTGTCAGTAGTACAGAGAGTAGAACAGCCAGTCCGAGGGCTCATTGCGGGGCCAACGGGGAAAATACAGCCAAGTCAGAAAATCGTCACAAGTTTTGCAAAGGTATGGAGTTGTAGCCTTTCTTGCTAGACCCGGGTTTGCTTTGGCACCACGCTGTGATGTGCTGCTGCTCTGTGTGCGGTGCGTTCAGATGGCACAACGTGCCTGTTTCTCCTGTTCCCGCACTCGGTGCTCAAGGACACCTTGGATCAATCATCTCTGCACATCTAGCATCTTTGAGAAGGGTTCCCAGACTACTACAGGGCCACGTTTTTGCTATTGTTCTCATTTTCAGTTTTCAGTAACATCCATAGAGCTTGGCCAGTAGAATTATCAGAACAACAGAAGGATTTTTTTATCTAATTTTAATTACAGTTGTAGTCGTCTTTATTATATCTGCAGATTGGTGGCTGAAATAGGGAAGGTCCTGAACTGAAATGTTGATTCCAAGTACTCTGAAGCTTTTCAAATGGGTGACGTAGAGATTCAAATTTTGTGTTTGTCATGAGATTCTAGTTAAAAGGTAATTATTCCTGCCATAATTACTGTTAATCCCAAACTTTTAAGTATAATTCAGCCCTGAAGTCTCCTCCATAGTAAAGACGTGCGGCCTGCCATGATGAAATGAATATGCAAACAGTGGTTCAAGAACAGTAACAGTCCTTTATTAGCCAACATTTCTACTCCGGAGGCTTCTTGGCAGCGTTTGCAAAGCCCTGCTCCAGCTGAAGCCCAGCTCCCACAGGAAGGATGGGGCCGTTTGGGGCAGATCTGCAGTAAATGGGGTCTCTGAGAGGTGTCGGGGCGCTGGAGGGGCACGGGCAGGGTGGGGGGGGCCATGGCCTCCCCTCCCGTCCCTTCTGCCAGCGGGAGGGACCAAAGGCTGTTCTATCAGTGCGTGGAGCCGGGTCTCGCTGTAGATGAGAGATGGGAAGTGGTCTCTAAACACATCTACTACAGTAATTCCTGAGCTCTTCTTGTTTCAAAGAAGGATGGATTATTTTTTATTATATTTTTTTTTCCCTCATCTGTGTACTCTGTATTCAGCTACCTATTTCAGGAACAGGTAAGGACCTTGTGAAATGAAATAATCTCTACTTTTTCTTCCATGTTATGTTTTACCCATTAGAGCTCTTTTCTTCCTTTGTTTTCTTGTGCTTTTCTTTCTTATTAAGGGTTATTTCCATTTGCATTTATCTTCAGGCCAAAGCCAAGACCCGCTGATTAGGAGTGTTTTTGTGGGTTTCAGAGACACCAGTTTTTTTAAATCCCTGAGACAGCACCACTTACAGAGAGTGTTCTGGACCCTTTATGATGTGACATTATGGTGAATTTTATAATTGTTTACTGCCGCCTATGGTGCTAATAAATGCATCTCTAATAGGAATAGAGAATAGAATACTCTTAGTTACAGATGAATATTCCTCTCTAATGATAATAAACAATAAAATGCTCTTAGGAATAGAGGAATATTCCTCTCTAATAGGAATAGAGAATAGAATACTTTAGGAACAGAGGATAGAATACTTTTATTCCTAAAATGTCGATTACTGTAAGTGATTCAGAAATCCTAATGAATAGCTATGTATAAGGAAGTCATTTTGAAAGTGAGCTTTTGGAGTGCATGAAAACACAAAGAAATGCAGCTTGCTTAGGAGGTGCTGATGAGATCAAACAAGTCCAGCAGAAAATGGAGCTCTTGGACTTGACAGGAATAATTTTGTTAAGTGTGAGCAGATATGACTCCCAAAAAGAGTAAGCATCCAAATAAGAGGCAGTTAATCTTACAATAAAACAGTGCTTGAAGCATTTGCAAACATTCATCAAATCCTTTCCGTAGGAGCAAGGAATATTTTAGGCGAGATTGTGACTGTGGGTTCTGGCAGGATTCGGGTTATGAATACAGATGGCCTCTAAGTAGATGGCTGATGGGGGCAGGTCGGAGGATGCCTTCGGACCAGCACTGGGAGGGTGTGTGTGTGTGCACCCACAGCTGGGGCAGCACAGGAGGGCTGAGGGGGCCGCTGGCTGCTGCTGGGTGGGAGCTTTCCCACGGCCAGGCTTAAATGCAGAACTTTGGCTCATACAATATCCTGGTGGAGGTACCACAGCTCAGATCTTCATTCCCATGCGTTTCTTCCCTGGGTTCATTTCTTTGGGAGAATTTATTTCTTGTCTGGGCCCAGTTCTAGAATATCCTTTTCCTCTCAAACTCTCAATGAGCCTCCTGTTTCACTTGTCTTCTAGGTAAAAACTTCCTTCAATATTTCAGGAGTCCTCCAGTGTTTCTGCTGTCCTGTTAAACTCCGGGTGCTGGGGAGGTTGGAGTTTACTTTTTGTCTGGTTTTTTGGGGTGGGTTTGCTTCAGTAAAAATGTAAGCCTTTTTTGCTGCAGGATTTTTTGAAGTTTTCCCCAGAGTGTCTGAGTAAAGTCTTCCAAACAGCTTCTGGCTTCTTTCTCTTCTTTCTCAGCTCTGTACACAACGCACACAAAAGTTTCTCTCTCCACTTTTTTTTCCCCTCTGTGGAAAGAAAACCTTCAGAAAGGCTGCCTTTCCCCTTGCTTGCTATCTAGTTGTCTCAAACACTCTTTTATTTGAAGTATTCAGGTAGTGCTGAGTGAAAGGTATTTATTTTTTCATTTGCTTGCAGGTAAGACTGGATTATCGCATGATGCCTTGCATTAGAATTGGAGCTATAAAGGATGCTGCTGCCTGCACGCTGAGCCCTGTGTGCTGAGATGCCTGAGGATATGATGTGCCTGATGTGCCAACCCTTCTGAGCTCCTCTTGCACGTCGCCTTCCCTCTGCTGTCCCCAGCCCCGGCAGGAGCCCAGGAAACCCCTCGTGGTGTGAGCATCAGCAATGCCACGGCACCGTCTTCAGGCTCCGGGACCGGTACTGGTCAACGTGATCTTTTAATTGCCCACCTGTAGCTGGGAATTAACACAGACAAGAATTGCACCTGCTGGTTTATACTGTGAAATGAAGGCAGGAGCATTTGAACTGCCAGCGACTGAAATACAAACGGTTCTCTGTTATGCCTGTAGGTTTTACTGGCAGGGGTGTGCTGTCAGTTCCACAACACCACCGCCGTGCTGACTGCTGTGTACATGTCCAGGGGTTAAACCCGTGTTTAAAACATCCCCAGCGAGACTCAGTACACCGGCATAGAGATTTCTCGCATCACCTTTCCCAGAAGAGTGGATTTTGGTGGGTGGGTACACCTAAAAATGCTCCGTGGTGAACACCTGGTTTGATGAAAGATTATTTGTTCCATAAAGTTTACATAGTCATTATTAGTCATTTTGCTCTCTTAGAGGCTGCTGTTTAGCAGACGGCGTGCAGTCAGGCAGGTTTACCTGGTGCTACTTGCAAACCAAGCAGGGGTTGGGTACCAGCTGCCGTGACGAGTGCCACGGGGTTTGTTTCCTTCTGGGCTCCTCCTGACCTGTGTCTGCTTTTGTTCCAGGCTCTGCTGTCACCCATCTCTTCAGAGTGTGCTTAAGGCACCCAAACTGCTGGTACCAAGGCGAGCACAGCTCTACCTCACCCGGAATTTTACTCTCAGCCCCATTATTGGTAACACTTCATATATATTTGGTATTCTGAAAATGGTGAAAAAAGTCATGAAGTTTACAGATGGAGAGGGAGCACTGGAGTTTTCATAGAAGTATTCAACACATTTTATACCCCAAATTAATAGCTGATAATCAAATTATGTCACTGTATTCATTTTTAGTAAAATTTATTAAACAGTGTAATATTTCTAAAATACTAATCAAGTATAGAATGTTGTTCAGACATCAGATTTTTTCAGAAAGGAAGATAACTGACTGCAGACACTTCTGGTAACACGGTAAAAAAAAAATAAATCCCATTATCAGTGGAAGAAGGAAACAAATCCTACAGGAACATTTAATCTTTCCTTTTGTATACACAAGGAAAGAACCCATACGGCTTTAATCTGGGGTTGTATTGGTTTCAGCTTGCTCCAGTGATAGATAAGGATGTGATTATTTGTGACAAATATGAATTTCCTGTAGGTATTTTATATAAAAACATAGAGAATTGGCAAGAAACTTAATAGTCGTTCAGGCTGGAAGTTTAATCTGTGTCTGAAGCGCGTTGGGCTCGGTGGGAGTGCACCCCGCGTGGCCCTCAAGGAGATGCAGTGATTTTCTGCACAGCTTATGGTGTCCCCACAGTAAGCACGAGAAATGCTCCGTTTGAGCAGGAGACTTACCTGAGTGTTAAAGATCCCTTTCCAGGCATTGCCTCTGGATTTCTAACTGCCCGACCCTCTTCGTTATGAAGAATATATGAGACATCAGGAAGTCTATATTTTAATAAAGAAACAGAAAGGAAAGGAGGAAAAGCATCCAATTAAAATTCCTGTGGGAAACGGCTTCTTCCCCATAAGCACACGCGCACACACGTGCACCCAGCCTCCCCCTCTCTCCAGTGCAGAACGCTTCAGTGGTTTGGGGCTCTCTCCTCTATAAACTGACCGATTTTTTTGTTCTATCAGGTGTTCCGACACGTGTTGGCTGGACAGTTGCTGTAGGACAGATCAAGCAGTTCTTGTCTGAAAATCTGGAGTCCAGTGTAACCAAGTGGAAAGTGAAGATATTTGGTGACGTAGAAATATTTTTAACAGGGAAATGCAGCTGAAAAACTGAGAGCTTTTCATGAGGTCTCAAATGACTGTAGCCCAGTCTTCTTCCAGAAAAAAATGGTCATCACCTGCAAAGCTTTCCCAGAGAGATGGGATGAGAAGGTAAGGTAAAGAGAATAGAAATACATTTTGCATGTTGATTAAGTTTATTTGTGAAGCATTGTATGTGACATTAACTGACACGTTAAAGCTCTCAAATGTGGCATCATCAGGCATTCCCAAGACTTATGGTTAGTGATTGTGGCCTAAAATATCCTTGAACTGAGCAATTTTGCTGTTGTTTTCATTTTGGTATTTTCTGAAACTATCCACCATCTTCAGTCTGAAGTAAAGCTCTAATTTTGAACTGCTGTTGCTTATTCACAGTAATTTTCAACTCTTTTTGGCTTTTTCCTTGTGTATGATAGCTTGCCCTTGAAAAATAGCTGTCTGCAACCAGGAGGTTCTACTGAAGCTGGAAATTGTCAATGAAAATTTGAACTGGGAAACAGTGGCTGGTGGTTTGGAGCGTCAGTTGAACAGTGTTCATCATGGTCCCAAGTTATAAACCCAAATCAAACATTTTGCGAAATTTCTCTCAAGAATAGTTGCACAAACCTAGTTGTGCTGTGTAAAATTCAGCTCAGTCACCCAAACCTCTGGTGATCTTTCAGTTGAGTTCAGGTGACACACAAATTGATGCCTTTATATATACACTCTGTGTAACCTGTGTTTCCTTTTGTAAAGATACTTTTAAAGATTAAATATTTTGTGAAAGATAACTGCCCACATGCAAGGTGATTGTAACAGTTAGAAAAGTTAAACTGTAGTATCTATTTAGTAATAAGGGTAAACTTTATTAAGAAAAATAAGTCTTTTATAATTAGAAGTAATCAATGTACTTTATGTAACCTGGCAGCAAATGACTGTGCACCCACAGGGCTACTTAGGTTCAAAACCAATTTGGTAATCTTCCAACTGGAAATTACAATAAATTAAGGTCATTTCTCCGAGGAATGACGTAAACACTTAAGTAATGGAGCTCCTCTCTTTATGTTGAATCGCATAAGTAAAATTAGAGCCTTCTTAATTACATCTATTGTTGAATGTTTCGATCGGGCATTTAAATACCTGCAGTGGGGCTCACAATCACATTTTTCCTTGCTAAGCTGGAAGCATTAAACCCCCAAGCAATCAGCGCAGGCATATCTGTTCCGCACAAAAGGCAGCAGGAGAAAACAGGCTAACTAGTTAAGCTAACAAAAAAAAAAATAAAAATCCCAGCCCTACAAATTGTGGTTTTTTTCCATTTCAAATTAAAGTGTATGTTGCCCTCTATTATATTTTTACACATTGCCATTAAAAAACTATTATTGGTTGCTCATAGTGGCTTGCAGTTTGCGGTTTGTTCTTCAAGAGATATAAGGCTATAGGAAATCAGGGTAAGTAGGCACTTTCCCTTCTTGTTTCTCCACATCTCCATCCAATTTTGCAGGAAATACTTCTCTTCAGAGGGGAGCCTGATCACCGTACAGTATTGTGTGGCACCATACAGGTGGGTTGTCTTTAGTTTTCTTTGAACTCCTAAATGATGGTAGGTAAATAATGTCATTTTCTAGCTTGACTACATGGAAAAACTCCTTTTGGTATGCAGAATTAGCTTCTTGGCATTTTTTATTGATGTCTTCTTTAATCAAATACCAAAGTTATTCGGTGACTCAAACCTAGATGTCTGAAATGGATATTTAGCCAGAGTCCTTGATGCGCTTTCCAGGTCTCACTCCTGGTGGCCTGGCCCTGATTTGGGGACTCGCAGGGGCTTTCTTGCAGCAGCGCTGCCCCGAGCGCGATGGCTGAGCCTGGGGACCCCCTGTGCCAGCCGTGGGGGTCTGGGGGGGAGTCTCTGCTCTTCGCTTGACTCATTGCCCTCCTCAGTTCTGCACTCCACCATCTCTCGTTTTCCTGCCTTATTTAAGACAGTAAGGCCAGAAAATGCATTCTCATGAGGCTTGGGGAGGTAGAAAGGAGAGACAATTCTGCACTGAGCAGATGGGAAGGTACAGATGCAGCAGGATTTAATTCAGGCCATTAGGTCTTGTGAGCAAGAGACACTGAGTTTACAAACACCTGGGAATTTCATGTTTGTCATGTTTAGACTTCTTTTACCCATTCAGATACACTGATAGGCAGGAAGTTGACTCAAGAAATGCAAAGGAGGACTATATTCGGGTGCATTAGCTGAAAAAGCCTGTGCAAACTGTAGTTGATGTTGACAAGTGAACTGTGGAGTCTGTGTTTTATTGAATTTTGTTCAGTTCAATAATGTAGGAAAATGACAGGAGGAAATGTATTAAACTTATACATATGGATGTGAATGTCATGCATGAACATTCTGGACATAAAAAACATCATCATGACATAAAAATCATCTTTCTCAGATAATAGTGTTTGATGTTGTTCTCAGAAGTACTTCTATAAGCAGATAGTATTAATAAAACAATAGAACCGAATTTTAACAGGAATTTTATTTCTGTTCATGAATATGCATTCAGGTATCTTCTGCCCCTGGGCTAGAAATCCATGATTTTCAATGCCTGCGTAGCATGACCGAAGTCCCAGGTAGTCAGTTAAAAAGCCTGTTACTCAGAACAACATATGAGTAAGCCCAGACCTCCTACAAGGATACGAGTCTATATTGTTATCAGTCACATTCAGTTTCCTGCAGACAAAATTGGATGTTTCTGAACAGTAATTATGCTTTTGCAATACGTTATAATTGGACAAATAAAGTTCAAAATGTTCTCCTTTGTATATTTTGCGGAACCAGAACAGTGGTGGCTGAGAGATATTAAAAATACATGAAATCAATTTCTCTTGCTTCTTTCACATGGCAGTTTGTCTTTCAATGTATATTTATAATTAGACTTTGTGAGTATGTAAATGATGCAATGAGTGACAAAATGTTCGCTTTTTAAAGACATGCTTTTATTACAGTAATGTTTAACCAGTTAAAATGATTTTTTAAATCTTCCTTTCCTCTGTACAATAACAAACCAAAAAAAATAAGATGAGATGCACTTCAGCCTTGCTTAGCAATTAAAAATTTTAAAAATACTTATACTATTACTATGTATCATTATTAGTGCACGAGACGTGGCATTTTCAGAAAATGGAGGGAAAAAAAGACTAAATCCATTCATTGTGCAAAGATGATAAAGGACTCCAAATTTACTTAATCCTTGCTCAAGGGTTTGCCAAGTCACTCTTCATTTTATCTTGCTTCATTGAAACTAAAAAACATTTGCCATTGGCTTCAGCAGAAACCAGAATTTTTCCCTGTCAAGTGCGAGTAATATAGAGATTTCATTTATTTTCTCAATAGGGTGCTTACTAAAAACCTACTAAATTGTAGGTTTCTTAGTAGTGAGCTGTGCTTGGCTGAGAGACGGGTCCTATTCCCAGCCAGAGACAGAGACAAAGATGGGCTTGACCTTAAGGAGATGCTTTGTAACGTGGCCAGGGGCCACGGCACAGGTCGTCTCACTTCGATCTCAGTGAGGACTGGATCGGCCTCTGTCCTCATTATCAGGATTTTGTGGGAATGCTCAAGTATAATCAAATTTTTAAAAAGTGTTTTTGCTTATTACACGCTGGTTGGCTGAGACCCAGCATCCCCTGCCTAAAGGGTTGGTTTAGCATCCAAGCTGCAGATCACGAAGATCGTTTTAAAATTCTGCCAATAAACTGAAGGAAAGGTTAGAATGCTGGTTCTATTTTTCCCCTCCTTTCAGTATTTCACTACTAAAGTGCTCCTGCCAGAAACAGCCTTTCCCCTGGGCTCCTGTGAACGCCCCCACTTTGGGACAGGTCTTTTCCCTTTTGAAAGGCAGAAGAAAAAAAAACTCTAGAAGATCTCAGAAGGACCTGAATACCCCTGCTGGCTCTGCATATCATGAAGTGTAAAGCCTCGCTTTAACCCTCTGTTGGCACTTCTGTTGCAGCAGCACCTGCAGCGTGCCTTTGGTCAGCGTGGCAGACCCTGCACCCTACGGAGCAACTCCCTCCAACCTCCAGGAGCTGCTGATCATCAGGTCCTGCTCGTGGGAGAGGTCCCAGTGGCCAAAGGGAGCACGGGAAAGCCTAAAGAAAAAGCCCATCATAGCCAAACTTGTGGACTTTTGATGGTGGAATTGTAAAAGCAACAAGCAGTGCTGGCAGCAGGATGGAAGGAACGTTTCAAGCTGCTTTTGTTAGTTTATAGCAGGGATCCCATCAGCAGTGTCCAAATGCCAGCCAGCAGAGCAGAGTCAGAGCGCTTTCAGCAATTTCATTATAAACCCTGCTACTGAGAAATTTATAAGACTGCTATAAAACTTCACTCAAGGCTGATCAGTGCCAGAGAACATTCCTTTTCCACTAAAAAATAACATGCGGCTGCTGTTTATAAATGATAGGGTTGCGAAAGTGGAGAGAGAGAGGCAGATTTTCAAAGGCATAAATTGGGGTTGGATACCCATTCTCTGCTTCTTGGAATATCGGTCAATAAATTCAAAACAAAAGAGATGAGGCAAAAAAACTTTTACAGAGTTCCTGTGTAGCAAAGCATAAATTTTGATGAATAGGAGGAAGTAATGATGGAAATTTGCCTGCATAAATTTTTTTCCCCCTCAACAGGCTATTTTTTTTTCCCTACTCTGTCTTTTAAAATTATAATTAGATTTTGGATTATGTTCTTTTGGTGATTGAAACTTTAAAAGGACAAGTTGCTAGAGTTTCAAAATTATCTTCTATAACTTCTCCTTCATATAATTTTATACCTGCCCATATTGTCATTTTAACAGCTTCCTGCTGTGATAAATTATAATGACCATCTGCCCATGATCACCTGTCAGCTATAAAATATTGCAATATACATTTTGAAATTGGACAAATTAATCTTTGCCTGATAGACTTTTCCACTGTCTTATTTCTTATATACCTCTGTAATATTTCTTCTTCTAAATTTGGCTGCCTTCTAATTAATAAAATTAAATAAGAGGAGTTAGACAAAGGAAATTAAATTCCAAGTTGCTAAAGGACAAAGAGTTTGAGTAACACACACAAAAAGTATGACAAACCTGTGTTCCTGTAGCACCTCTTTTCCTCAAGGTTTTACAGGCAATACAGCTTGTGACATCTCTTACTGTCTGTCTCCTTCACTGTGCATAGCGAGTAGGTATGGTGTGATTAACAGGATGGATTTGCTGAGTGCAGTTCCTGCTCGACACAAAGAAAGAAAAGATGTGACCAGAAGGAAAAGGCGATTTGCAGGAGAAGGACTTTCTGCCCATTTTTCTACACTAAAGTGGACGACTGAAAAATAACTCTCCAAACAACTCCGCAGTTTCCAACTTCCCTTCCTTTCTCTGTCGCTCCCCGAGGCAGTGGAAGGTGGAGGGAAGGCCACCAGTGGCAGACAGGCTGGTAAAGAGGGGTCAGGGCAAACATGTCTCTGGTGAAGCCATCTGGGTCCTGGGAACACCAGGAGAGGGCCGGGGGGGTGGCAGGACAAACTACATCTAGATCCTTGACATGTCTTAAAACATCCTTCAGTTGCAGTTAAGCCTCAGCCAGCTCAGAGTTGAAGACAGCCTTGTTCTCCTCTCACCTCGGGTGGCCCTTGGCTCAGAAATCTGCACTGATTTTACAAAGGAAGAAGGGACCTGTTACAGGTGGGAGGTACGTTTTTTTTTCAAATCTAGCGTTGTGGTGTTATTTCCCTGTTTCCAGATATCTGTTGCTATACTTGCGTAAGGAATAAAGAAAAAATAACATTGTTGGATTTTCCTATACAAATGGTTCATCGTTTCGTATATACATATACATACATAAAAAAATGTTGTATATACTGTGTGTCGGGATGTTTTGTTGTGACATGGAAAGTTTGCTTTTTGTAGTAGCACATGATGGCAGGAATTTTTCCCCCCATATATGACCTGGCACTGAAATATGAGGCGTATGATTTTGCAGGAGAATAACAGTTTTAGCTATATTACATGTTTAAAATCCCAACTGAACGTAATATAACTTTACTATCTCGTTTCTCCTGAGGCATCAACACCATTTATCACCACTACTGCCATCTGGCATGTCTGAACTATCATGATCAGCATTTTATGTAGAAATGAAAGCATTCAATATGGTCTCTCTTCTCTAATGCTCGGAGGTCAGATACAAGACTGCTGGAGGCAGTGGAGATGCATTTTTATCACACACTTGAGAGACATCCGTTTGACATATTTTATGGTTTTCTAGGTTAAGACCAGCCAAGCTTTTTCTTACTTGCACTGACCTGGCATGGGGTCATTTGCTGTAATAACAATCTGAGATTAATTCAGATGAGTTTCATTGTACTGCGGTGTGAAAAGTTTGGCACACGCAGCCAAATATTTGGGGGCTGAAAGCCAAATTTCTGGCACATTTTTTACAGAGCTTGGATGAAAGGCAATGGAATCCTTGCCCAGCTGTGTTCTCCCTAAGGAAAGGCTGCATGAGGTTTGCTCAGCTGAGGTCTTTGTGAAGAGGTGTTGGTTGCTCTCCTTTCCTCACTGAGGACTCATGGAATGTGAGCTGATGACTTAGTTAAGAGTATCTTGTAATTTAGGTTTAAAACTTCAATACCAGTGTGTAAAAATATATGGCTGTTCCTTTTTACACCGCAAATTCATGAGTCTCTGTCAATTCCTAAGCCTCAGTAATCCATCATGCGAGGAGCAGTGTTACCACAAATATGTTTTATCGTCAGCCCCTCCACAGCCGTTTGTGATCATTTTAAGATAGAGGAGGAATTCTGGAATACAATATTGGGTCTGCAACTCTCCACAGATCACACCACAATCCTTAATTTCTTTAGAGTTCGTACTAACGATATATATCTACTTAAAAAATTTCAAACTCCATTTTTCAGTGTTCCATTAGAATAAACGAATAGGTTTTGTTGACATTATACAAGTCATGAAAAACACAGGTAAATTTGGTATGGCCAGGACGTGGTGAGTACGCAGGAGGTTTTGGGTATGTATGAAAATTTATTCCAAGCATTTCCTTTTATTAGCCAGTTGTGACTGAATTGTCTCATGCTTTTTTTTTTTTTTTGGTTGGGTAATATTATGTTAAGGCAAAAAAACCTTCCAAAAATTGTCATTTACTAAGATTAAAGAGCCAACACTTGATGGTAAGCACTGTGAGGTAGCCAGGAGAGGGCAAGTTATCTCTGTAGGCTTCTTTTTTTCTTTTGCTCATAAAATCTACTCGTTGTCATTCACAGTGGTTCTAAAAAAAAAAAAAGAAAAAGGTTGTAGGTTGTCCATGCTTATTGATTTTCAGTAATTCTACATGAAATCCACTGAGCAGCAGATAAAGGGTCAAATTCTAATACAACAGCTCGTGCTTTACTCTGCTATTGATATTGCACTGCTGCAAAAAAAGTGTGGTGTATGATACTATGCTACATGAATAAGACTAGAATCTGCCTCCACGTTGTTTGTTTTAAAACCATAATCTCATAAATACAGAAGGGTAAAAATTACTTGATGGAAATTGTAACATAAAACCACACGCCCTACCAGTGAAATTTGTTCATTTTTTATTACCCTTACTTATTCCACGCATGAGATGCTGGCCTTTTGAAAAACAAACAGATAATTTCCATGGCAAGGTGTTTTTTAGATGTTTCCTAGATGAGAACCACCAGCAGTTATCTGCAATTTCTGGTGTACTCACAGTGTCTGCCCTGTGTAGAACACTAGTAGTCCCTCCTTCAAATGTGGTGGTGTGATCCTGCCACTGCTTTTGGTGCCAGTGCTTTTCTACGGTCGTGTTTCAGGGGACTTTCAGTTTAATAAATCGTGAACATTTTGTCAGGAATTTCTGTTATTTCAAGGGCCAACACATAATCAAGGCTTGGAAGAATTCCTCAGGAACTTTCCTAAATTCAAGAAGTAGTTTCTAATTCTGAAATATGTTTAAACTCCTGGGGGAAGCCTGTGTGGAAAACAAATATTTTCCTTTGCTTTCAGATGGTGCTAAAAGCACAGCACAGAATGTAAAGAAATCCAGTGCGAGCAATCTAGTGGCACTGAAAATAAGTGTCTCAGTCTTAAGGTGTTTGGGCTTGATGCTTTCCCGATGTTGCCTGGCTGAGATGGATGTTGTCTCTAACGTGCAGCACAGCACAGCGCTGGCAATGTATTGGTTTTATTCTTATTATTACTTTCTACAATCCTAATCCTAAAAACACAAAGTTTCTCTTTCCCTTTCTTTGTTTTGTTGTGAAAACTTGTGCCAAAATCAAGTTCTGCTTTTCTAGAATAATAGCTCAGGTAAATGATAAACTTAAGATAAAGGCATAAGCCAAATTACATTAATGTGTCTGCAGTTAAATTACATCAGTAGAAAGCCTCCAACTACCTTCTGCCTGCTTGGGTCATTCAGAAACTGTTAGGAGCAATTAAAATAATAACCGTGTATGAAATGAGAGTCTGTGCACATCATTCATGAGAGATTTCTAAAAGCAGATATAGTGCATACGTTGTCTGTGATTTCTTACTAAGCTGAGTCCAATGATGACATAATTAGTGTGGGGCCTTCTTGCCCAGTTATGGCCCTTGCTGTGCGTGTCACAGGTTAACAACGCTTCAAAGTCATTAAGTTTACTTTGAAAATGAGGATTGTGTCCATATTTTAAGATGAATTTTAAACAAATATAATTTTTTAAAGATGGTGAAAGGTTTTTGAATAAAATAGATGAGGTATTTATATAAAATTAATTCTGTGCAGTTAACATTCTTTGATAGCTGAGGACTAAATTTGGGTAACCATTACTGAGTCGTGAAAGCAAAGTGCTGAATTTGGTCAGTTTACTGTGATAACTATGGGACTTCTATTAAAGCTGTCTTAATATTCTTTCCATCATGGAATTTTATTCAGAAACGTGTGCATCCCTGCAGTTCTGTTATATTATATACTTGATGAAGGCTTTGTGAGGGGCTGAAGCATCTCTGTGCTTATATTAAATAGGTTGAAAAAAATCAGACAGCGAATTCTCTCTGGAATTGAGAGCATTTTTTCACAAATAATTACATTTTGCTCTTAAATGATGGTTTGGGGTTTTTTTCACAAATCCTCCCTCATTCACAGGGTAAGCTAAGTACATAATTAGCATCATGCAATAAACCCCAGACTTTAAAAAATATCCTTCATTAATTTTTGTGTGATTTTCAGAGATTATAGGACTGTCCTGCCAAGTGGTTCTTTGTTTTCATATAAGAAATAGTGAGATAAAGACTTATTAAGGAGGAGATCCTACAATAAGCATATTGCCAGTCCATGTGTCCAGTGTGTAACAAACAGTGCTGACACTGAGGTTATTGTAATGCAGCACTGTAAGAATATACAGTAAACCCTTTATTGATAAAATGGTGTTCATATTTGTGTCTTTGTATCAAGATGTGAAGTCTCTTGGGTTTATATTATGCTTGAATTATTACTGAGAAGTCATTTTCATCACTCTTTCAGCAGATTTTAAAATAACAGAAGAGCGTAAAATCCTGCCTTCCACTCTATCACTTGTTCTTTTTAACACGGCATTCATTCTGTGCTATTTATGGCATCAAATTATGGGAAATGTAGTCCCATGTAGTGTTGTTCAAAATGTAGTCTTTTAAACTCCTCCTGAGGAAGCTGGGAACACTAACCTGGACAAATCGGCTGGTTGTCAGTTGGTCTCCATGCATTATTTAGGAGTCCACGACTTTATAGACTATACCAGAGGTCTGCTGTTGAAAAATCACTTTTCTGTGAAATACATGTGTGAAAATTGGGCAACTCTCCCACTGGTTCTATGGGGAAGCTGAGACCAGTTCAGTGACTCAGCAGAAGTGTATCTAATGCAGAGAGAAAAAAAAGAAATGGAGTAAGATGTCATTTAGATTAAAAAAAAACCCAAACCAAACCAAAACTGGCTTCCTTAGGCATCCTCATGCTATTACAAGCAGCAATGTAAAACGTGACAGTGAAGAGCAGGTCACGTAAGTGAAGACCCCTGTCAGCTCAGCTCTGGAGCCACAGAGCTCCCACCCATCCCAAGAACAGATCTGCTGGATCCTCACAAGCAGTCCCCACATCATCGTTCCTGTGCTAGAATAAATCAATCAGCAGAACGGAGCGGGGAAAAATAAATCTCTGCTGGCAAAGCCTTTGCAATAAGCAGTTGACTCCCTACCAGACTTGTCTCTTGGAAGCTGACAGGATTCATGTCAACACAAACTGCAGAATCATTGGAAAAGGCAGAAACTGCAGCTGTCAGTAAATCCTTCCAGACAGAGACAGCACGGAGTTCAAGTGAGGATGCAGGAGACTTTGGGATGCTTTTCTGGCAGAAATGCAGAAGCAGCCCCTGGGAGCGCTCCCCAGGGCACCAGCTCCGTTCCTCACCCACTGGGCGGTGAGGCTTCTGCAGGGCTGGGTCTCTGTCTCTTTCACATCTGTGAAGATCTCAGCTGAAGGCAGCCCTGCTCCACCTGTCTCCGGGTCCAGCCTAGGACATAGCCAGCGCCAACTCAGGGCCCAAGCCCCAGACCCTCAAGCCCCGGCTCCATATTTCCACTCCAGGCTGCCGGCAAAGCAGGTGATTTCTCTAAATTCCTCATCTAACACTGAAACCTGACTTAAGCATCCTATTTTGGGGTTTGAACAGAGGAAAGACCTCTCTCCGCCCAGGAGGAACACTTTTCCCATCCTGCGGGCTCTCGGGTCCATGTCCCTGCTCCTGGTGGTGGCACACGAGCCTCTCCACCCCTGCCTTGCTGTGAGAAAGCCATCTCAAAGGGTGACCCACCACCAGAGGGGACCCAGGGGAGCAGGAGACCCAGGCCAGCCCACACCTACCACTGCTCCAGCGCAGATAGTCTGGATGGTGCCCAAACTCCATCTTTTTCTCTACCTTTCCCTCCCACGTGGTTCACGTTCTATGTCATCAAGGTCAAAATTCTTCCCGTGTCTTCCTGGGAAGGCTGGTCCTTCATGCTGGGATCAGAAACCCTGTTGGGAAGACTTTGGTTTCCAAGGTAAGGCTTAGAGATGTCTTTGAAAAATCTCATGTGTGAATCCAGTGCTTTGTGTAGTGCTCAGTAGCAAAGAGACACAACACACACCTCGAGGAGAAGACTACAATCACAAAGAACTGAAATCTGTTACAAACTCTAAATAGAGCTATGATAGTTTTCTAATACAGATAGTCAGTTTACTGTTAGAAAACAGGTAATTCCAGAACAGAGGCGAGGCTAAAAGACCTTCACTGTTATTACAATTTCTGTTAATAGAGTGAACATTACTGCTGATATGTTAGCATAATAATACCAAATGCAAATATATTTACATTATCACAACTATTTTGCGCACGTTTTTAAAAAATCCATCTCTTTTAATACTGAAAAGCTGAGTATTTTAATGATTTCTTTCTTAATTCGCTGCCTAGCCATTAATATTTCCAAATAGCTTTTCTCGCTCCCTGAAAACATACATTTCAGTATTCATTGAAGGAATTAAAATTAGCACAGATTTGGAGAATTAAACATGACTGACTGGGATAGCAAAGAGTCTTGGGGGAGCAGTTCTTCCAGTTTTGCAAAACTGTTGGAATCCTGTGGGAAATAACCAATCACTGAGGTTTTTCTCCAGCTTCAGAGATCCTTTCATACTCTTCCCAAGAGATAAACATGTTATATACGCTCTCTAAAGGGAAGAAGGGATGGCTTGATTTATTTATATTTTGGTTTTGATATCTCAGACTGGGAACCCTTTGAGCAGTAAAAACAGAAATGGAAACTCTAAAAATCAGAGTTCCTAAATTACTACATCCCACACCAAACTGGGGATGTGTGTGACAGCCAAAGGCAGCACTAGCAGAGGGCCTGAAAGGTTTTCAGTACCCACAGCAAAAGTTGCCTTTTATTGTACTAAAAATAACCAGAGTTCATCACAAACATTTGCTTTTGTATTAGGTAAGACAGGATTAGTGTAGTATTGTATACCAAACAGTGTCTCATCAAGAGAATAATTATCACTTACATATCGATTTGTAATATTTTTTTCCAGATGCTTTTCTGTGATTTTATGTACAGAATTCATGTTGCTGTGAATGATGGTTTTGAGCTACCATCTCCCTGGTGGATTTGAACGATTTGGAAGTTTTATTTGCTCTGTCTTTATCACCCTTCAAACATAGTTATTGAATATTCCTTTTCTTTTTTTTCTTTTTTCTTTTTTTTTTTTTTTTTTTTTTTTTTTATATTTCTTTTTTTTTTTTTTTTTTTTTTTTTTTTTTTTTTTTTTTTAGTTACAAATAAGTAATACAGTGGGGAAAACTATGAAAACTACCTTAGAAGAACGTACATATTTGAGTGAAAAGTAAGTGCTTGTACGTTAGAATGTTTGTGCTTAATTGGAGTTTATGTACCACTTTCCTAATAGACAAGATATTAGGCACTTTGATTTATTACCATTTCTGTAATTCCCTTGAGTTTTATTATGACAAAATTCTATCCTTGGGTAGAACTGAGAAGGCAGTTGAAGATTCGTGTACTGTTAACTTTTTTGATGGAAGTTAATGGGAGGGATCTATGAATCTACCGTTAAGATGGTGCTTCAGTGGTTTTCCCTGCAAAAGAATGGTACTGTTTTCTTTCTTCCATTCCTTGTTTACCTTATGTAAAAGTACAGATGAATACATTTATATATTACAGTGGGATTACAGCTTTTGTGCTTGAACACCTGAATTGGAACTCAGTCACGCAAATGACCTTATTTTAAGAAATGTGGAATCCTTCGTTTTCAGAGGGGAATCAGTGCCTGCAAAAAATTTTACAAAAGAATCTGAGTCTCTGTGTAAATATAAAAAATAACAGCTAACCATTGTGAAGTGCAGAATTTATTCATGTTGGATCTCATTATGTCAATGCTGCTTTAGGAAAAGTAAGAAAGAAAATGGTTCAATGCTATTTTAAATGTAGTCTATCTTTCTGCCAGTTATAAAAAAAAAATATTTAAAGACTATTCTAAAAGAAACTGGAAATGCAATTTGAAAGCTAATTGTTAAAAGCACTGAACAGCCCTGGTACCAGTTTTCCCTACCTTCTTTCACTGACTTTCTGTTCTTGCAAACTGTTCTCCATCTCCGACACTATTTCCCATATTTTCTCTAGTTAATCTGTGTCTCCTGAGGTTGGATGTGGATTCGGCTCTTCCCATCTACTTCATAAAGCCTACAATTAAAACTGCATCTCAATTTTAAAACTCGTTTATTCTTTGGAAGAATTTTGAGACTCTACTAATCAGTAAATGTAGCGAAAAAAAGTAAGTACAATACAGAGAAAAGACTGTCAGCCAGATATGACAACTCAGACCACTTTTGTTTCACCTGGGATCTTTTACAAAATGCCATTCCTTGATTGCTTCCACTTATTTCTGCCCTCAGATGTCCTCTTTTCTGTCCTCTGCAGTTTCTCCTTTCTGCTGCTGCTTCTCCTCACCTCCTGTCAGCTTGCTTCTGTCACTTTTTTCTGGGTTTCTATTGAAATATTTGTCTGTCATAATAATTTGGATTCCTGCATTACCATGCACGTAGCTTAATTACTATTTGCAATATTAATAGCTCATGATGCAATTACAATGCTGGGATTTTTTGGCATAATTTGTGTGAAGCAATTGGTTTTTATCTAGTGTAATTAAGTGTTACTCGATAGAGTTTGGAGGCTTAACATACATTGTCTGTATCATCAATAATGAAGACACTGAAAACTTTGAAAAAAAAACAACTTAAAATAAGGCGAACAAACAATATAATGTAGTTAGATAGTCAAATCTGAAAATCATAAAGCAAACCCATAAGTAGTAGATTGCTGGGGTTTTGCACTAAGTAGGCATTCAGACAGGAACGGGGCTGTGAATAATCTGTGGATTTAATTTTTGCTGGAGCTGCTAAACAGTCCCAAAGATGAGCCATAGTTTTTATCCTGGGAAAAGTAGGATCATGAAAACTAGAAATAAACTAGACTAGAAAACTAGAAAGTTAGAGGTAAATTTTAAACAGCTAAATGAAGATAATACTCATCCAGTTCAAAACGGGAGAAAATTAATCCTTTTCCTGAGTTTAGCATTCAATATGTTTGTGTAGGAAAGTTAGGGTGCAAATACATATACTTTTGTAAATCACAACCACAAATTTACACCCCATCAATCTAGGAACAGGAATAACTTCATTTTAATTGTCTGTAGGACTAGAACAATGGCCTTGCCTAGGGTTGTCGGATAGAAAATTGAATCTCTGATAGCTTTAGCTTCAAAGGTTTGGTATCTGAAAAAGGGCTCTGTATAAATCCATGTTAAGTTTTGCAGAGGCATTGGAACTACTTTGCTGAAATAAAGAAGATAAACAGTGATTCCTGAGCGTGACACAGGAACAGCAGTATGAAGACACTAAATGAAGTAACTTGAGTGAAAGAAGAGAACTGGGGGCAAAAATCTGCCAGAGCTAAAATTGAAGAAATAGGGAAGAAAAAACATAAGCTACAGCATATCTTCAAAAAATGTGCACAGGTGAAGAGTACGCTACTTAACTCAAAGAAACTGATAGTGGTTTTTGATGCAGTAGATGTACTTAATATTTTTTATTTAAGTCAAACAAAAGAGCCCAACTATAAGCATATGCTACCTGAGTCTGAGAAGTATGCACTGCAAATAGAAATGAAACATTTTTTCAGATGTCAGCAATTTGTTTTACAGGTAAGACACCGTTCTGAGAGGGTCAGGCTTGTGCTGAGACCTCCCGCATCCTGCCTTAGTACTGGTTTCATCAGCAAAGCTCGGAACGGAGCAGTAAACTCAGAGTGCAGTTTAGTGGGCACAGGATTACCCGGCTCCCAGAGAAGCATAAGCCTTTCGCTCTGCCATCACAGCCTAACAGGGAAAAAAGATTGAAGGTAATAAAGCAATGATTAGACAAAGCTGTAGAATTAGATTGAGTTGAATGTAACGTTGCTAATTTACAGGATAACAGCAGGGAAACGTGTTTCAATGCTCACCGGAATTTTTATGAGTAAGTGGGAATTTCAATGTCTGTAATAGATGCTGATGTTAGAGCAACTGAGAAATTACAGATATGTAAGGACTCAAATTAAGCCTGAAGAAGGAAAAAAATCCCTGCAATCACTATTGCTTTGTCAGAATGATACAATGCCTATCTATGATGGAAATTTTTTTGTAGGGGTACGACACAAAGTTGTCACTTTGAAAATGATAACCCACATCACTGCTAACATAGAGAAAAAAGCAGTGTGTTGGATCTCCAGTCGCTCACATGGGCAGGAAAGGAGGAAAGGGTGGATGAATTACCAAAAAGGCAAACCGCTCACAGTATGATTTCAGAGAGGGGATTTTAATATGCAGCTTTTGTTTCCCCTCCCTGTTTCAGAGGTCAGCATTTCTGAGCAGAAGGGTAAGATGCCTTGTGAGACAGCCGAGACCCTCCTCACACTGCCTGACAGTGATTGCGCACCTCCTGGCAGCAGTGAGCGTGAGTGACAGGCAGCACCACGCATTCCAGAGGTTAAATGGCATTAATAAATTCAGTCGGGCCATAGATTATAAATATTTGGAATTATACAGCAGAGCTCTGCAGATTGGTGCTGTTCCCTTTGCCTGGCACAGACAGACAGGAAAATAAAACTTACGTGCGGGTTCCAACAAGCGCCCTGAAAGCTTTCATTCCGTGCAGACCTCATTTTTTATGCTGGTTGGGTCTGTCCTGGTATCTCAGTTGGTTCGGGGAGCGTGAGCTTGAAGCTGCAGAAGCTCATGGAGTGATTGTCAGGTGTGGGTCCAAGTGATTGTCTGGTGAAAGGGGCGTTTCTGGCAGACATATGGGGTCCAAACTGATTTTGTAGTCAGAGACAAAACTCATGATTTATGAGATAGGTGTCCTCACTCAACTGAAATAAGTGCAAAAAGAGCATCAGGCAGAGCTGGTTGATAGCAGCAATAGCCTCCGTCTCTCTGGGTGTGATCCACTGAGTTTCTCTGAGGACAGCAGCCCCTTTCCCACCCCCCTGGCCACTCTCAGAGGTGGGCAGGGAGGAGTTTGAGTAGCTCCTTGTTCTGTGGAGACCTCAGTGAGGTCTCCTGCTGTACAGGCCAAGGAGGGGCACGCTCATCCAGGTCTATGGAAACTTTGGCAAACTCCCAGCTAAGTGAGTGTGGTTTGTACTGCTGGCGTTCACTAGAGGAAGATGAATGTCTGAGGTAATTCGTGCAGTTTACAGGAGATTTGGGTTCTGACAGAGCACATTGGATGCAGCTGTGGTGTCTCATCAAAGCCCAGCTCTCTGGGCTTCCTAAGCCAATTTCTACTATAACTTCACTCAATTCCCCAGTCCTCCTTCTCCTCCTTTCTCCCTGCTACAGAAAAGTGTGATGTGTTAATTACCTAATTAACACATCTTCTTTGTAATTAACCTGGCCTTCTCTTTATCCTGACTATCCACACCAGAAAGAGGGATGTCAGGGGGATCAATTTACAGCAATCTAAGCTGTTTACAAGAATATAGGCAGTTTAAAACAAATAGTATGTTAAAAAGGTCTCAATAGGGAAACAAGTTTTATTATCAGCTACTGGGGTAGTAAAAATGACATTTTCATTAGAGTAATATCTATGCTGTGCTCTCTAATGCCCAGCTTGGGAAAAGCTGAGGAGTGTTTGCTAAAAAAAGAATTGGAAATCGTGCCCCACTGGGCAGAAAAAGGGAAGAGGCAAAGATTAGTCTGGAAGGAGGACCTGCTAGAGGTGTGGGATCAGGAGCACCATGCCTGGCAGCAGCCTGGGATGAGGCAGCAGAGGTTCTCCCCTGCTCTGTCTCCTGGGGAGCATCCTCCACCAGGTGACCCGGAGCAGGAGGCTCTCCCAGACAGACTAGTGCTTTATTGGGTTTAATTTAGGTGGATATTGTTATGGAGGGGTTTCATTTTTAATTTGTATGGTTGTGAGTGTAATAAAGCGTCTTAAAAGAACTAAGACTAGTTCAAGAAGGAGGGTTATGTGTTGCTACAAAATACTGCTAGTGCCTTGCTTCTAAGTGACTGATCAGGGTGGAGATCTGTTGACTGTTCTCCTTTAAAAAGGATAGAGAAAAGGGGAAGGGGACACACACCAAACAACCTGGTAATTGCACTTCTGTGAT
This sequence comes from Calidris pugnax, assembly GCF_001431845.1. Classification (NCBI taxonomy): domain Eukaryota; kingdom Metazoa; phylum Chordata; class Aves; order Charadriiformes; family Scolopacidae; genus Calidris; species Calidris pugnax. The sequence continues at coordinate 331,264 of NW_015090897.1, forward strand.
GTCAATGGCAGCTGATTATATTGAGATATTCTATCTGAAGTATTTTACGTATGTTAACCAGTTAATGTTTCATGAAAATATATAAATAGCCTTGGAATGAGATGCTTTCCTCTGTAGGTAAGTTGTGGGATTTTTCTTCTTTCATTGTTGTACATGTTCTCTTTTTGTTCACTTCTTACATGGTCTTTCTGACAACTGAGTTCCTACATGAAAGGAGTAGATAAATCTTTCCCATGCAGTGCTTAGAAGAACTAAGAGGCCACTAGCATGACTTCACGTGTGGCTTTATTCTGAAGGCCTTCTAGGAACACAAGCAGTAAGAATCACAGAAAACTAAAAAAAAATAAATGCTAGTTTCTTATATGATGCCAGGTTTAGGTGGGAGGTTGTATGGTCTGTCTGCTCAGCCCTGTCAGTACTGAGGTGTTTGTGGAAATACACTGAATAAAAACTTTTGGCACTTGAGAAACTGTTAAGATAAAGAGAACAGTGACAATTGGTTTAAGTGTGCTGAGAAAGATGAGGAGGGATTTTCAGAACCATAAATTCTAACTTAAATGGCTATATTCTCTCTAAGTTGTGCTTCAGATGCTGAAATCTTATTTTAAATCAGGCTGCTAAAGCTCCGGTAGGAGTGGTATAAACCCAGAAGAGTAATAGTTCTCTCTTCCTTGGGTGCAGTGAAGAACAGCAGAACCAGACTTTTTTTTCTTTCCCCCCCCCCTTCTCAGAGTCTCACAGCCTTTTCCTTAAGGAGAAGTGAGAGCTGGCTTGAAAAAAGCTCCCAGAAGGACTTCTCAGCTTATTTCTAGAATCACCCAAATGCAATGTAGTAACTAACTCATCCTCAAGTTTGGTGGTTTTCGAAATCATGTGGCCTTGGATGCCTCCAGGGATGGGGCAACCCCAACTTCCATCTCCTGCGTCCATGGGGATGGTCTTGTCCGAGCAGGCACGGGTACGGCGCGGTGTGTGGTCTTGGAAAGGGCGTCTCTGTGATTCTGGGCATCCTTACCAGCTCCGGGCGCCGTGGTGGTGGGCGTCCTTCCCAGCTCTGGCGAGGAGAGCTGCCGCCCTGGGAGGTGCTGGGCTGTGACCACGGCTGGCGAGGAGGAGCTTTGTGCAATTGTGCCGTCATTTCCTCACCGAGCACGTTCCTGGTCCGAAGCGATGGGAGGGGTGATGGGCACGGACACTAGTCTGCTTCCAAGTTTAAAAAATCCTGCCCAATAGAGCGTGGAATAAGGGACATGTTATTTCCCAAGCAGCAGCCAGCTAAGTCACCCCCGATTGCTCCTGACATCAGCCTCTGGGATTCCCCCTCTCCTCCTGAACTCTGGGCTCTGAGAAGAATTTACAAAATAAAAGAATTGCCAACTGCTATTCGAATGATAAGTAGTGCATGCTAATTACATTTTCTATGGTGATTAATTAAAAATAACCTTGCAAATGTCTAATTTAAGAGTCACTCAATTCACGAAGTCTTCAGACACTGCCTAGCTGCCCTAGGCATTTGGTGGTTAGGCAATTTATTCGAGCTTTCAAAATATTCTCAAAATGTCTAAGATAATGAAGGCTCTTGAAAAAGTTCCAGCTAGCTCGGAATATATAAACAGAGGTTTCAGAACAGTAAAATAGCACTGCATATATTTGCATTTTTGAGACGAAATACTCTGTGTATACATAAAAATAGACCAAGAAGGGAATAATAGAGATTCTAAATAATCTGAAGTGCACAGCAGACTAGTTCATAGATTATTTCATTGGCTGAAGAAAATTAAATACCATCTTACTTAGAGCCAACTTCTCTTTTTCTTTAAGTAGGAAGCTTTTGATACACATGTGGACAGGGACTTTGCCTTACTCACAAATAAGTATAATTGTGTCTGGAAACCTATGCCATAACTGTGACTTGGTTCAAATACAGTGAATTTTAATCAGTGGAATTTGCAATTTACGGAAGAGATTACAATGGCCTAGTGGTTGGGAGATTAAAATATACAATGTGAAGAACATTTTCAGAAAGCAATGAATAAAAATTCACAGAAGTATAATTTACCACTGTTACTAATAGAAAATTAATGTTAATACTTGAATTGCTATTTTAGGATCTAATTCTGTATATGTTTTTTGGTAGAATTTTTATTGAACTTGGCCAATAAATAGCCAAAAAAGGGAATTAATATGTGTCCAGAAATGGCCCCCGCAGTTAATGTCATGATTCTGCTTATGAGAGAAAAGCAGTGCTGTAATAACTATTGCCACGGCTCTCCCTAGGCACAGTCCTCGTGGTTTCTGTATCTCACACAATATCTGCCGTTCCACAGCATCAGACTCTCATAACTTACCGGTTCTATTTTAAGCCTCTTTACCAGATACCCAGATTTTTTCCACAGAAGTGAATGAGTCTTGGGTTATGAAAAATGGCCTTAAAAGCATCGGCAGCCTCAGCCCCATAAAGCAGTAACAGATACGGCCACTTTGGACAAGAGCATGGTCAAAGGGGCGTTGACTGCGCCGTTCTGGGCCAGCTGAGAGCTGTCTGATGCCCAAAGTTGTTCCAGTAAATTCTAGGTACAGGACAAGTTTACCTGCAGGGATATTCTGGTATTCCAACACAGAAAATTAGATCAATAAATGCAGAACGCACTCATTTGTCCATGCATTAATGATGTTCTTACGGGTCTCCAAATACTCATTTTTCAAAAAACTAATTTAGTGATAACAGATACGCATTTTCGATAGTTTACAGAAGGCTATAAAGAGAGTGATAAGCTTCTCTACCTGCAGACATTCCTACCTACAAATGCATCATAAACATAAAAGTAATATCCATCAGTTTTAGTATTAATTACTCAAGGTTTTTTTCCTCCGGGTTTTATAAATAGCAGTATTTTTGCCATGTAACAGTGATACCAGCAGTAGCTGAGATCATATGACACTTTCCACTCTTCTCTAAAATGAGTTTTATACACAGAATAATTATTTTGCATTGTAACATTTAAATGAAATTTAGTGTTTAAACACTTCAGATTTCCATCTCTCCTGTTGCTGAGTCCGTGCCGTGGCTAAGACATACTGTGGTAGATTTATTTTTTTTAGTTGTCATTTGTTCATACAAAACAGGTGACTGGTTTTGTAAAAAAGCTTGCAGTATGCTGTCTGTTTATTTTTCTTTAGTTCTAAATGACTCCAGTACTTGGAATGATGGGTCTCAGGTGACTTCCCAGGGGCAGCATCTGCTGTAGCCCCGTCAAGGCTGGAATCTCCATGTTTACAAACACACCCTTTGTGTGTCCAGACATGAAATGTTTGCTGTCTGTTATTCTGACACTTTTCTCAAATTAAAAGAGTTGTTTCTGTTTCCTGGTGACCTGCCAGTGGGGGTGCCTAGTGTGGTTCCAGGCGTATTTTATAGAACTTTGCTAGGTGATACTTTGAGAAGTGTACTAATTACAGAACAGTATTTAATAAGCTCTGTCATCTCATAGTATTCTCTATTTACTTTGAAATGGAGATGCTTCCTCATTGAGCCAAGGTCCTGAGTTTTTCGTAAGAAGTCCATTCAATCCATAATTGCCTTAAATTTGGATAAGGAGCCAGAATACAAGTTTATAGGTTTCTACAGATTTGCAAATACACTTTGGACCCAGTTTTTGGACTCTCAGTCTTCGAAAACACCGTTTTCTGAAGTAACTACTGTCTCCTATATAAATTACCTATATGAATACATCCTGGATCTCACCTGTAGTCCAACAATTGAAAGTGATTCTTTGTTTCTCCAGGGTGTTTGAATTAGAAATGAAATTAGCAAACTCATTTTTTTTCAACATCAATAGGATAAAAAAAAAATAACAGAGAGAAAAACATACTACATATATTTAGCAAAATATTCTATTGCACTTCCCTCTTTTGATTAACTTCCCCCACACTGAAAGTCCCCCAGATTGGTTTCATCATAATTTTGGCCAGAATCAGGTGTGATCTGAGGTCAAAATTGGTGATCATCAGTTGAGTATCTCCAGTATGTAAAACAGAGGAATTCTATTCTAGATATTTATTATTTCTCTTTCCTTTTCTGGTGTTTTTTAGGACACTTCCAGAAGGTTTGATTGCTGCAGTTTCATAAGTATGTTTTATTTTCACCTGGTGTTTGGCAGATTGGCTCTCAGCATGGACGTTATCTCCCGGGAAGCTTGAAAGCTGAATGGAACCGCTGCCGAGAGCCAGCAGAGTAAGGCGAGAGCTGCTGTTCCCGGTGGAGCACTATTTATTTGGCACTAATAAGGCCCGTTTCACCTTGTCCAGCAGCCCAAGGGATCTGGCGAGCACCAGGAAGGGCTCAGTCACTCGAAAGCATTGATGTCTTCTCTTCCAGCTGCACTCTCTTTGCCGAGACAATGATAAAGGACAAGGCTACCTGGGAAGGTGTGTTGGGGTCTGGTCCAGAGCCCATGGCTTCCCCTTCCCTCAGCGCTAGAGCCCACCCGTGCCCGTGTCCACCACCACCACCACAGGTATGGTCCCAGCCCGGGCTCTCCGTGGCCACCTTGGGCAGATGTTGACTCCCTTTGTCCCGGACATCGGGGTCCTCTCCTGTCTGCGTTCCCCCTGCTTCAACCCAGCCGCTGATTCTGATGGGCCCTGAATAGCTCTGCTAATGACATCGCTATTACTATTGCCTGAATGGGGAAAATTTTAAACTTTGGACCTGGCTAAGAGGGTGTCTCACCGAGCTTGCTCTTCCTTGTCTTTTGGAGGATCCAAACGTTACATAGCGATTAACGTGTAGAGTGTAGCCATAATAGGTGTTTGTAGTTGAGAACAATAATGATCGCTACATCTAATTCTTTGTAGTTCTTTTTCTTCTGCACTTTATCCTCTGAATTATTCCTGAAGCATTTTTAATAGAAAGGCTTTATATAAAAATTCTGCAGAAAAAAATACCTAAACATTTTATAAGCTCATTTCCCCTTTTTACAGACCCAGTTACCATAACAACTTGAATTGTCGCTATAGTGATATTCTTTTATTATGAAACACGGTAATTTTTGTACACCAGATACTTCTATAACCACCTTGACCTTCAAAATTAAAGTTATTTTAAAATATTTTCTGGAAAGTATTTCATAGTTCCATAGAACAGTATATGCAAAGGGTAATTTTTTTTTTTTAAAATGGCATTTGTAAATGGCGTTTGTTTTTTATTTAGAAATAATCAAAAATAACTGGAATCTTACATACTTAATGTTGTGAGGCTCTTACTATCCTCCTACGAATTTGTTTTATTTACTCCCTTAATTCGTTGGGTTATGAAAAATGGAAAAGGTAAAGATTTTTTTAAAAGCTTGTTTTTGCTCCTCACATCGTTCTCACATTTACAAGGGCATTTGTTACTTGAAAGCTGATCATGTCTATTTATACATGTAAGAACCTGCAGATCAAAAAAAGAAAAGATAATGCAGGCTTTTAGGAAATGCCTTCAATTTAAAAAAAAAACCCACAAACACATAGTAAGTATAGTAAAATAATGATCTGTGAGTATAATAAATATATAAACAATCAAATATATATTATTGCATATAATATATCATTTATAACATAATAACAGTTTGTCCTTTCTTATGCAGCCTGCTATAGGTTGTGAGAGAACGGTCTAAATTTTCCCTAAAATTATTGTTTTTTTCTAGACCCACACAATGCATTATAAGGATATATATTTTCCTTCCAGCATCTGTTTATTTCCCTCTTTGCAGTTCCCTATTTTTCAGCTTACTTTTGCTGTATGATGGGAAGCCAGTTCCCAGCCCTGTCCCTGGCTCTCCAAGGGTGGAAGAGAACTGATCCCTGGTTCCCTGTTCTGAAGAGAGACCTGGCAAAGGGATCAGAGCCGTTTAGAGCATGCTGTGTCTTTAAAAACAAACAAACCAACCACCTGAAAGACTGGAACTGGAGTTTTCAGAGAGAAGCTGTTCTAAAGTGAGGTATTTAACACTTAAAATGTTTAACATTTTTATCAATGATATAGACAGGGGGATTAAAGGCACCGTCAGCAAGTTTGCAGACGACACCAAGCTGTGTGGTGACACACCAGAGGGATGGGATGTCATTCAGAGGGACCTGGACAGGCTGGAGAGGTGGGCCCAGGTGAACCTCATGAGGTTCAACAAGAACAAGTGCAAGGTTCTTCACCTGGGCCAGAACAACCCTCGCCATCAGTACAGACTGGGGGGTGAGGTATTAGAAAGCAGCCCTGAGGAAAGGGACTTGGGGGTGCTGGTGGATGAGAAGCTGGACACGAGCAGGCAGTGTGCACTTGCAGCCCAGAAGGCCAACCCCATCCTGGGCTGCATCAAAGGATGCGTTGCCAGCAGGTCCAGAGAGGTAATTCTTCCACTTTACTCTGCTCTGGTGAGACCTCACCTGGAGTATTGTGTGCAGGTCTGGAGCCCTCAGTATAAGAAAGACATGGACCTGATGGAACAGGTCCAGAGGAGGGCCACAAGGATGATCAGGGGGATGGAGCACCTCTGCTACGAGGACAGGCTGAGGGAGCTGGGGTTGTTCAGCCTGGAGAAGAGGAGGCTCCGGGGAGACCTAATAGCAGCCTTCCAGTACCTGAAGGGGCCTACAGGAAGGCTGGGGAGAACCTGTTTAGAAAGGCCTGCAGTGACAGGACGAGGGGCAATGGCTTCAAGCTGGAGGGGAGCAGATTTAGATTGGAGATTAGGGGAAAGTTCTTTACTGTGAGGGTGGTGGAGCACTGGAACAAGTTGCCCAGGGAGGTGGTTGAGGCCCCATCTCTGCAGATATTCAAGGTGAGGCTCGATGAGGCCCTGGGCAACCTGGTCTAGTTGGGGGTGTCCCTGCTGACTGCGGGGGGGTCGGACTAGAAGGGACCTTTGGAGGTCCCTTCCGGCCTGGGCAATCCTATGATTCTATTATATTCTATGATTCTATTCAATTCTATGATTCTATTTTAAAAAACATGCACATAAACATTGGTCGCTATCAGAATTATAATGGTTTTCTCAAAGAAACTTGGATTATGTGGTTGATAAGTATTTTAGTTTTGTCCAGGCTGACTGTATTTCCGATATCTGTTGTTAGAATCATCTTTTCCCCACCAATGTGTCCTGCCAGAGGGCCACACGTTTTGGAGGTGCTTCCTGGGAGGTTAGTGATGTGTGAAGGAGAATTATGTTTCCTCCATTTTTTTAAATGTTGCTTTGCTGTGTAGGCTCTGTGTGAGAGGGTTTAGCGATGGCATCACACCCACTCTGAAAACAAATGATTGCCACCAATCCTTTTTGTTGCGAGTCCCATCCTTTAAAGTGTGCAAGGCAAAATTTAAGAACATTGAAGGGAGCTCTTTGGGGGATTTACTGGAAGAATGTGTGTTTTGTGGCTTTTAAGCAGGCTGAACGTCAACATTGAGCGGTGAATTATTTTTTTCAGAACTAGAACATATGTAAGAAAATTTAAGATCAAAAACTTTTTTAGAAGACTTTGTAACTAAACTGCATTATAAGACGGAATTTGGGTGGTTTTTAATGCTTGCAGTTTTGGACTTGAGACAGTTGGAAAACTCCGGCTAAATCCTGATTCTGACGTCGTCCTTTCTAGTGTTAGCGGAACCCTTTCTGCAGTTGTAGTAAGCGTTGGTAAATTTTCTGCAGAATATCTTTGTCCTGGTGTAAAACGTGTTTAATAAGTGTAGTATCTCAATAGTTTTGTGGTACTGAGCACCTTTTCAGATGACACTTTCTGCTTCAGCGAAGCCAAAGCTCTGTCCTCCATGATGATGCCACGAAATGCTCATCTCTTGTTCATGCACCACTTTTTTTTTTTTTTGGATCTTGTGTAGAAGACTACCATCACTAATCAGGAACTCTTCATTTGAGCCGTTTTGCACTTCTCTAATTATGAATGTATCGACCGGTGCGTACATAACAATGTTTAGAGTGCTGGAGGTCATCTCTGAATGCATTTTAATGCCATAATTGCAAAATCTACAACAGTGTTCTCATTTTCTAGAAAGAAAGCCCACAAGGCATATATTTTATGAAGAATTTCCCAATTATATTCAGTTACTTTCTGTTCACACATTTGGCATTTTGGGGATTATTTTTTTTTCACGCTGTATAAGCTTTTAAAAAATATTCACACTTTCAGCAATTGTGCCGATAAAACACCAAAATGACTTTTAGTGCTGTCTTTCGCTATTTTTCATTTTCATCTTGCCATCATTATCTCATTTCTCATTACTGTCTAGTCTGACACTATGTAATAGGTCTTTAAGAGAAAGAGTGCTAGCTTTCAAGTTGGTATGAGACCATTTTTACTCCTGGTATTTATCTCTGTAAGAGTATATCTACTGTGTAGACAGTGATACGTGTGCATACCACGTTATTAGTTATGTGCATATAGAAATTCATAGTGCATATACACTGTCAGTGTCTATATAATGTTCTGTTTCTATAGAATACCATAGATAAGCTGCGGGAGCAGTACTGCAGTCCCAAATTTATGGTCCCGACACAGAGGCTCTGAAGTGATTACACTGATAGGTCTTTGTTTTAATAGTGTGAAAATTTACCTTCTACATGTTGAGAGCAGAAGTTCAACAGTTGTTATTCTAATAGCTTTTCTGATGGGTTGATATTGTATAAGGAAGGTACTAAGTCTTTGGTTTAAGGTTTGCATTAGAGGGTATTAATATCAGCAATTAATATTGGTGTCTGGAGCACGGGTGAGGGAAAACGCTCAGTGTGGCCTGCTCCTTCACATAGATCCTAAATTTAATGTAAGAGGGTCTTGGGGAATGCGAAGACTGAGGGCTTAAGAGGTGAAGTGAACGTTCATGAGAGAAAGTAGATGGACTTGATTTCCATGTACTGTCATCTGTTTGTTTCCTTAGCGAGGTTTGTACACAGTGAATCTCATTTTGCACTGGAGGCGCCATAGTGATGCTGTTTGTGAGTCTATGCTGTCCTTTGCATTGAGATATTAACAATGCTAATTAATGAACTTTCTCTCCAGCCCACCTCCCTTTCCATTTGTAAGCACTCTCTAAGGCTGCCAGAACAGTCAGGCAGCACTTGTCAAACAGGCACGCTAAGAATTAGCTTGTGTTTTCAGGGTCACTTTGCAGAATTTTTTTTTTTGGCTTTATGTTATGCACTGTCTAAATACAGTCAAGGAACTTTCTGGGTCTTGTTTTGCTCTCTTATCATGCCTATTCACAAGGCTTTAATGAAAAACCTACTTATCAGTGAGGCTGTGCCATTAACCCATTCACTATGGGTTTTTTAAGTGTGAAGGGAAAGATACGCAACCGTGTTGGGCTTTATAGTTAATTATGGGATTTTTCTACAAATAAAGCCAGAGTGGTTACACCTAAAATGAGTTCTAAATGATCAAGTTAAAAAAATGATGTTTTACCTGCCAGTGGCATTGGAACTGGAGACCCAGGGCACTAAATTTAGTCCCATAAAGTTCCATTTAGACCTCTGAATTCACAAACCTGGTCTGTTACCTTGTGAAGGTCGGCATTGGGGTTGGTAGTGTGAGGGCTATAGCGATTCCTAACTCCACACAAAGACCTGCCTCTCATCCAGGTGGTCTGCAGAAGGGGACAAAATGTAGGCAACTCTGGTTAAATAATTACAAATAGTGTAACAGTTATCATATCTGATTAGGCCAGGAATAAGAGAAAATACTGCTATGGTTAGGTTAATGGAAATGGAAAAGCAGAGTTCTGGAGACTTCTTCTATGTAAGGAAATGTGCCATGATAAAGAAATAAATTTTGCCTCTTCTACTCCTGAAATAACAGATTAGAGTGCACGTAGACTTCACAAATTGAATTCTTGTTGATGTCCAGCATCGCTGCAGTGAACACGCTGGTAGAGCATAGGAAGAGGGAAGGAGGAAAGCTGATAAATAGTAATAATATTGGGAAAACCTTCATATAGGCTTTTATAATGGTAATTGTGATATAAATGTCTACAGATGCTGGAAATCTCAGTGGACCTCTAATAATAAATATAATTAGTAAGAAGTCCAGAAAATTGCACCGCATGGTTGCTGCTACCTGGGGAGGGTGTATTCCCTCCATGACTCACTGATCACTTGTAGTTTCTCTCTGCAAACTTCAGGCCAATTTAATGGACATTGACTATGACCTGTGTTTTACAAGGCTTTTGTTTCTTTCTTTCTTTTTAACAGTCAGCCATGTTTACATTAGTACTTTACGCAAGGATCTTGCCTAGTTCCTGAATTCGCAGTGTCGTGTCCTGGCCTGATTGCACCAGGATGCTCAGCATCCAGTTGTGCTGCTGCCCATTACGGGACATTGTTCTGAGTTCTCAGCAAGATGAGATACTATTGCAGTCCCTCACGGGGCTCCAGGAAAGCTGGGGAGGACTCTTGGTCAGGGAGGGGAGCCATAGGACGAGGGGGAAGGGTTTGACACTGAAAGAGGGGAGATGGAGATGAGGTGTGGGAAGAACTTGTTTGGTGTGAGGGTGGTGAGAGCCTGGCCCAGGTTGCCCAGAGAAGCTGTGGCTGCCCCGTCCCTGGAGGGGTTCAAGGGCAGGTTGGAGGGAGCTTGGAGCAACCTGGTCTGGTGGGAGGTGTCCCTGCCTTTACATGGTCTTTAGGGTCCTTTCCAATGCAAACTGTTCTATGATTCCATGTTGTGCTGAGAAATTGAAAGACCAGGCTGGAAAGGTGCTGCAGTCTCTCAGAATCTGATACAGAGCAGGATTAAAATTAGATAATTTGTAATGTGATATTTAGTGATTGCTATACCTTTCAGTATTTACTTATCACATAACACAGAAGGATTTTTTTTTACCTTAGCCCAAAGGAAAAACACTTGAATATGACTTGCTAAAATTGACCTTTACTTACACATTGTGACTTTTACATGGCAGTATTATGATAAACTGACTCTAGCTTCAGATTTATTACTCAACCCTGACCTTTGGTTATATTAGAATATTGCTTTCAGCCGGACTAAGTAATAATGTCTCTGTGAATGTAAGGAACTGGCAGATCCGAGATGTCAATTGCCAGCTCAATTTTCCTTTCACCTGGGAGTACAGCATGTCACGCTGCTTTATTGATCTGAGAGCCATTAGAGTTCAGCGTTAGACCTCCCCCACTCCCCACGCAGCGCACGCTCGGGGAGATGGAGCATGAACCGGGGCCTGACTCCAGTCAACGTTTAGAACGACTGCTTCATCAGAAATAAGTATAATTATTTTTCTTCCTAAATTGGAACATGCAGCCAAAATCTCTTAGGAAAGCTATTAAAAAAGACCCTTCCAAAAGTATTATTGCATAATATTTTTGGCATATCCTGGAAACAAACTGTTTTTGATATTTAAGTGCTTAGTTTTAATGTTACTGCAACACTTCTAACAATTGCATTGTTGCAGCTACATTATGCTCCTTTTGAGAACAGTATAGTAAAATATTTTGATTTCATGATTGGATGTAATATTCAAAATGAAGGACATCATTTTACTGCAAATAAAATTCTTGAGAACTTTTTTCCCTAAGTGTCAGCGATGTTGATAGATTTTGCTGATATGTTTTGATATAATAAAATCGGTATCCGCTGACAGAAACTGTTTAGGCAGTCAGAAAGTTTTCAATCTGTTGTAAACTACAGGATAATAACGACTAAAAGCACCTCCTTGTCACTTCTGCTCATCACGCTTCAGGAGAGTGATTGTATTTCGGTTTAAGGATGTCTTTCAAGTGGTGCAGCAGCTTCACGTGCCTTTGCTTTGCCAGACAGGGACTGGGATCAGTAGCATTTTTACTTTAGAAAGGACTAAGATTATAATCCTGTAGAAACTTGCATTATTAAATTAATAATTCATTTACTTAACATCTACATAAAGATTAAGGAGTGTGGCCTGTATTGTTACTGTGTTGTTATCTGGATACTGAAGCCCATCTGCTGGCCTCCAGGCCTGGGCCAGTTTTTAAGCATTTCCATGAACCTGTTAGTTGTTATTGAGTCTTAAACCAACTTGCCGTATACTTCTGTCTGCTGTGCAGCTGATTTTTCCTTCTTAATAGGCTCTGTAATTTTCATAATTTAATGTTTCAATATTTAATATGCAGATTGAGCTATATTGTGTCTATCCAAATTATTTTTTAGGTATTTGCATTGACTGAAAGTGACTAAGTAGGTGGGTATTAATAATACAGAGATATTTTAACAAGGTGTTTTCTAGAAGACACACTGCTGAATTCTTTTATTCTTCCAGTGACATTTAATTAGTAGTGGGAAAAGGAAGGAGAATTTCTCCATAGATTAGCTGTGTATGGTTTTGTGGTTTAATATTTGCTTCAAACTAAATACATATCAGTGGGGATTTTTTAATAGAATCATAGAATGGTTTAGATTGGAAGGGACCTTAAAGATCATCTAGTTCTAACCCCGGTTGGAACTGGCAGTTTTATGTAATTATTTTAAGTGTACATTTTTCCTGCCTTACTCATGGTGGATAGAAATATACCTTAGAATCTACCAGAGCAACTTAATAATGGTGATGAGCGAAATAAAGAATACTGATATCATCTTACAAATAGCAATATGTTTCAAATTCCCATTTGCTAAAGCCTAATTTTGTGATTACTGTACTTGAAGACACACTTAGGTACTGTAGATAATGTTTTACACTTTTAAACATCATCTTTAAAATACACTGCTAGTCATTCCACCATCGCAAAGAGGTCTCCACTCATCTTTCTTTCAAATCAGAGCTGTTTACAACTGATGCAGGATTTCGCTAGTTTGTTGGCAGCAACAAGGTTACCTTTAAAATGTTCACATTAAAGCAGAGGTGGAAACAAATTCAGTGTGTGACGCTTTGAAAGGAGCCATCAGTCAGCAAAATGATTGTAGGAAAAGATTCCTCCAACTATTCCTCATTTCATTTGACTGATTGATCTGATCGGGCCAGTACAGCAGCAGCAGTTTGTTATTCCAAGCACTCTAAACTTAATCTCACTTAAGGTGGGGGGGGAAGGAGGAAAAAAATCAATTGTCATTTTCAGCTTTTTAGAAGGCGCTGCATCTTATTTTACAAAACAAATACTTGTTCCTATTATGATGGAGGAAATAAAAATGCAACTCCTGTCTAGAAATCACTGCCTAGCTTATTGCTGTTTTATGGGCATTTCTTCCCCCTGACTGAGAACACGGTTTAATTGCTCAATAAAATTGTAAGGTTTTAAAGAAAAAAAAATCTACTATAAAATTAAATGAGATTTTAAAAATGTATGCTAAACAATGTGTCAGTCCATTACACCAGTGCTGGTGGGTTTGAGAGCTGAGAATTAGAGGGTCAGATTCATTAAAAGCATATTGATGTGGGATGAAGTTGAGGCAGATATTTTGCCCTAAGCTTACAGCGCGCTCAGGTTCAGCGAAACACTGAGACGAAAATTCTGTGGAACCGATCACTGCTGGGGATATGAGGTCTTTACCCACAGATAACCTCATCTTCCCAAATGAAAGAGAGGAGACAGGCTGCAACACCTCCTTGTTCGGGGGTCTGGGCTCTGTGACATTTTATCCGTGAATTTCATTTACTGGGCAGGCAGGCAGGCAAACAGAATCCTCCGTGCCTGCTCTGCTACTCAAAAATTAATGAGAAAAGGCAGTAGAGCCTGGGTTTGGAAGCTGTGGAGAAGAGGGTGCTGGAGGTGCACCACAGGGGGAGGATTTTTGCCTGTAGCATTTTTACAGCTTCACAGGATTTGCAAAGAAAGCTGGCGCCTGGCCGTTGGATGTGGTGGCACTCCATGGAGCTCCTGTCAACCAGGGCCCTCACCTCCACCAGGTGTTGGCCATTCCTGTGCTGGAGGAAACACTCTGGCTTCTCTCACCTCCAAGCCGTGACCCGGGCACTTTCTCACACCGGCTTCAGCGCCCTACTGAAAAAAAAGTAGAGTTTTCCAGAGACTGTGGACAACAGTGGCCAAAGGGACAGGACTGGATCTAGCCAAGGTATCTCCCTGTCCTGCTGGTGTGGGAGATGGGCACTGCCGGTGGGGGTGGGACTGGGGTGGCAGGGAGGACCTTCCCTGCTGGGTACAGAGAGCAACCTCACTGATGAGACAATCTGGGGTCAAACAGAGGGGTCCAGTTCCACTTGGATACAAAAATCAGAAAACTTGGGAGTGATTGCAGGTTTTTTTTAGAATTACTTATACCAAAGAAAAATTCAGGGGTTTTATAAGCCACTGTGATATTAAATTTAAAGTGTGAATCCTTTCCAGAATCCTGGCCAGGATTAAAGCATGAGGAGAGAAATATTATGGCCATTATTACACATATTTGCTTTCAGTTTTTTTATACAGATTTCATTGTCTGTTAAACTCTTGCATCACTAGAGAGCCTAAAATAACTTTCTTCTAAAGCTGAAAGCAAATGGACTTCATTACCATGAAAATAGCACGCTTTATTCTTCATTATTTTTTTGTTTCACTGTTAACCTTTGCACCTTGGAGCTTTCCATCTGCTACTTGCCTTTGTTCTACAGGTTGGAGAAGAAAGAATTCCATACTAATAAGTGCAAATTGAGTAACAAGACAAACTCCCTGGCTGTACCTGCCACGGAGGCAGGACTGTGTCTTGCAGGTTGTACCCCTGAGTCTCGGGCACGCTTGTGGTCAGGGAAGTATAAATCCTTACAGGAATATGGTGGCAGAACTGCGGAATCTCTCACGGTTCTCATCATCTGTAATTAAATTTAGATTCCATTTGGGGGCTATTTCATGAATTTGTGCATTTCCTCCTTGATGAATGGTTACATCATAACAACACAACATTTCTTACCACTCTGCTGAGCACAAGGGGGTGCGAGTTCCGAGTCACCAGCCGCTTTGGGGTGGGTCATCCTCCATCAGGGAGCACTTCTCTGGGCTTGGGTTGCCCTGTTTGACACCTCTGTTCTTCCAAGATTAAGCCTGTTTCCAGATGCTCTCTGAATATTTGCAGTGATGAAAACGCGTGCGTGAAGCGTGTGGGAAAATGCCTCTTACAGAAATAGAAAAGCAGAGAAAGAGAAGAAAGAGAAAAAGCTCATTGTCATGGGAAAAGCTCTGGACAATGATACCTGTTGATGTTTCTCCACAAAAAGAGAAATATAAGATACTATTTGATCTAATGCAGCCCTGTAAAATGCAGGTAGAGATAAGCTGACTTTTCGATTTATGCTTGCAGTTCCTCTAACATGTCTTTCATACCTGAGAGAAAAGAGAGACTATTTTAATTTACACTTTTTTGGAAACAGTGGCTTTGAAATCGTCCATTAACACAGTAAATTTAATGGCCTGGTGTTGCAGCTCCTGAGCAGAGAAATCCTGTTGACTTGCATGGGAGCTCTCAGACTGCAGCTCAAAAATCTCATTTTGGACTGATCTTGATGCATTTTCTCCTTAAGTGTTTCTTTTTCTGTACAAAAAAGGTGGTGATATTCATTCTTCTAGCTACTGCTAGCACTTCAGGAACCAAAAATACCATCCTTCTTGCTTTGTTCTGGAATGTGGCACCTTTCATTAAGAAAAAGAAGTTCTAACATCTGGACACTAAATATTACAAACATGACATGAAAATTTAATATATGGCCATTTTTACAAGTGCATTCTTTTAGTTTTTAATATATATTTCATAATCTGTTAAACCCTTGTGTCATGAAAGAGCCTAAAATAACACCTTCAGATTGATGTGGGCCAAATCTTTTCTCCCTGATTGACAGTTGTTAGTTGGACCAGGCACTTTTGATAGCCCTTGATAACTTGGTTGTATAAGAAGACACAGTTTACAGCTGCTGCTGAGATTGCAGACAGATGTTTAATTTCAATTTTCCATGGTATCTTTACCTATTTTTGTGAGTCAATCAAGTTAAATATTTATTAGTGCAATAATAGGTGTGTTAGTACTATAGGTCTCTGAGTAAGAGCTGTATGCCTTGCTGCATACAAATTTTACTAAGACATGCCCTATGACTCTGAATAAATTAATCATTCAGAATTTCAAATGTTTTCTAAATAATGTTTGAAATACTCAATGTTCTGCCGAAGAACTCTTTCACCTGCTTTTGTCTTCCCAAGGCTTTTAATTGTTTAACACACCTGGTAAACGTCACTGTAAGTAGTCAAGGTTCTGTGTGACTTAAAGCTTTGTGGGAATGAACATCTTCTGTTCTGATACAATGAAATGGTGAGTGATGCACTCATTCGTTTTGAATGAACATTGCAAAATTCAGAATTAATTGGTACTGAATCTCCCACTGTGTCATTTTCTGAAGCAGCCTCAGTACTCAGTGTGAAGCACTTTTTCGTGCTTTTGGGTACATAAATTATAAAGATGTACTTTGATATTTTATTTCATTTTAGAAAACCACGACCATCAGTGGAGGAACCCTACTGCTCTTCGGGATGTGTAGGACTCAGCCGACAGAGGTGGGAGAACTTCATTTTCCTCTGACAAAACAACTGAGTCAGTGAATGAGGCAGGTGAAGTGTTGGAGAGGCACCTTCTTCACCCTAGAGCACTGAGAGAGGTAATTCTTTGTTCTCGGTCGTTGTTTTTTCTGCAATTAGAATGTATTTTTCAATCATTCTGGATGCATGCAAGTTTTAAGTGGTGAATTATTATATTGCTGGTCTATACCGGAAGCTTTATGAGCCCTTCTCTATCCTGATTTGTTAAGGGAAGATACAACAATACAAAAATCAAGCTGAAGGGTACAAAAAGCGTTGCTGCTTTGATTTTTCCTATTTATGAAGCACTGAACTGTAAAGTACTCTAATGATAGCTTGTATTAATTTTAACATACTTGAAAATCTTGCTGACTAGTCTAACATTTAGATGCTTTTTCATTCTGTTTCTCATCAACCTTTAGCTTTCTGCTGGAGGAGCTACATTTGTTATGTTAGTGTAAATAGATAATTACAAACAGTGGTAAAATGAACCACCACCACTGGTAAAGCTAAGAGGCTGTTAAAAGATTCATCCCACTCAGTTAAAGAAAAATTAATATAAACTAAAATATGTGGATTATGAACATACCAGTTGCATTAACACAAACCCCATTTGGCACTGCTTGCTAAATAGCTTCAATTCCGTTAGAAAATACTGTTTCTTAAAAGTAACATTTTCTGGTTCTTGCTTTCTGCTTACACAAGAATGGTAGAATTTGTCTCCAGAAACTACCCAGGGGATTTGAAAAAAATAAATGTAATGCTTCTTCTCATGGATTGGTCTTTAAGTAAAGGTTAAACCGTAGAGCAGTGGAAGCCCTGGTGCTCCCGAGTCGTCGGCTGGAGGGGATCTTTAGCCTTTTGTCAGCAGAGTGTTGTTCTGCAGAGACTCGGGGGATGTGTCGGGGGGAGGTCGGGTCCGATGCCTGGTGTGTTGTAGGGGAGAGCTGAGGAAGAGAATGCTAAAGAGGGAATAATAAGTATTAAGAGAAGAGCACAGGGCACAGCAAGTCCCTCCTCTTCAGTTAAGTTTTGGAAATTAAAAAAAACACTGCTGGTTCATTTGGATCCTTACCCTGTAGCTGCATCTACTGATGCTCTTCAAAATTTGCTGATGTCTAGGCAGAATATCCTTTGTCTATGTCTGAAAACTCTACAGCTCCTAGTGCTTTCTTTGGCCTCTGTTGTACACTCCATTATCCCGTGTGAGGTTCATCCTGGGAGCAGACACTGGGCGCAGGAGTCCATGAGAGTCAAGGAGGGTGTCAAATGAAAACCTAAGTGGGACATGGACGACGTGCTGGCCCCTTTCTGAGGATGAATTTCACCTTTTTCTGCACGACTTTCTGATGACTCTTCTTCCTTTGTGAGAGGTCGTCTATTTCTGTTGAAGAGTCCTTGAGCTCTTTAAAAGTGAATATATATTTGAGTCCTTTATACTGAAGAATGTGACAAGAATACTGACAATGAAGTAATGCCTTTCCATTCTTATATCTGAGTGAGATTGGTTAGAGAAAAAGAGGGCAATACAAATACACTGGCACTTCATAATACCTATTTGTAAATAATATCTCCAAAATCATGTTCTTTTTTTTTTTTTCCCTGTCCTGTTTCAATATCAGCATATGCCCTAGGGGAACATTACAAAAAATGTAAATATCTTATTACCATTTTTTCATTTCCATGCTATGCAAAAGAGTAATCAATATTGCAGCACTGTAGTTTTTTCATCCCCCTGACTATTACACAAGGAGTGCACATTGCATCCACAAGTATTTGTGACTCGCCTTGTCTTCGCATGATTCTTGATAAAAATAAGGATAATATCCTGTCTTAAATGTGCAGACGTGGATGTATTCTGTAGTAATGTTTTTCTAAAAATCAAGTTACAGAATTTACTTTTAAAGCCTGTTTAGCACTGACCTATCAACACTTGTGTTTTATAACTGAATTAATTTGCTGGTTTTTCAACTATTGTGGTAATTTTTAAAGATTTTTTTTTATGCAAACAGTTTATAAGCAAATATTTATGCATACAGCAGTTCAATTTTCTGTATGCTTCATGAAGGTGACACTTTGAAGGAAAGCATAGGCAGTTCAGGAAAAAAAATTCCTACACACACTCAAGCACACACATTATTCTTATGACATGGTTTGTTATGATAGAAATACAAATCCAGTGTATTGGGTCTAAGGGAAATTTTTAGGCTAAAGAAAAATGCTTTAGTTGTCCTTGAGTGAAGGGAAGAGGAAAGCCACTAACCATATGTAATTTTCCATGATATTTAAATAGTCAAGTGTCAGAACTGTGTGCAGAAAGGTGTCCTGCAGGCCGGGAATGAGCGTATGGCAGGTGGTTGAATGTCTCACTGGAGGAGCTGTGAAGGGGTTTCGGTGTGGGTCAGTCGCTGACATTCCCCAGAACTCAAACCATGGCTTCAGCAATCCATCCTGAGCAATACTCTGCGTTTGTGTCAAATGCGGTGGGTTTTAAAAAGATTGAAGAACGGTCTTGCATTTTTTAAAGTACCTTTACGAGGGAAAACCACAAAGGCAGTGCTTTATATCGAGCTAAATAACTGAAAAAAGAAGAGTGTTGTTTTCCGACTTCTGTGCTACTGCCTCAGAGTGTGGTTAACGGGCTGTTACACTCGTACATGCGCTTCAGCTGAAGAGGTGTTCAGCTGGCTCTTAACACTTCCAATTAGTGTGTGCCTCACACTCAGCTAAAGCTCCTTTTTGTGACTGCCAAGTGCCATCTTTGTCGTCTTCCGCCACAACATATATACATGTTTCCCTCCGTAATATCTTTAAAATAGCTGTAAAGAGATCTCCAGGGAACACACTTGTCATGAGGTAATTACTGTCCTGCACTATATGAAACTCTTGGCTGCTCTTGGTGCTTTAGGATATCCCAGGAGGACAATCACTGGAGTACAATGTCTTTTCCATTGTGATTTAATGCCTTCTTACGCTGATTGATGGAGCAGTCAAGATGAAATGCATTTATCTTGTCCAGCAGGGTCTGAAGTGGGAAGACACGGGGCAGCGCTCCTTTCTGGTGTTAGATCACAGCTACCTACACTTCAAGTGCTACAAAACATGACATCTGCAAGCTCATTCTTCTCAACCTCTTTATACTCTGGCATAAGGTCTCACTGGGTATTCCCTCTCTGAAGATGCCCAAAGCACAGCTGCTGGTGCAGCCTTTGGTCCCAGGGTGCAGAGGTGATATGTAGGCATGCAGCTAGGGGAGATGCAGATGTTCAGCACTTGAGCAAGTCACCGTACAGGTCTCCTTGGGGCCAGGTCACCACTGCCAGGTGGGGCTGGCCTGTGCGAAGCTCATCCAGATCCCCAGAGACTAGGAGGAACTGTGCAGGCTGGCTTCCCTCAGCAGTGAGGGGAGAGGGGAACAGCTGAGGAAACCCCTGTGAAGATGTTCACCTCTTCCTGGCTTCAAACTGAAAGAGAGGAGATTTAGACTGGATGTTAGGAAGAACTTCTTTGGTGTGAGGGTGGTGAGAGCCTGGCCCAGGTTGCCCAGAGAAGCTGTGGCTGCCCCATCCCTGGAGGGGTTCAAGGCCAGGTTGGAGGGGGCTTGGAGCAACCTGGTCTGGTGGGAGGTGTCCCTGCCCAGGGCAGGGGGTTGGAACTCGATGGTCTTTAAGGTCCCTTCCAACCCAAACCATTTCATGGTTCTATGAGTCTCTGACTCACACAACTGCCCCTCTTGTGCTCTCTAAGGCTGTGATGTACCTCTCAGTCAGACTAAAATTTGGCTATGCAGCTTCTGGGCTGAAAAGGTCATCTGCTCCTGACCACACAGTCCCTGAGCTCCAGAGCCACACACTGGCACCGCACGGTGCAGCTTTCCCCCAGCTGCCCACCCGGACCCTGTGGTGGCTGGTCTCTTCTCGCCTGGGGACACTGCACGTCCTTCTGCAGGAGCCACTGGCTCCTCTGCAAAATGACCTGCTCCTGGTATTTGAAAGGAAAAGGGCAACCAGGTCAGAGGCAGCTTGGGAAACTGAAAACAAAAAAAGAGAAGCATTTGAAAATCCAGATGAATATTTAAATTGTCCAAGGGAGGACACCTGCTCCTTAAAGACAGGAGTTTGGTCTCATGATTGCATGTGCTTTTGAAATACATGCACCTGCTTTCACAAAAAAACCCCACCCTTATTTTTTCGTACCTATGTAAAACAGCAAGGAAGCAGACGGAAAGGAGGCTGGAAACCATTTCAACCACGGTATGATTTATTATGAGAGAAAAAGTAAAGTTATATGAGAATTTCTGATTCCTCTCCCTTCAGCTGAAAGACAGAGAAAAAGGACAATGTAGCGATGATTCCTGATGCAATTTATGATGTGCCCTTAAGATATTTATGAAACTATTATCTTTATTTCCCCTTTTTCTTCTCATATAATTTGATTTGTGGGAAAATTAATAAAAGAAATTACATACACAAAAGCATAAGCCATAACCGCTGCATACTCAAATTGATAAATGTGAACCATACTCAGTGTGATATTTAACAGAAATGAAAATATGATGGTACTAAAGTTAAATCTCTTTTTTTTCTCTTCATTGGCTCTGCTATTAAATGAAAGGAAATCTGAATATTATGCATCTTGACAATGGACTCTTACATAGTGAAACAGCATTT
Organism: Calidris pugnax; assembly: GCF_001431845.1. Taxonomy (NCBI): domain Eukaryota; kingdom Metazoa; phylum Chordata; class Aves; order Charadriiformes; family Scolopacidae; genus Calidris; species Calidris pugnax. The sequence continues at coordinate 352,451 of NW_015090897.1, forward strand.
AGCATTATTAAAATATGAGTTATTCTTGTAATTGCAATTTTTTTCAACACTAAAGCAGTGATTGATATACATAATATTCGCCTGATAAGTGACAGAAAATAGAGTAACAGTAAATTTCTTAAAGCAATTAAGTTGTCTTTTGTTAACATTTAAATTACAGCCAAAGAATACTTATTAAGTTAATAAATGTATTTGTTGCATATATAATTGAGATTAAGGTAGAAACTAATCTAAACTGAATCAAAATCTATTTTTTATGCATAATATGTTTCTAATTATATGGCTGCTTGCTTAGACACACCACCAGGAGCTCAGTCTGTGCACCCTGATGGAGAAATGGAAATGAGCCACTGGAACACTCATCACAGGAAGGGAGCTTTGAAAACTGCTTTTTCCTTTCCTGCTGTAACAGGTTACTCTGTTTCCATGCAGAAAACAACAATAAGAACTTTTCCCTACCATATTGCTGTGTTGATCTTCATGTATTGCAGGATGATAAAGCAAGGTCTCAGGTGCTATGGTAACAGTGGCTCATAAGCTGTGGCATAAACAACTAATTAAATAAGTGCAATCACCCTATCCAGCAACTAACGTCCTAGAGACAGGGACCTGAGAAAACACTAAAAACACTTTGTCCTTTGAATAAAATAAAAATGTATCTGCTCATAGAGCCTAAGAAAATCAGAGGAAGGTAGTAAAGCCTGGAAGAATGATTTGCACAAAACAAAGAACACAAGTGGCGCACACGATGAAGGGTTACGTAACCCACATGAGTGACTTCCAGAATCACTTTAAAAATGGGAATTTAGAGAGAGCCTTCCCCTTGTGGTCAAGAAACCAGTTGCCAAGCTTTGGCAATGCGTTTTCTATGGTTGTTACATGTTTTGCAGAAAAAAAATATTTAGAAAAGATGTTATTCATAATTATTTTTAGTACCACTTTCTGGGATCATTAATGCCAATACTTGTGTATGAAAACTGCTTACTCAGTATGTGGGCAAAATATAGAACTAGCATATTTTAGGAATCTATGAAATTATCTAAAACAAGCTTCAGTCTTTCTGTCATAATGCAAAGCCTCACTATCTCTTTACAGTTTGTAAAATAGAGGTCTTAATGCTTTTGGGAAGTTACAGTTCTTGGATTCCTGTTACCAGAGGCTCAGTGAAGCATCATGTGCCAAATATTTCTCTGGTGCAAAGTTAAACGTTGCTCATTTAGGAATGAATCTTGGAGGGAAAACTCCACATGTGAAAGCAAAGCACCTCCTTTTCTTCTAAACACTGTAGTGGTTTGAAGCTATCCAGGGGTTATACCAGAGCTGTGACAAATTTTTTTAGTTTTCCTAGAAAACTTTCTAGTGCATGTTTCTAAGCAAACGACGAGTCTGTTGCGTGCACATGGATAAATGTTTGCTCTAGGTAAATCCTGGCACTGAAGCCTTGCCGTGGCTTTTTCTGGATCTCCAAATAATTTGCCTAAAGCAGTGTTTTTCACCCACGTGCAGGCATTTGGTATGTGGAGGAAGAGAACCGAAGGGCACGAGAGGCTTTGCGTTCTGGGGCTCTGGGTCTCCACGATTTATTCCAAAAAGCGCCGTGTGACTTTCCCCGGATGAAGCAATAACGACGGGGATTTTGCCATTGCTCGGTGGGATCAAGGCTTCACACCAAACCACTGCCCCTAATTTAATTATACGGTGTCAGCAGCAGGAAAAACCCAGCCTTTTCTTCAGATATGACTTGCCTGCATCTTTGCTTTCTGCTGGTGTGTAAAATAGGTGAAATATGTGGTCCTGAGCATCCAGCTGTTGCTGCTGGCAGGCCTCCAGCAGCACAGGTTACGGCATCCCGGGGCTGTAAATTAACACCAGCAAACTGGGAAGGCGGTTGGTTCGTTTCTTTCTTCTTTTTTTTTTTTTTTTTTCTTTTTTCTTTTTTTTCTTCTTCCTCATACCACGTTTCTGCAAGCATAGCACAGCATACAGTTACCTGTTTGCTCTCTCCTGGAAGGCAGGGCTGACCTTCAGCCAAACATTGCAGAACCTCTGCGGAGCCCAGCGTGCGTGAGTCACCGGGCAGGCAGGACACCACCGCGGGAGGTCACCCAGAAAGCAGGATAAAAACCACTCTGAAAGAAACAGCAGCAGGACACGGCTCAAAATACTATCAAAGCAAGAAATCTGTTTTCTTAAAGGGCAGCAGGCTCCACTGCAGAGGTAATGCATTTGCATTGTGACGCTTTCGAAAGGTACCCGATTTTTCGCTGGTGTATCATGGCATTCAGACAAAATGCCACACACAAAAGGAATTTTTATAATCTATTGTATGTTCTTAAAAACTTCCTGAATGTGAGTCTGCCGCTATGAAGAACTTAATCAGTTTAAAGAAAAAAAACGTTCTGCAGCTTCCTCACCTAAGTAAAAAAAAAATCTTTCTTTTCCGTTCAAAGGAAAGGACAAAGATAAGTATTAGAGGCATTGGTTGCAATTTTAACTGTAGATGTCCTATACAGCAGATGTGCTAACAGCACAGTACAGAAAGTATTTCTTTTCAGTCCCTCTTTTGTTTCTCCTGCAAAATGTATTTCTGAAGGGAGAGTTTAAGCTCTTACATGTGAAGGTCAGGAGCAATATTTCTAAAGAAAGACACAAGACCAATGCTTTTCATTACAACACTGTGATTTCTGGTGGCACAGTCAGGCCTTTGATAAGTTTCCTCTGACCTCACCATGCTCAAGTCCTACTTGAGCAAGGATTTAAGCAGGTAAAGAGTGTATCTCATAGCAAACATCTAGTACCTGATTGTCTCCCTTTGTGCTTTTTAGAATCGTAGGATCGTAGAGTTGCCTGGGTTGGAAGGGACCTTTCATATAGTATTGCAGTGTGTTTTAAAGACAGTTTGAATGCTGTATAATACTGAAATATATAACATCCAGACTGTCTGAAGGCAAAGGAATGTCAGAAGAAATACATGATGAGAATGAAAATTACATAAAACTAGCCTTCTAAGTAAGTAACAGTCAGGCATGGCACTAGCAAATGTCAAAACCAATAATTATTATCATGTGCAAATTCATATCTGAATGATATTATAGAGTAACTATATCATGAACCCTGTACTTTGTCTGAATTTTGTATAATCTCTCCCTCAGATTCTGCCCAATTTGTTTGCAGTACTCTACATTTTAAAATGTAATATGATAAAATGCAAATATCTAAATTTAAATGACGTGCATATTAGTTGTCTTGTTTAAAAAACCACAACACCCTCCCTCCCGAAAAACCCTCCCTCCCACCTTTTAAAAATCATAACCATAACTAGATTTATTAAAAATGCTAACTGAATTATTCCAATTATTGACAAACAACAACTTTCACAACTTCAAAATTTAGCTACAAGTACATGATATGAACATTTAACTGTCCTGGTTTGTCTGAACATGATTTGATAGCCTTAGCATCCTCCTCTGCCGAAGTGCTGTAGCATTAAAGATGCAGGAATTTTGGGATTGGGGTAATCCTACGGATCAGAGCAGCGATCCATCACTGCTGTGTCCCATCCCTGACAGTGGCCAGTCACAGGGGCGTAGGGAAAGCACATTGAAAATAGAGGTAGACTAGATGCAGGATCCTTTAGTATTTCCTCCATGTTTTTTAAAAGAACATTAGTTTATGTTTTATTATATTATTTTCTCCCACATCATATACTGTAGCTCTTCATGAGTTTTCTTCTATTACTTATTTAATTATTTCTTAACCCGTTTTGGCTACAGCTAAATGCAATGGCAAAGTTATGTACATTTACAATTGCTATTTTCTCTTGCTTGTTTTAAATCTGTTGCTTGATAGTTTAAGCCTGTGTCAGCTAGTTTAGGTGCTTTGGTAGGAAAAAGTGAATAGATTTTTGCTTTTTTGTTCCATTTAATTCTGAACCTTCATAAGCCTGTAGCTCTCTATCAGATTCTCTATGAGCCATCCCTTTTTCAAGCTGGATAATATATAGATACGCATAAGTTCTGGTATAGAAGCCACTCAATGGTTATCCTTGTCACCCTTTTTTTTCTATCTCTAGGGTTGGTTTTTTTAATACTATTTCAAGTCTGTATTACGGAATTTATCAATTTCCTTTGTGCATTGTTGCAGAATAACCTAGATTTCTCTAGGAAGCTGAAATTCCACCAGCGATCTGCCTTTCCCCTGGCAGTGAAGCTGATTTAAAGGATAACTAATATACTTAACGTGTTGGCAGCCTCACACTGAATTATTGAGCAAATATCACATGATCTGTGTGATTTATTAATATTCAATTTATTGATCTGGTTTTGAAAATGATCTATTAGCATGTCTAAGTGAACCGATTCCTCAGACTTATCTCCTATAAGGGCAAGCTGTGGCACCAGCTTTCCTTGGGGTTCTCTGCTACCAACATCAAGGCATTGGGATGCTCAAATTTCCTGTGATGGCTTTTTCATAGAATCATAGAATCATAGAATTGCCCAGGCCGGAAGGGACCTCCAAAGGTCATCTAGTCCGACCTCCCATAGCACCCTTTTTGTGCCTACAGGATCTATTGACCCCAAAATTATGGATCTTTGGCCGAGGCTTGCAAGGCCATACAGCTGTTTGCCAGATTCTGTGCTTACAGTAACTGTAAAATTAGTCATTGCTTTGTGGTATTTGCGTTCCTCAAATCTTTTCTTTGTCTTGCATCATTAACACATTTATGTTACAAAAGGTAATGCTTCTCCTGGTCTGATTTACTCCTGACTTCTACATCTCTAATGTATTTTTGCTGTACGAGACGCCTGTTTCATTAAATTATGGTACGTCTTACAAATAAGATGGCCATTTTTTCAGAGGAGTCCTCTTAGATGGGCTTTTCTTGTGACGTTATTTTTATTCTGGTTGGTTAGTGCAGTGTTTTCAGCTGTTTTACATACTGTATTTTAGACTTTCAGCCGCTCTTTTTTGATTTCCTTTTTTTACAAGCTTTGCATTTTTATATACTGCCGCCAACTGAAGGTAAGCAACAGTATTATGAATAGTTAATACTGTATCTCTTGTCTTCTATAAGAATATAGCTCAATGTTTGATTGAAGTATTATGAACCAAATCCTGTCCTTGTTCAGAACTAAATCAGTATTTTTTTTAATCTTTTTGTGGGTTCTGCAATGAGTTGCTTTGAGTCGCAGTCTTATTGGATATCAAAAATCTATACTTTGCATTATATACCATCTGACATTTATCCACTGTGGATTATGTTCTCATTTATGGTTTTATTGACCACTGTTGGAACAAGATATCCTTTAATCAGTTTAATTGAGCCTTTCTTTGGACCTAAAAATAGATCAATCAAACTTCTGATCTTATTTACTCATATCCAGTGAACTGTATTTACTATTAAAATGGACCCCAGATTTACTTTGAGAACCTTAATTTCAAAAAGGCCATGGGAAATCTAGACACAGATAAGGAATAGAAAGAAAGCAGCTTTTAAACAGGAGAGGAAGAAAGGCCTTCCATAAGCTGAAGATGCTGATACCAAGAGATGTTTAAAGATCAAAACAATTTTATCCAAGGAGTGGATATGGAGATAGCCCACAGAGGAACTGTGGAGTTCTACAAGAGTGAAATAAAGCTGCCTACGGAGAATATTGTGAAACTTAATGATAACTAGGTTATACAAGGCCCAAACAATAACTTTCAAAAGCCCGCCTTACCCCCTAAAACTGCAGGATAGCAAATTGCTTTTATGTGGAGAAAGAAGAAACTGATGTAATTTGGACTTTTGGCACTTGGTTCAGGAGGATTTTGTAATTTGATGTGACAAGGTTTCGAGATAAATGGAAGTGCTCACAGCATCAGGGCTGTGTCCCCAGCATCCCCCCTCACCTGCAGGCTGGGGGTGGGACACAGCCAGGACAGTGACCCCAGCTGACCAAGGGGATCTTCCACGCCAAGGGACGTCTGCTCAGCAATGAAAATGAAGAGAAAGGAGGAGGGGAGGGGGCATTGGTAATTTACGACTATAAGCCCTGCTTTCTGGGAAGTGTCTGGACACTGCCTGCTGATGGGAAGGAAAGAGTAAGCCTTTTCTTTTCTTTTGCTTCCATGAGCAGCCTTTGCTTTCACTTAATTTAACCACCTTTATCTTGACCCACGAGGTTTTTTCCATCCGGCTTTCTCCCCCTGTCCTGCCGAGCAGGGGAACGGTAGAGCACTGGGTGGGCACGTGGCATCCAGCCTGCCTCAAGCCCCCACACCACATGGGCTGTAAATTACTTCAGAAGGAAAAGGAAGCAGACTGTGTGATGTTAAAGGTTTTTGCCAGTGAGTGCAGCTCTGCAGGAGTCAGCTGAGCTCTGCAGCTGCACCCACTCACCCTGGGAAAATCTAATGCCTCAGGTGGAGAGACGTCTTCAGCATCTAATCCTTGTAGCCCAGATCTGCAATTATGCAAGAAGAAGCTGTTCCTGAGGCTGTTCAGATAATATAGTCTCCCTCTCTGGCCCACAAGCCTAGAGGGAACAGCTGAAGCCTGGGGAACAGCACGGCGTGGCTGAACAGGGAAGAAGTGGAAATGCTACGGCGTCGTTCTGATTTACTGCGCGGCACAAAGGTGTGTTGGAGGGGAAAAAGGTAATGACCTTTCTGTGAGACCTCGGCAGAAGTGGAGTGGTTGCTGTGAGGGGTTTCTTTCATGTTGATGTGCTCCTGCCTCAGAACACTCCTGATGCAGCACTAAAGGTAATGTCACTAGGTGAGATGCGCACACCCTAATGCCACCCCTCCCAAGAGTGCAGGTCCCTCCGGAGAAGTGTCTCTTGTAAAGTGGGTGTCAGGTCTTACAGCTCCTCTGTGCACGAGTCAGCTCCCTCGCTGAGCAGTACTCGAGTGTTTACAGTCAATGACAAAGAATTTACAGGATCATTGTCAGAGAATAAAATAAAAACAAGTTTTGTCTTCAGAAACGCTGACAGCCTCTTAATATAGAAAGACCAGTATGGGTGCTTTATGAGCCGTATCAAAGAAAGGCTTCGGTGTTGCTGATATTTTAGTACAGCTGCATAACAGCAAACAGTCAGAAGAATGAAACTGCATGGCTGAGATTCAAATATGCTCATAAAGCACAGTGTTTGGATGCTCAGTGAGCTCTGTAGCCCCAATAACTCTCATTTGTGTCACATCAGAAGCCTCAGGCGCTCTTGTCCTGTGATGGCATCTTGTTAGCAAGCAGCAGACCCCAGCAGAAACAAAAGCTCAGGGCATCTCTGCCTAACTGCCCATGAACTCCACTTTCCCCAGAATTCTGCCTAACAAGAGGCTTGGTTACTAATTTGATTTGTAGAAGAGCAAACCCCTGGCAAATTAAAAGCAGCAAACACTCCTCAGTGATTTGCTGCAAAGCAGAATAAATGATTAACTGCTTTAAATCACATTCCATTAATTTCACATAACAGCAAAAGTAGAATTTTTTTTTCCTGGTTTATAAGTTGTCTTGTTGAAAATACCCACTATTGGAAGCATTGAGCAAAGATGGTTTGCAGACAAGACTTGATTACGTCAGTCTGTGATTCAAAAGTTGCCATTTAAGCACTATTATAGATGTCAGGGGACAACCAAGCCACCATCGCCTTACTCAAACATGCCTTCAGAGCCGATAAGAGAAATGTATTTGGAAAACAGTAGGAAGATTTTTGTGCTTAGCATCGTTACCACACAATTAGAAGGAATGAGAAATATGTCTCACATGTATGCCTCGTAGTCTAGTGAAATAATTGCCCAAACACCAAGGGTCCAGATCAAACAAGCTGGGCATGCTCAAAGTGTATTTTGCCATTATTTTCCCATCACAAGTTTCACAAAACATTGTTGAAAAGAGTAAACTGCAGTAGAAGAAATTAAACAGGTGGAAACTGGAGCAGATGCGTCTATTCTCGGTTTTGTCATACAGAAGGATTTGAGAATCCAAAATGTCTTGACCTATTTTGCAGGATCAGAACAAAGATTCTCAATAATTCTCAAAATAGCAACATTCTCTGCAAATATAAAAATACAGAAGAAATTGGGACTCCCAACTATAGTGCCAGCTAGAATGAAACATTTCTCTTTGCGCTGGCATGCTGTGCTCTTATGCATTCTCCATCATTCATTCTCCACTATCTTACTGGTTTTCTCCACGATTTCTGTCACTCTTCCGTAAGCAAAATAAGAGAGATGTGTCAATTTTCACATAAAAATCTCTGCTTTTGGTGCTCACCATCATCCGTGGTTTTATTTCCTTTTCTTTTCAATAGCCTCCTTTATGTTAAAGCTTAAGTTGTAGAATTATTCCTCTCCTGATTTTACGAACAGTTTGTGTAACTCACCTTAGCAGTGCCACCATAGTGTAATGCTTCATTCACATTAATAATGACTTCATTTGATTCCTGTTGCGGGAGTGAAAGCCAAATATGTGTCTTTAATCACATGCCTGATGAGCCCACCTGGTGTTTAGTCCTGCAGCAGGAACCACATGAGGTCAGTGGGATTGTTAGTGCAAAGTTAAACACCTAAGTATTTTCTGGACATTAAGGACAAACAATTCAGTATTTTCTGGACTAATACTCGATTGTCCTTAACTGTTCCTCACAGTCAGCAGAGAGAACGAAAGTGAATTGTGATTATTATGTAATTTCTAACAACCATGGAAGGAAAACACAAGTTCCCTCCTTGGAGGCTGTTTAGGATTGTTTTTTATCGAACTATAGAAGAAACAAACTAAAGATCAGGTGCAGCCTGCAGAGATGCACGCTATGAATAACCCTGAGAGGTGTAACTCACTGATACTTGTGTGAAGATCTGGAGAAATACGCTGATATTCTCTTGTCGTAGAGGGTGCTTAGCTGCCTGAAACCCTTAAACTACTTCTATGTTCTTAATTTTCAAATATCTGTTTACTAGCTAGAAATAAATAGTGGGTTTTCTGTGGAGGGAGATCAAGGCTGGAGTCCCACCGGGATCTCTGAGCCCGTGGTGATTAATGCATCCTTAAATACCCTGGAAAGGGAGTTGAACAAGTGAGAGTAATGGCTTGGCTGTTAAACCAGAATTACGGGAGCGTGGCAAAGGAAAGGGTCAGCTCTGTGACCGGTGACAGCGCAGCCACCCCTCCTGCAGCCTGTGTGTCCTTTTCTGTCCCCGTGCTCCTCCGCTCCCCCCGGCTCAGCCTGTTGGTGACAGTTTCTCACGTCCCCAGCACAGGCGCTCACAGTTTGGTGAAGGAAAACACCCCTCGTGAAGGGTGTGGGTTTCGCACTGCTGAGTCAGCAATATGTCTCAGCCACCTTTTCCCACTTGGTTTCTGCTCTTTTAAGTGCTGCCCTGGAAGACAGGGGAACGCATCTGACATTTGCTCAGCAGCAGTTAACAACAGGCCGAAAAAGCTTTTATTATAACGCTGTTTATATCTGCTTGCAGTAACATCCAGATTTCTCATGTAAATTGGAACTCTCTTCTTTGCTTTCTTCTGAAACTTGTACTTGTAAACGTAGTTAAGCAGAACGGTTTTTCATTCCTGCTGTAGAAATAATTTAGAGGTCTGGAAAGGTCAAACAGCTCACGGTCTGTACTATTTTTGCAGAGTAATGGGCACAAAAAGAAATTAAAATTATCAAGCTTGGGAATTCACAACAGGAAAATCCTCAGCCTGTGAAGGACCTGCCCATGGGAAGGAGCTATGTGAGGGACAAAGGGGAAATATATTTCCTATCCTCAGCCATTTCTGCCTTTCCTAAGCAGGGAAAAGGAACAGAAGGTAGCTCTCACCATTTAGGAGCTTTGTGCACTATAGAGTGTTGGAACAGTAGAATCCGCAGTGAGGATCATAGGGTGAGAGCAGAGAATCAAAGGCAGTAAATCACCAGGGCCTGGCCAGGTATCACTCAGTGACTGACAGTGGAGGCTCCTTCACCTCCTCCCCTGGGAAATGCTGCTTGCACATACCATGCTTCAGTTCGTAAGAAATCTGGACTTTGATCATTTCCTGTGTTAGTCTCAATCTGAAGGGGAAACGACATGTTTATGTGCAAGCAAAACGACATTAGTTATTTGTAAAGTGTGTGGGCCATAGAGGTGGGAGGTGGTCACGGGCATGAAGCTGTGAGCTGGTGGGCATCACTCCAGGGCTGAATAGCTGCGGGGTCAGGGGCAGAGGGATTTTCAGACATGCATAATCCCATTTACGCCAGTCATTGGAGTACAAGAGCAGAGCAGTAAGAACTGATGGTGTCTAATACTTCATACACTCTTCTTGATGATCATTTTCCACCAGAGGGAGCTGCTCTAGAAATGCTAAAATACATTTTTACTGTGAATTTTGTCTGCAAGATGTATTTATTCCTTACCTTCAGCCTGAAGCAATAGGGATGTTTCAGAAGTATCTGTACTGAAGTAAAAGATCAATCTTAATACATGCAGTATGTCTTTTTATAACCATGTGTCATGCTTTTATCCTTTTTATAAACAACTTTCAATCCTAGAGTTCATGAGAAAAGCTAATGCACAAGGCTCGGTGTCAGTCCGAGGGCACAGTTATTAAGATATGATATTAATGGAAATGACCTCTGTCAGTAAGATGGACTAAGCTTGCCTCTGCAGCCTATCTGCTCTTTCCCGGTTTTACATTCCAGGTGCTCCCTTAGGCACCTCTCTGCGCTGGCACATTCAGTTATGGAATTAAATTCTATTTGTAAGTTCTAAATGTAAATTCTACCACTACAAGTAGCCCTATAAGTAAAGTAAGTAAAAAGCTCAAACTTGTTCAAAATTTATTGAGCAAGTGACTTCTGAATACTAAATATTTTCTAAGTGCTAGATTAGCACTTAGGAAAAAAGTGTAAAAGTGGTTGAATCTTTCAGATTGGAATAACTCCTATTTTACTGGTGTGGTACCTTCTTTTTGTTTTTCTGTGTTTCCCAGTGCTCTGAAAGAATCCATCCAGGTTCTAGATAAATTTTATTATACTAATTTATAATTAAACCTCACTCATAAGAATAATCCTGTCAATCCTGAAAATTAGATAGAGTTATCATCATACATTAAGCTGTTCACATCCATGCCAGATATTACCCAAATCAACACTTTTTAACAGCAAATTACACAGCAATTCAGGTCAAGTCTGTAGTTTTTAAATTCCAACTATTTATCCCGGTCATGCTTTGGATTGTTTTGCCAGATATATGTAAATGAACAAGTTAAGAATAAGGATGTTGCTGGGAATGTTTGGTTTAGCTTGCTTTCCCACTGAGAGAAAATATAAACATGTTTAAGGTAATTTAAGAGAAATTTTTGCTTCACACTTGCAGTGGACTGCATATATATGGGGGGAACAGGAATGGCCCTTAGAAAATATTGCTATCTATATAAAGTTCCATGTGTGTAAAACATGGATAAATTTTACTGTATCTGGTTTATCTGTCTCCTTCACAGAGAAATGTCATTACCTGTCTGTGGAGCACTCTGGGAAAGGACAGAAAACAAAATGCTTTGAGAGAAATACCTTAACAGCCAGGGACTAGATTTCTTTGCTGAAGCACTAAAGCCGTAGCACCTTATTTCCTAAGGTAATACATAAACTGGTAATATACCCTAAATGTTTAGATGCGTTGTTATCTGCAGAAAATCAGTATTTTTTTGCCATCAGCGGCTGCGTCTGATCAATCACCCGTCCATATTCTGCTGCGAGGCCCGCGGGGGTGTTTTTAAGAAAGCAGCTCGTCTGTACGGAGCGGCCGGCACATTGACAAAGGGAATGCCAGTAAACCTGACACTGTAGAGTTTTTTACAGCTCTGGTAGTAGAAAGAGGCACTGGGATGGGATGGCATGGGATGGGATGGGGGCTTTCCTGGGAGTACCCAGGGTGGTCACAGTTCCGAAGAGTCCCGGTCAGGTCTGGGTACTCAACACATGTGTCTTAACACTTATATTTATAATAGAAAATGTATAATAAGGAATAGTTATTATTACTTGTACTACGGTTGTAATTTCCACTTTAATTTCTTTCCTGCCTTGATTCATTGTGTATGAATTCTTAGTACAGCTTGGTGCAGGAAAGAGCATCACAGCGTGTGCTCTGAAGTTCAAAATACATTAATGCTGCTGACCCATTAGATTCCCCCATCAGTGTGGCCTTCTTAAATTGGGACTGGGTGTCCCAGTTTCACACCAGATTATCAGCAAAGTGTTTCATTGCTGCCTTAGGCTTTTTTTTACCAAGAATTATCTTTTAATTTAATTTCAACGTTATCAGCTCACGACATGGTATTTTTCCAGACAGAAATGTCATGTTTTAGACACAGACTGTGATTTTTTTAAACACTATTTGGTTTCCTGCCTTTTTCTATATTCAACAGCATAGATAAAACTGTATGAAAATATCTTTTAATCTTTTTTTTTTTCATTCCGGCTGATCAAACTGGAAGGGCTGCTGAGGCACTTAGTGCAGAAAGGTACGTGAGGAAAAGAACGCCTCATCTTTCAATTAATTTATTTTTCATAGAGATAACTTTTTCCAAAGTGTGATTAGAACTGAAGAAAGAAAAAGAATTGCAAGGAACTAAAAATTTCTGGGGAGAACCTTCCCAGTTACTACGGAGGAAGGATTTTAAATGCCTTCTACAAAGTTGGAGTTTCCGTCTGCTACTTCAGGTTTGAGAAAACCAAGAGACACTCTTCATTGAAATGTTAAAAGAAGTAAAGTTAAAATGCTGTAGATGCTTCAGAGAGGCAAAAAGGAACACTCCGAGATGGAGGCTGTTCAGTCGCTGTATTCTCTAAGGGAAGTTACGGTGTGATGAACAGCATGGAGCAGACCAGGGCACCCAGCCAGGGACTGGTCTCCTTGGGTGGGCGAAACACGAGAAGGGGTTTTTGCAATGGTATTACTCAAAGTTTCACTGGGCACAGGTGTCACTGGAGCATTCAGCCTGACCCCGGGCATTGCCAGCCCTGGTCTTTTGCCAGGGTGCCCCGTGCTCAGTCCAGAAATATTGCTGGATAAAGCATGTCTTCCAGAAAAGCCTCAGGTGGGCCAGCCGTCCTGTCAATAAGGCCTTGCAGCAGTTAACCCCCTCGTTGTGAGGAATGCCTGCATTTCCTCATTTGAGTGTGGGGGATTTTAGACTTTCAGTGCCTGTTACTTAATCTTGTTTTTGTAACTGTTTTCTCCTGTGAAGGTCCTTAGGCACTGCTGGAGTCACCACTGCTGCTGCTGGTGTGGCAGAGGAAAAAAAAGCAGATTAATTACCCACCAACATGTCTGACCTGGTAACGCTTAAATCTTCTAACTCTGTAGGCTCTTTCTACCATGCATTTTCTACAATGCTTTAAACTTCCTTTATCAGATTTCTGCATGCTGCAAGTTTAAAGTTTGTATTGATTTATTCTCTATTTCCTTCTTGCTGTTTTCTTACACTGTTAAGTACTGTCCTCACATTGCCTCAAACCAGGATGCACTTCGGGATGGAATTCTCTTCTTGGCAATGGATGCTTCTTGCTCTCTAGCAGCCATCTTATATTTACAGAATTTCCAAATTTCTTTTGACATTTTTCTCTTTAAACATTGTTTTCCAACCTGTTTTGCTTCTGATGGCCTTCATTTTGAGGAAGACGACTCCTTTGGAGGTTTATGGGCTAACACAACTCTCAGGGGCTGGGAGACTGTTCTTTTCCCTCATGGAGAAATGGGTGGGCAGCTGCATCGTCGCTATTGGTCTGGGGGTTCCGAAACAATGTCCAGTTCTGTTACTGATTCATCTCTATTCACCATAATGGTGTCCAAATTCAATTAGAATTGCAGTTGAAAGCAGTGTCATTTGAGTTTGGAAGTTATTTTCTTTATTTAGCATTGCTGTTATTCTGCTGTTTGGTATCCTATATGCTTTAGTCAAACTGTGTTGCCCAAAATCTAGGTTTTCTTTATGCATGTTAGAAAAATGCTTAAGACTGGTAATGTTTTTGGTCTTTTTTAAATAACTGTTTTCAAATATTACTATGATCTTTTTTGATTACCACTGTTTCCTAAATATGTTTTTTTTAAATGTTTTTATTGGAGTGATTCACATACATTAAGGTTCTGCATGATCAGTGCTTTTAGTTACAGATTTTTTTAGTACAGAGTGATTCCCTCCATCTTTTTTCTGTTTGTTTGTTTGGGGGGGGTTGACCTTCTTTATCTCGGTAAGCAGCTTATCGATGACTTTTTAGCACTGCAGTAGCCTGACTTGTTCTGCCAGGTTTGAGGAGATTCCTTTGCTCTTCCCGTGAGTCCCAGCAGTTCCTCTGGCATGGGAGGTACAAGCGGTTCCACACCCCCTGCCAGCTCAGCAGGGCTTGTCCGAGTGGGAGTGGGGGTGGCAGCTGCCATCTGGGCACCCCCCTCTCCCGCTGGCGGGCGCAGCAGCCCCCCGATGGCCAGCTGGCCCGGGGGGGAGCGTGAGCTCGTTGCCATCCGCGTTGGAAATGCAGCCTCTTCTCCTTGCCCACCCTGCTCCCTCAGGGGCACGTTCTACCCTACTTTGCCAAACCAGATCTCCCACTTGGCACCAGCTCGGCGGGTAGTAGCATCTCTGCAGCACTCACACTGTGCTGCTGGAGTAGCTCTAGAACGCTGCTAATAGCCCAAAATCTTCTGTTATTGAAGTAGGTCTCTGACAGCAAAGCGTGCCATTAGAGGCAGATTATAATTTTACAATTCCGTGCCATTTACAGTTGCATTTTTATTTTTGCTCCAGGCAACTGGCACAATGTCTCGTGCTCGGCACCGAGCGGCTTGGCTCTCACCTGAGCTGCAGTAACGCTTCCAGCTCCTCTTCTCCCGCCCCTGAAACACCGTGTAAGTAGATCCATCTCTTAACTGAAGAGCTTACAAATTAGAAAAGTATATTTTAGTTCAAACAGTACTTCTCAGGATTGATTCTTACTTCAGAGCTTACTTAACCTCTAACACTGAGACAAATGGAAATTCACTCCTAACTCGCAATATATATTTCAATAGCCAGTTTCCCTCATGTTTAAATGAATGGTTTAAAGGAGTGGAGGTGGATTGAGTGTGACAGGCCAGCAGCTACGTATGGAAATGCACCCTGTTAGTATTCTGTATCTACCTCAGAATAGGAGGTACCCCGTCCAAAATGAGTACAGGATGCATGTGCCAGTTGCACATGCAACCTAAAATCTGATGGTCCCCCTAATTGCTAATATACTGAATGACTGTCATACATACAAATGAACACTTAACACATTTTTGCAGCTCATTTGCCTTTATAAGTATTTTTAAAGGGCACATCCCTGAAAATTATATCTCCAGAAATTTGCAGCAGTGACATCCTGTTACTGCTCTTAAATGAGGAAGAAATGTCATTCCTAGTGCCTTAGTTATCAGTGGAGACCCTGCAGAAACCTAGGGGGGGACACCGTTAATCCTTTACATCAAAACTTGGGCAACATCCAAGGAATCTTCTCCAGCCGGAACCGGGGACGGAGACCTGGGCACCTCCTCTCAGAGTGCTCTCAGCTTGCTTTGGGACCAGAAACCCACTGTAATGGGACATAAGTGAGTTCTCCTGATGACGTGGTTTTCAGGTTTCAAAGTGAAGGTTCACAAGCCCATACAATTGTACTGGCAGCCCCCCATCCTCTTGGTAAGGATTAACAGCCCCCCAGAGAAGCAGCCCCCTCTCAAACGTGTAGCTCTGAAGTGCCTTTGGGGATGGTCATCCTAGGGCTGGTCATGGAGGCTGGACTGTCTGTGACACTCAGTGCTCCAGCCAGAGTCAAAACTTGGCATTTGAGCTCTGCTTCCACAAATTCACCAGCAGAGTAGAAAACTGGTAGTTTTTTCCCTTTTGGGTACCCTCAGTGTGACAAGAGGAGGTGCATTAGGAAGCCCTCCTCCTGCCAGGGGTAATGCAGCCTGAGGGGGCACGGGGAGTAGCACTGAGCTGCACTCCTTACTTCAGGTTTTGATGCTTTTTGTTTCATAAAATGAAAGAGCAGTACACAGCTAGTACAAAATAACGTAGAACTGCTCTTATTCTACATGCTTATTTTGTGCTCCCATTATTTTAATGTCTATCTACACATTAAAATTTATAATGCTTAAAAAATAATAATTTTATAGCACAAAACGGCTTTCAGTTTTGGGAATGAAATTAAGGCTTCATTAAAAACTGATGTGTAGGGTACTTTCTATTTTAAAATATGTTTGTGACTAGGGAAGAGTCACCTTTGCTTTATGAAGCTAATTTTGGATTTTAACAAAGGAGTGATTTCTGCACTTCGTCTCAGTTAAGAGGCTCGACACTGCGTGATACTTTTCATTGGCACATACAAGTATTTGTCTAAAATCAAAGATGCCGACTGTCCCCAGGACACTTGATTGTCGCCTGAAACCTGTGTGGAAGGGCTTTGTTTGTGGGATTCCCTTTCTGAAATGGGGACTCCTCCCTTGCTGTGGTGTACCTGTGATACAGCCCAGTTCAGCAGCACTGAGGGGTGGCTGGCACCCCACACAAACAACCCGCTGTTTCACCCAGTGCCCTGGGCTTCCCGGGACGCCTCTCCCGGTGCAGGGAGGGGAAGAAGTCAGTGTCCGGTAGGGAGGAGGCGTTCCCGCAGAAGCGGGATGCTGGTCCCGCAGAAACAGGATGCTGTTCCCGCAGGAGGCGGGATGCTGTTCCCGCAGGAAGCGGGATGCTCTCACTCCGTTGCGTTCCTGAGTCCCTCTGACTCCGCCGGCACAAGCTCATGCTTTTGGCTCCACCGTGGAGCTACCCACTGGAACTGCAGCTGCACCGGTGGCACTCCTCGTACCACCTCAGTCTTCAATGTCTTCTCATCACTGCCTCTACCCCACCCATTCGTGGGGAACTGCAGACAGTCATAAGATGTTGTGAAAGCCAAAGCGCTTTATCGAGAAACAGGACGAGTAGAAAGATTGCTGAGCTCTCAAAAGTAATAATTATAGTTTGCAAGTGAATTCATTTTTGATGCTTTATTTAGAAATACAAACGTGACAAAAATTATTTTAAATTCTCAGTGAATAAGCTGTTTTAAATCTTTAAAAAACAAGCCAAATGCAGTTTGAAGTGTAACAAAATGATCACGCATACTGACATGCCACCTAAGACTCATCTCCTAGTACTCCCTCAAATAAGGACCTGGCACAGGTCACACTGTTAGGTTTACTGTGGTTTAGACACAGGGAGTTGAAACAGCAGTTATTTAGTTTTAGGACATGCTTTGTGTGTATTGGAAAGTTTCACCAGTCCTTCTGTGTGATACAGCTTGCTGTGCGTGGACTAATCAGGGAGGATGACTAACCAAGCCTGCCCAGGGTCACTGCGTTTTTAAATAGATTCTTCTGTTCCCAAATATTGGCATCTTATTCATGAGTCACTTTATGAATTTTCATTTTTCAGAATTTTAAGCATTGTGTGACTATGCCATATTAATAAATGTGTGCAAAGTCTAATTCCACCTTACTTCAGGCACCTCTTTATCAAGTAGGTTCTCTGATGTGTAATATTCTGAAACTTACTGAAATGTAAAATTCTGCTGAACTTCTGTGGAGCTTCGGCCATACAAAATGCCTGTCATTCTAGCTGGGAATAAACAGCATTTGAGACCTTGTTAAGCCAGGAACTTTATGGGATGGATTCCCCTTAAAAGTAACATTTTCATATGTTTGAGTTTATCGTGGTTCATATTGAGGAACTTTGACATTTTTCAGCTTATTGTCAATGTCCTTACACAGTCACAGGGACCAAAACTGTGCACACAGCTTTCTCCCTTCCAAAATAAGCAAACAAAAAAAGATAAATCTTAAGATCAATTTTGTCTTCCATTTTTGGACCTTTGCTGTGAATCAGCTGGAGAAGAAATAGTAGGCTGGTGTGACTCAGTACATAGTGGGTGACCCAGTAGGTAGGAGCAGCTTTATTGCTTCCATTAAAAGGCTCTCTGACCCCATTCCAGCTTGGTTTCAATGAGGTTTCAGTTGGGCAGAAACAATATTTCTCTTTCTGAACTTTGCCTGCTTCGTCTTCTCTTCCCTGCCGCTAGCAGCTGACTTGTCAGTGACTAAGCCATCAGCACCTGGAACTCTGAGCATTTGCAAAAGGATCCGCTTTGGAAATACTAATTCTTGGAAGAAGCAGACAATTGGAAAACGAGGCAAGACAGAGGGGAGCTGAGGGGCCATACGCAATTGTGAGAATGCCGGGCTTCTTCGTAACGTTCATTAAGAAAGGAGGGAGGAGCATCATTAGTCAGACAGATTAAAGGAGCCGGCTGAGCCCCTCGTGCTGGAAGGGACCCCTGGATCTATTAAGCAAAATCTCCGCTACTGCATGTAGCCACAATGTGTTTTCCTAATCATAATGTTAGCAAGATCCTTTTAAAACAAATTAAGTTGCTTTCTCCTAATATTTGATGGAATTGTAGTCTACTAGCTAAAATTTCGTTCATGACTTTTTTTTTTTTTTTTTTCCCCTGGACATTTTATATACGATCTTGTCCCACACCATACCAAACTCAGTCTTGCTTTTATTATTCTAGCCCTCAAGGTCATCTGTCTCTTCCTGTATAACATTCTAATCTTCTCCTGTATTGCTGATGACTCCCAAAATGTCATTAGCATATACCTGCTTTCGTGCCAAGATCACTAACATAATATTCAACAGCATTTTTCCCCAACGCCGATGCTTGAGCAGCCTCTACAAGAACCGAACTTTACACAGTGAAGATAGATTTATTTAAAAAAATAAAAGAAACACATATCTAAATTATAATCTGAAGTAGTGCATACCCCGTAAAGACATAGGTGTATTTCTCTGTCAACTTGATTGAGTACAGTCAGGAGTTCAAGAACGGAGCTGAGGGAAAAATAAAGCACCAAGCAACCCACACAATAACGAGAAGTGCTTCCCAATGCAGGTCTGTCTGCAGATGGCTTCCCTGTTCTTTCATAATAACATTTAGTAGGGGGTATGGGTTAATTTTTTTTCCCTGTGAAGGACCTCGAGAGACCAGAGGAAATTCTTCAGACTGAAATGTGAATGAGCTGGTGTGAGGAATAATGTTTTGACTGACAGGAGGCTGACCAAAGATGGGCTAGTGCTGTGTTATTAATCACAAAAACCAGGTAAGCTTGGCTGAGGCCCTTTCCCTTTTTGAGAATTTGTTCCCGTTTTCTTCTGCACTGACAAAATAAACCCATTACCAAATAGAGAGCCACATTCTTGAAAATTAAGTATTATAGGTATGCCTCTGTAACTGTATTAATGCAATTTCATTTGCTAAACCTACATTGAAACCACTCATAGCAATAAAAGCACATTTTCTACATGCTGCCCATGAGTATCTCCTCCAAAACACACTTCCCTCCTATGATTTTAAGATAATTTTCGACCTTCTTAAGCTTTTTAAGTGCAGGTGCATTAACGTGGTCAGCAGCTGTGCATTAAGAGCTGTTGGAACCCCAGCTGAGCAAGGGCTATTGCAAAATACAGAAGAACCTTTCTGGTGCAGGCAGGGGGTGTTGGTTGCAAACCAGATTTGTGATCCCGGTGAAGGCAGGTCCTTTGCTGCAGTGACCTCAGTCAGCAATTGCAGGATGACATATAAAAGGGGTGGTGGCCTCAGGCACAATGGCAGTTCCATCTGCACTCACATCCAGACATAAGCAGCGCTCGGAAAACTCTTTAAACACTGGTGGGCTTTTTTCCCCGCTTTTTCAGCAATAAAATTTGTGCCTCTTCACAAGATATAAGAGCATGTGTCATTGTTATTCATGGAAACTGTCAGGCTTTTTAACTCCACTGAGAAACATGACGAGTGAGTGACAGATGGGGACTGCTGTCTTGGCAAGGAAGTTCTCTGCTCGCAGGATGCCATCGTATGAGACCTGAAAGAGAGAAAAGATGACAATTTAACTTGTTCTTATACATAAACGTCATCTGAAAAGAGGCGTTTCACTGTGAAAGAGCCTGAGATGCCATGATACCAACTCCTGTGTATAGAGGCTGATACTCTCATGTGTCTCACCCGTGGATGCCAAATGGTCTTGAAAAGCTTGAAACATATCAATTAGGCTTAATAGCACTAATGCGAACTGCTCTGGTGGCTTCCCAAAGGGTGGAAGGCATTTAGCTCAGGTGTGATATCTTGAGAACATGAGCTTGAAGATTTTATTAGAAACTTCCAAATCCCTACCTATTGCCGAGGCGTTCAAATTGTAGCGACTCTTTGTCTTGGTAAGTGATGTCCCATTTTTCACGTGCCTGTTGTATGCTCTTCCAGTCAGGAACAGGTATCGGAGTAATTAGCTCCAGTATTACACATCTACATTCCTGATGCACCAATGGTCTCCATGCAAGGCTGTTTAAAGCCTGGGAAGGACAGAAGGACCAGTACGTGTGTGTGGAAAATTGACGGGCAGGAGGAGGCGGCAAGTGGCCTTTCCCATGGCCAGAAGGAAAAATGGAAAAAGAAAATCCACATCGGGCTAAACAAAAGCCCTCAGGTACGTCGAAATGGAGCACTTTCTTTGGATGTCATTTAAAAAGGTCTTGGGGTTTTTTTCTGTGTGAAATTTTAAAAGTTTTCTTACAGTGTTCACATTTCACTCTTTTTTTTTTCTTGTTTTTTTGTTGTTGTTGTTTAGTTTTTAACCATTTGCTTCCACATTAATTCAAATTGTGATTTTCGTCATTGAGTAGAATCTGTAATTACAGCAGACAGCTTCTTCCTAGTTTTTTTCTCTCTCCCCCAGTATATATAAAATTGCAGATGCATGTACCTGCAAAAAGTTCCAGAGAAGTCGGGACTTACTACTTGACAGACTTCATTAATCACTTCATAAAGAGCTCTTAACATTAGCTATTCTTAAATTTATCATTAACTTCAGGATGAAAGTTTTTTGAAAATCCATTTGGCTCTATTCTTAGCTATTTTTTTATCCTTGAACATGGAATGATCCTCTTGATATCGCATTAAGTGACTAAAATTAGCTCCCCCAGGCGTGGAAGGCCCTCTATATCCTAGTTAGAAAAAATGTTTCCGCTAAGTAACGAGGGCCGGGGGGGCTCGGGGGGGGGGGGGGGTGGATTCTAAGGTGCATTTGCTAAGATTGGGCATTACCAGGGAACGACGCTTCTGTTTCAGAATGTTAGCTTTTAAAAGCAATAGGTTTGTGGAGGCACACGGAGGAGAGTGTTTATTGCCTGTGGCCTGAGCCAGCTGTAACGCTGAAGGGAAGGGACAGAAGGTGGGTTCTTGTGGACTGGGAGTGTGGCAGCAGAGATGTACCTGGCTTTCCCCACCTCAGCTCTGAGCTGCCCGAGGACCATCCGCTCTCAAGCCACCGCAGGGCTCGCGCCCGGTGCCGCCTCTGACTGTCAGGAGGGAAAACAAGGATTAGGAAAGTACAGTAAGTTGGGTACTTCCAAACAATGGATTCCTGCAGGTTATAACACCAGAAATTGCCAGCTCTCAGGCATATTTGTAAAAGGGACAAGCATCTGCTCACGGAGATGTCCACACATCTGTTAAAATTGTCTCTGCCCTCAGTTTCTTGATAGTTATAATCTCGTCTTTTATTCAGGAGAACCTCCTCCAAAAAGATACTAAACCCCCTCAGCTTCTTTACATTCAGGTAGATGTAACATTTTTTTACACCTGATAGCCATTAATACTTTATTTTATCACCTTTGTGCTATTATGGAATTCATTGAAATTAAAGGTTGTAGTTCAAAATTTTCAATAAGCTTTAGGTGAAACTCCTTGGTTAATCTTTATTTACTTCATAATACTCAGTGATGTCTGTATTTCTTATGTTTGATCCTTTAGTGTATTCTGAGTCCTACTGCTGTTGAATATCCAGTGAGCCTGGATGAAGCCCGAGACTGAAAAGACAACTTGTGGTGTCTGAATCGCAGTAGCCACAAAAATTTTCCAGTTCTCCTGATGGCTGTTTTGAACTGTGGATAACAACTTCCATGGCAAATATTGGTTAGTAAGTAAATCTCTGGTTAGTAATCCTGTAGTTCAACCTGGCAGTAACTATTGACTATAAAGATGTTGGTAAGCATTTTTCTGAGAAGCATTCTGCTCCTTTGTGTTTTACCTTTGCTTGGCTTGTCTCCAGTCTTCAACATTTGCATGTAAAACATCAAAGATATTAATCAGTAAAAAGCAGAAAAAATCCTCTTACGAATACCCCTTACGAAAAATACTTTCTAATATAAAGTATTTATCTTAAGCCTTGTTTCTTTCACCATTTATTTTCTCACTTGAATATGGTGGAATCAATATTGCAAATCACAATCACACAGCTCATCAGACATCACTGAATTTGGCGATTATAATTTTAAATAAAATGGCATCTTCTCCTTAATGGTGGAGCGGTTAGAATTCAGGTTATGCAATTGCTGGGTTGCACCCAGAATATAAAACCTTCCTCTTGCTGTCTGTGGCACCTCTGATGTCTTTCTTCAGTGGAATTCAGTGCAGTAACACAGTATAAATGTGCTGCTTCTTGCTTCCTTCATGTTTTTATATACATTTATACTAGAAATTTGCACTGATGGAACTGGAGCTGTCAGCTTTATGGTCTTCACTTAATTCTCTTTGACAGTTTCCTCATCTTCAAATTTGAAGAAAGTATTTATATAGCATTTGTTGTCCCAGGTATCCTTCAGAGAAATTAATAGTCGGTCGTCAGTGAGTTGGGGAAAGACTGTGTGTTATTGGCACTGAGCTGTTAGTGGCAAAACAACATTGTGTTTGCTCGCTCTTCAAGCTGGAATCTCCATCTCTGGCACAACGGGGGAGGAAAAGGCCACTACAGCCTTTGAGGTGACGGGAGATCTCTGTGCAGGCCGCTCTAGGGACTTTCTGTGGACCTGAAGGAGCTGTGGGGTGCCCTGGGGAAGGGGCACGGGGAGGGCTGGGGGCACGTGTGCTCAGCTGGATGAGTGGAGGTGACAGAGGGTGACAGAGACACAACCTGGTTCCATCTCATCCACTCACCCTTTATATAAACTGAAATGAATAATTCCCAGTGCTGGGCCTGGGCTGAGTCTTGGAAAGAACTGTTTGGAGCAGCCCAAAACAGAACCGGAGGCAGATGACGGATGTGGAGCTCCCTCTAGCCCACCCTCCTGCCCTATCCGTCAGTGTAAACGTCTCCAAAGGTTGTTGGCCATGCCTCTGGTGAGAAATCAGAACTGGAGATGGCAGCTGCTACCTTTTGATATATTTTGCACATTTTACAAATTTGGTGAGATGAGACTTTCAGTCTTGATAAGGAACCTTTGCAGAATATACTGCTTTATTTTCAGTAATATAACATGATTTGAGATCCAGCCTGGACCAGGTTGAGTGGGGAGAGAGAGCATGAAGGCCCTATGTGTTATCAAAGGAAACTCTCGGATGTGACGAGTAATGTTGATGTGAGGACTTTCCAGATACTTGGAGGACTTACAGTGAGCTTTCTGACCAGCGAAGGCCAGAGAGAAGACCTAAAAGGAGGGCTGACCTTCAGAAGTGCTGAACGCTTTTCCTAGCTAGCAGAGAGCTGGGTTTGTCCTGTTCTTGCAAAGCTAATCTATGTCTTGTGTGTGTTGAAAGGGATGATCTAAAAGAAGATAACTTTTTTTCATCCAACTTCCTGCAAACGCCATGTTCCTGCACCATATTTAGGTCCAAATTACTGTGGATTTTTGTGAAAGGAGGAATGAGAAACCATTTTCCCTGACATCAGTGCTTTATGATTACTGAGCTATTTAGAAATATTTTACATTGTACTGATTTTCTCTCTCAAAATAAACTTTTCTGATTACCCTTACATTTCAGTGATTTCTTTTGTGCAGTAGCAAATCTGCAGCTTGTGAGGTAACTGGCAAAAACTCTGATCCATCAGCAGTTTTGTTTGCTTTCTTGAGTTCGCATTGGCACAGCAACAATGAAGAAGCAATCATCCATCATCCAGCCAGTCAAACTGAGTAAGGATTTGAAAGTGGAAATAATTCATGGCGTTAGCATTACTCATCTAAGTTCTGTGTGACTTTGACTGGAGCAATAGCTTTTCTTGGGAATTTAAACCAAACTTTAGAATTCTGGAATAGGAATTATGTTGTTTTCCAAACGCCAAAGAGTTTTTGGGGAACTGCCTCAATAATCTTTTCTTAGAATTTAGTTCTTTTCATTACTATTAAACCTTTTATTTAAGGTAACTGACCTTTAAGTGTGCTATGACTAGAAAATCTCCACTGGCTAAAAAGAAGAGGTCTTCAGATTTATAAGTACTTCAGTTTTACTAAATGTCTGTAGTATATACTTCTCAAGCAAATTTCCTGGCCCTATGCGATACTGCCAAACCTAGTACCTTAAAAAATACAAGTTGGAACTCAAAAATCTTGAATAGGATACTTCTAAGTGTCCTATTCAAATAGATAAAAGGAACTTCTCTGGAGTTTCTCTGTGTTCCTTCTATGGGTAGGAGGGCTCCTAGCTTTCCCTTTCAGCTGAAAGTCTCAGTTAACTTTGAGAAGAAGAGTTTGATTCTAAGAAAAACCCAACAAATGAGATGATTTACAAAAAAATATTTCCACAGTTAGCAGCAGTACCGACACGCGATGTTGATTTTGAAACTTGACAAAACTGGAGACAGAGGAGGCCAAAATGACTTAGAAGGTCAATGAAAAACTGTTACATGTATTGTTATTTATAGCCAGAGTCTATATTTAAATGAGCATTTCAGTTTTTGAGGTGAGTGTGTTGAAACTTTTTTCTGCAGAATACATCGGAAATACATGTTCTCTGTGGGAGCCTGGAGGATCTTGGATTTTGAACTTTTGAGAGTCCTTTCCTATCACATTGAATTTCCATTTCTATTTCTGGCGTGCCACCAGCGCTGTGCCGTCCCCTGGAGGTTTTGGTTGATCTTCAGAGGAGTGGTACAGAGAGAGAGAGATGGTGTGAGGTGCTGCGAGGGACCCTTGGAGGTCTGCGGAAAGCAGCCATGAGAGAAGCCCCTTGCACCCCCTAAATACCAGAACGGCCAACAGTGCGTGACTGCCTTCCAGCTCTGGGTTGTGCCAGCAGGAGAGCGGACCCCCTCGCCCCCCGTCCCACCTTTGAGGGTGGTTTGCAGCACTACGTGTTGTCTCCAGCCGCGCAGACTGGAACAGGACGTGGGAACAGAGCTGGTCATTTTCCATCCCGAGCCACCCGGAGGGAAATACTGTAATCACAGCAAACTCCTGTTCCGTTACCTTTATTCACTTTTTTATATGGCAATATTACAGACGGTTAATCACCCTTTTACTAGATTTAGTCTCTGTTTAGGGCACATCAGCCTCTGCTGTTTGTAGCAGTGAGGACGAAGGAGGTTTATCTTTCCTGTGAGCACAGTTTGGCCCCTGCAGTATTTGCCCGGAACCGTGGCTTTCCTGCATGAAGACCAGCCGTGAGCTGGAGGCTCTTTTGAGGGATCCTGCAGGTAAAGCTGTGATCTCAATAAAAGTGCTGCCTGAGCCCAGCTGCCAGGTGTGAAATGTGTGGCTGAAGAGCTTCTCGTAGTCCCCTGGCTTGGTGGGTCTGGTCCCTGCTGAGGACGAGCTGATTGTCTGCCCCAGGCTGCACCAGACGTGGTGGAGCTTTGGCCTTAGGAGGACATTTTGGTAGCGGAAATGGACGTTTGTCCCCAGTACACTAAGCTGCGGTGCCAAGGTGTGTGCGGCTTCAGAATGCACCTCTTTCAGTCTTTTTCACGTGTGGCTTGAGGTTTTTCAAACGGCAAATTGTTGAAGGTTGGAATGTATTCCCACTGAAGAAACTGCACATTCTGCAGCTCCACCACCCGTTCTGCTAGGGCAAGCCAACGTTAATGCCATGTGCCTTGATGCCTGTTTGCAGCTGATAACTCACACAACAGTGAGCTGCTTTTTTTGGCTTTCCCCCCCCCCCTACTTTTTAATAAACTTTCACCTTTTAAAAAGCCGC
>NW_015090897.1:384728-391084 GCF_001431845.1 Calidris pugnax
ATCAGTGAGTATATCTCTGGTTATTAATCCTGTAGTTCAACCTGTCAGTAACTATTAACTATAAAGATATTGTTAAGCATTTTTCTGAGGAGCATTCTGCTCCTTTGTGTTTTACCTTTGCTTGGCTTGTCTCCAGTCTTCAACATTTGCATGTAAAACATCAAAGATATTAATCAGTAAAAAGCAGAAAAAATCCTCTTACGAATACCCCTTACGAAAAATACTTTCTAATATAAAGTATTTATCTTAAGCCTTGTTTCTTTCACCATTTATTTTCTCACTTGAATATGGTGGAATCAATATTGCAAATCACAATCACACAGCTCATCAGACATCACTGAATTTGGCGATTATAATTTTAAATAAAATGGCATCTTCTCCTTAATGGTGGAGCGGTTAGAATTCAGGTTATGCAATCGCTGGGTTGCACCCAGAATATAAAACCTTCCTCTTGCCGTCTGTGGCACCTCTGATGTCTTTCTTCAGTGGAATTCAGTGCAGTAACACAGTATAAATGTGCTGCTTCTTGCTTCCTTCATGTTTTTATATACATTTATACTAGAAATTTGCACTGATGGAACTGGAGCTGTCAGCTTTATGGTCTTCACTTAATTCTCTTTGACAGTTTCCTCATCTTCAAATTTGAAGAAAGTATTTATATAGCATTTGTTGTCCCAGGTATCCTTCAGAGAAATTAATAGTCGGTCGTCAGTGAGTTGGGGAAAGACTGTGTGTTATTGGCACTGAGCTGTTAGTGGCAAAACAACATTGTGTTTGCTCGCTCTTCAAGCTGGAATCTCCATCTCTGGCACAACGGGGGAGGAAAGGCCACTACAGCCTTTGAGGTGATGGGAGATCTCTGTGCAGGCCGCTCTAGGGACTTTCTGTGGACCTGAAGGAGCTGTGGGGTGCCCTGGGGTGCCCACGGGGAGGGCTGTGGGGGCACGTGTGCTCAGCTGGATGAGTGGAGGTGACAGAGACACAACCTGGTTCCATCTCATCCCCTCACCCTTTATATAAACTGAAATGAATAATTCCCAGTGCTGGGCCTGGGCTGAGTCTTGGAAAGAACTGTTTGGAGCAGCCCAAAACAGAACCGGAGGCAGATGACGGATGTGGAGCTCCCTCTAGCCCACCCTCCTGCCCTATCCGTCAGTGTAAACGTCTCCAAAGGTTGTTGGCCATGCCTCTGGTGAGAAATCAGAACTGGAGATGGCAGCTGCTACCTTTTGATATATTTTGCACATTTTACAAATTTGGTGAGATGAGACTTTCAGTCTTGATAAGGAACCTTTGCAGAATATACTGCTTTATTTTCAGTAATATAACATGATTTGAGATCCAGCCTGGACCAGGTTGAGTGGGGAGAGAGAGCATGAAGGCCCTATGTGTTATCAAAGGAAACTCTCGGATGTGACGAGTAATGTTGATGTGAGGACTTTCCAGATACTTGGAGGACTTACAGTGAGCTTTCTGACCAGCGAAGGCCAGAGAGAAGACCTAAAAGGAGGGCTGACCTTCAGAAGTGCTGAACGCTTTTCCTAGCTAGCAGAGAGCTGGGTTTGTCCTGTTCTTGCAAAGCTAATCTATGTCTTGTGTGTGTTGAAAGGGATGATCTAAAAGAAGATAACTTTTTTTCATCCAACTTCCTGCAAACGCCATGTTCCTGCACCATATTTAGGTCCAAATTACTGTGGATTTTTGTGAAAGGAGGAATGAGAAACCATTTTCCCTGACATCAGTGCTTTATGATTACTGAGCTATTTAGAAATATTTTACATTGTACTGATTTTCTCTCTCAAAATAAACTTTTCTGATTACCCTTACATTTCAGTGATTTCTTTTGTGCAGTAGCAAATCTGCAGCTTGTGAGGTAACTGGCAAAAACTCTGATCCATCAGCAGTTTTGTTTGCTTTCTTGAGTTCGCATTGGCACAGCAACAATGAAGAAGCAATCATCCATCATCCAGCCAGTCAAACTGAGTAAGGATTTGAAAGTGGAAATAATTCATGGCGTTAGCATTACTCATCTAAGTTCTGTGTGACTTTGACTGGAGCAATAGCTTTTCTTGGGAATTTAAACCAAACTTTAGAATTCTGGAATAGGAATTATGTTGTTTTCCAAACGCCAAAGAGTTTTTGGGGAACTGCCTCAATAATCTTTTCTTAGAATTTAGTTCTTTTCATTACTATTAAACCTTTTATTTAAGGTAACTGACCTTTAAGTGTGCTATGACTAGAAAATCTCCACTGGCTAAAAAGAAGAGGTCTTCAGATTTATAAGTACTTCAGTTTTACTAAATGTCTGTAGTATATACTTCTCAAGCAAATTTCCTGGCCCTATGCGATACTGCCAAACCTAGTACCTTAAAAAATACAAGTTGGAACTCAAAAATCTTGAATAGGATACTTCTAAGTGTCCTATTCAAATAGATAAAAGGAACTTCTCTGGAGTTTCTCTGTGTTCCTTCTATGGGTAGGAGGGCTCCTAGCTTTCCCTTTCAGCTGAAAGTCTCAGTTAACTTTGAGAAGAAGAGTTTGATTCTAAGAAAAACCCAACAAATGAGATGATTTACAAAAAAATATTTCCACAGTTAGCAGCAGTACCGACACGCGATGTTGATTTTGAAACTTGACAAAACTGGAGACAGAGGAGGCCAAAATGACTTAGAAGGTCAATGAAAAACTGTTACTTGTATTGTTATTTATAGCCAGAGTCTATATTTAAATGAGCATTTCAGTTTTTGAGGTGAGTGTGTTGAAACTTTTTTCTGCAGAATACATCGGAAATACATGTTCTCTGTGGGAGCCTGGAGGATCTTGGATTTTGAACTTTTGAGAGTCCTTTCCTATCACATTGAATTTCCATTTCTATTTCTGGCGTGCCACCAGCGCTGTGCCGTCCCCTGGAGGTTTTGGTTGATCTTCAGAGGAGTGGTACAGAGAGAGAGAGATGGTGTGAGGTGCTGCGAGGGACCCTTGGAGGTCTGCGGAAAGCAGCCATGAGAGAAGCCCCTTGCACCCCCTAAATACCAGAACGGCCAACAGTGCGTGACTGCCTTCCAGCTCTGGGTTGTGCCAGCAGGAGAGCGGACCCCCTCGCCCCCCGTCCCACCTTTGAGGGTGGTTTGCAGCACTACGTGTTGTCTCCAGCCGCGCAGACTGGAACAGGACGTGGGAACAGAGCTGGTCATTTTCCATCCCGAGCCACCCGGAGGGAAATACTGTAATCACAGCAAACTCCTGTTCCGTTACCTTTATTCACTTTTTTATATGGCAATATTACAGACGGTTAATCACCCTTTTACTAGATTTAGTCTCTGTTTAGGGCACATCAGCCTCTGCTGTTTGTAGCAGTGAGGACGAAGGAGGTTTATCTTTCCTGTGAGCACAGTTTGGCCCCTGCAGTATTTGCCCGGAACCGTGGCTTTCCTGCATGAAGACCAGCCGTGAGCTGGAGGCTCTTTTGAGGGATCCTGCGGGTAAAGCTGTGATCTCAATAAAAGTGCTGCCTGAGCCCAGCTGCCAGGTGTGAAATGTGTGGCTGAAGAGCTTCTCGTAGTCCCCTGGCTTGGTGGGTCTGGTCCCTGCTGAGGACGAGCTGATTGTCTGCCCCAGGCTGCACCAGACGTGGTGGAGCTTTGGCCTTAGGAGGACATTTTGGTAGCGGAAATGGACGTTTGTCCCCAGTACACTAAGCTGCGGTGCCAAGGTGTGTGCGGCTTCAGAATGCACCTCTTTCAGTCTTTTTCACGTGCGGCTTGAGGTTTTTCAAACGGCAAATTGTTGAAGGTTGGAATGTATTCCCACTGAAGAAACTGCACATTCTGCAGCTCCACCACCCGTTCTGCTAGGGCAAGCCAACGTTAATGCCATGTGCCTTGATGCCTGTTTGCAGCTGATAACTCACACAACAGTGAGCTGCTTTTTTTGGCTTTCCCCCCCCCCCTTCTTTTAAACTACCTTAGCATCTTAAAAACTCAGCAATTCTTATTAGAGCCGGGTGGCTTATGACTGTGTGAAAAATTATTTGCTGAAAAATGTGCCTTTATTCTTTACAAAGCAGACCTGGCTTCGCCAGCTGAGAACTATGACCCTCACTACAAAATCATTCTCAGGATTCAGGAAATTAAATAGAATTTCATCTGCTGAGAGTGAACGTCCGCATTCACTCCGACCTCCAGAGCGGGACTCGGCCGGGGTGCCGTGGAGCTCCAGTATGCATCATCTCCTGCCCAGCCTTCCCTGCCAGCATCCTGCTTTCTCTATACAATTATTGTATGACCTCATAGCAATCATTTCTATACTTACAGTGGTTCTAGCTGTTATGCCTCTCGCACCCAGCAGAAGAACATCAGGGCTCCCTTCAGAGAAAAAGGCAGCTGAATCAAAATCTTCTATGCGCCGAGTAAGTTTCCTAACCCTGGATGACGGGCTAAAAAATTCAGTGGAATTTCTGACAAGATCAGTTCTCTTTGCTTTTGTGAATAATTCTTTTGGTGGATTCAGCTGTTGAACACAAACCCCAACATTTTAAATTTGGTCGAATGGGATACCTTCTTGGTTAGCTGCAACCAGCAAAGAGTGCAACAGCTTGCACAGCCCCTTTGGGGGATTTTCCATGACAATAATTACAGCCTGGCAGGGGTGACAAGAAAATGAGGAAGCGTGTCCTTTTCTCAGACAGCAGAGCAAAGCCTTGCTCATGGCTCTCTCCTAAGCAGGACTGCCTTACGCAGGGCTGGCGGCTGTCAGCAGCAGTGCAAACTGCCTGGAAACTACAAAGAGGGTGAGGTTTGAAGGGCTCCCTCCCCAGTGGGGGAGGAAACCTTCTGCAGCGCTCTGTGAGGATCCCAGGTAACAATAAAGTTCTTGCTGACAGGCTGGGTTACAGAACAGAGATTGTTTATTGACTCTGTACCTGACAGTGGAAGATAGGCTCAAATTCAAAGGGACTTTGACAAACTGGATAAATATTCTGGGGGGGGGGGGAATAAAAAGATGATATTCAATAGAAATGGTGCAAAAGGGAGAAACACTCAGCCACAGAGATAGAAATAAGAGCAATGAATAAGGTGGTGGTTAATTCAAGGGAAGGCAACCAACCAGAGCTTCAACTGTCTCACAAAATGGTCATTAATTAACAGCCCACTGCTGTTCCCAGCAGAGTGTGCACGGGAGCGCGGCAAAGGAGTGTGTGCTGGGACACACGCACCATTACCCTTCGCTTCTTACAAACACTGCCAAGGTCCCAGGGAGCGTGTTACCTCCAGCTCCGGACATCGCGCTTCAAGAAAGGGACAAAGGCGTTGAAGACTCCTGATGTAAGAGCCCGGAGCTGCTGGGATGCCCATGGAACAGTGTCTGGGAGTGGGCTTCAACTCTGTGAAGGCCAAGGAGACCCTTGCTGTCTCCCGGTGGCTAACGCACCACCCAGATGGGGATGATGGTGTCTTGGAGCAGGGGCCACCTCACAAGGTCCCTTCCAGTCCTTCATGGAGATCACTGTGCTGTTACCTCCTACCCCACCTTCAGCACCCAGAGTGCTTCTCTTCCACAAGCTTTATCTCCAGCTACTCTCCTAAAAATAACCTCTAACTGCCTTCTACTGTGTTGTGCATGTGTAGGAAACACCCTCTGCACGAGATAGTTCTAGGGGTGACCTCATCTGTGAAAAATAGCATTATAGCACTTATAGTCTATAAAAACAGAGAATCATTTTGGTTGGAAGGGACCTTTAAGGTCGTCAAGTCCAACCATCACCCCAGCACTGCCAAGCCCACCACTGACCCCTGTCCCTCAGCACCACGTCTGCCGGCTTTTAAACACCTCCAGGGATGGTGACTCCAGCACTGCCCTGGGCAGCCTCTGCCAAGGCTTGAGAGTCCTTTGGGTGAAGAAACTGTTCCCAATATCCATCCTAAACCTCCCCTGGTACAACTTGAGGCTGTTTCCTCTTGTCCCATCGCCTGTTCCTCGGGAGAAGAGGAGAAGGTGAGGACTCCTCACCCCTGTGCCCACGCACTCTGGCTACACAGAGAGGGTTCTGGCTGCAGGATTTAGACCCAGACATTCAGAACGATTTCAGCCACCGCCAGAAGCACAGCCGGTGACGAAGGGACAGTGTGCAGTGCAGGACAGAGGCAGGTTGGATACACCTTTATTTGCCGCGGCCGTTCCCGGCCCGGCGCCGGTTTCCCCGCTGGGATGCGCGGAGGCTGGAGGGGCGCCGGGTCCCGGCCGGCTCCCCCCCGCGCCCTGCGGGGCCAGGAGAGCCGCACCCGGGGCCGCCGTTCCCCCCGCGCTTGGTGCCCGGACCGGGAATGGCCGGCCGCGGCCCCGCTGCTCCGCGGAGA
>NW_015090897.1:391849-495665 GCF_001431845.1 Calidris pugnax
CGGCGCTGCGGCCGGGGTGGGGGAAGCGGAGTTTGTCCCCCGAGTCGGGGGGGTGCCGGCCCGAGCGCCGAGGGGCCGGGCGTCCGCCCGCTGAGCTGCCGCCGCGGGTCGGGGATTCCCTGGGCGGAGACCCGGGCGGAGCGGGTGACGGCCCGGGCCCCAACCGGCGCGGCCGCTGTCGCCCAGCACCGCCGCGTCGGGCTGACGGTGTAGCCGGCTCCCCGGTGTCCCCGGTGTCGGCAGCCGCCGCAGCCCCCGTTACCCGTACCAGCGGCGGACGCGGGCCGGTGCCCCCAGGTGGGTCCCCCGCCGGGCGGGGCTGTGTGCGGGCGGCGGGTCCCGGCGTCACCCGGTGTCCGGGAGCTGCTGTGCCGCCGTGTCCCCGCTGCCTGCCCGGGCGCCTGGGGGCTCCGCGCGGGAACGGGCACCGCCAGCTGCGTGTAACGGAAACGTTTCAGAGATCCTTAGTAAGAAATCACGGGATTGTTTGATCTTTTAGCTTGTTTACCGCTTCCGCAGCCTGCCGCTTAGAGTGTGTTAGACAGCGTCGTGTATCATTTTGGTGTATTAGGAGTCTTAATTTCAAGGGTCATCACCTGTGGATATAATGCACGTTCCACACACTAGATGTATTTAAGTCAGCGGCTTCAGTTGAACAATAAGATATTTGATTCTCTGCTAATGCAGCTATCCATTACAGAAGTTAGTCCTCTGAAGTTTGGGAACTTGGTTAAGGAAACACGCCGAGTGGAAGATGTGTTGTTGCTGCAGGAGGACGTTAGGGATAGCTTCCTCATTTGAGGCTGGCTTTATTTTTCCAAGGGTTTTAAAATGCAGTAGGTATTGGGTGCTGGATTTTGGTTGGAAGTATTTTCTGCTGAAAGCAAACATACACCATCGTAAGTGTCTGTCTTCAGTGCACGAGGTGCAGACTGTACCCTCGGCAGTTTCTATCGTGCTGTGTGGTCTGGGAAAGCGAAGGTGTTCAGTGCAAATCCAGAGTTCCCTGTTTGTTGTGGGACTCTCTGAAAAACACATGCCTTGGCACAAGAAGAAATGGCTAACGCTGAAGAGTGCGCCCCGAGTAGAGCACGGCTGGGTGGCTCTCAGAGGGAAAGAAAACGGAGACCAGCAGCTGGGCGTGCGTGAGGGTCCACTGAGGCTTGGAATGAGACCCCAGAAAATTTTTAATCCTCGGTTTTCTGAAAAGGGCTTTTTACTACCTTGTTTTTTTTTTTTTTTTTTTTTTTTTTTTTTTTCCCCCCCTAAAATTTTTTTTTTTTTTTTTTTTTTTTTTTTTTTTTTTTTCTCCCACCCGCATGCGAATTGAGCAGTAATGGGACTGTCTGATGGGGGAGCAGTGAAAGCCAGCAGTGAAACTTTGACCCTTCTGTCTGACTCTCCCACGGTCCCCCCGTCGGAGCTGCTGTCCTGTTGGCAGTGTCCCTGCCCCGTGGGGGTGGTGGGCTGAGGCAGGGCCAGCCGGGCAGTTACAGTGCTTCAGTCTTTTGCTGTGCACCTCGGAGCCCAAAGGGATGAGGGCTGAGATACAGGTCTCGTGTTCAGCTCTTAAGTCTAAAGGAAACTGGAAGAAGGTGGTGTGTGTGTTTCGAGACGACACTAGAAATGAGGTCACACTGGAAACGACTACGTTAGAATAGTGGAATAGTATCATGGTGGAAATAGTACTTTTTTCCCCCCTATTAAGTTGGTAGGAGATGCAGGAACTTCCCTGCTCGGTGCAGTCGTTCTTTGCCCTTGGGGTGCTCAGTGCCTCCGTGCTAGGTGTGAGTGACACACGTTCAGAGGTGGGCCCCGCTGGAGCGCAGCAGAGGTTCCTGACACAGCCTCTCCCCGGCACCGGGGCGCAGGGGGGTGTCTGAGGGGGTTTGGTGCCCGGGCAGCAGGAAGCGGAGACGATGCTCAAAAGCAGCCCACGATGCAAAGGGCTCCTGTCCATGTGCAGAGCGGTGTCCCCTGGGGCCTCTGTCATTCCCCGTGACAAGAAGAGGGCACTTGGGTGCTTTAGTGATACCGAGAAATTCTAGTGTCACCAAGTTACATAAGAGCATTTTTTGCCATCGTGCAAATTCTGTTTCTGCGCAGAGAAGCTCTTCTTTTCTTCTTTAGGGAAAATTAAAAGATGAGAAAATGGTATTGACAACCCTGATTTCAGACAGTGCTAATGATTTTGATCTCTGTACGTTAATTCTGTAAGCATTATTAACCTCTAAGTGTTCCATACAAACTTGGTTTTTATTTTTTTAACCTGTCATATTTTCCTAAGGTTTTCACTCAGGAGCTTGATAGACTTGGTCTTTATATTATGGTAATTGTTATTTACTTTTGGTTTATCACAAGCAGAACTTCAAGGGTGAAGGTAGAGATATTATGGTCTGAGTTTCCATGGAACAACGAGCTCTTCATAAAATACGGATTGACAGTAAAGTGGTACACGTGAGAAAATAATTATAATCAATTCCAGGTTTAATTCGTCAGTTTTCCTTGTTGTACTGTGGGAATAAAGGAAACTGAATAGGGTATTTTTATTGCCTTTTAAAAAAAGTCTTCTAAATTCCTTAACACATTATAGTATCCTTGAGTTTTGATTACAGTTTTTACAGTTAGTTTGTCTTTTTTTTTGGTCACTGAAATATTAATGTATATAATATAGGTATCTAGTCTGATCTCTTCTTTTGACCAAAGTCCCAAGGCCAGGGTGTTGGATACTATGTTATGCTGTTGAAACTTCTAATTTCAGTTTTGTTTTGTGCGGAGGAAAAGCATGGATGCAGCACAAGCTTTGGATGTAATCCTCCTCCAGCCCTGGCTGTCTGAAGTTAGTGCTACTTCATTTGGCCACAGTAGGGCTTTATCCTTGTCTGTTTATATACTTGCAATATGCGAAAGGTAACTTCATGCAAAAGAACCAGATTTCCTGCAGCAGCTTGCCTATAATACAGGTATTTGGTCAAAAGTGGTGTGAGAGATGTTTCTTTCTGTTTTTCTGGGATGCCAGCGTGGCTGGCTGAAAGGAGGGCAGTCCGGGGATGGAACCCCTGGTGAATACATTTCAACTGCGTTTGGGACTTTTTAAATTGGGTTGTCATCTCCTGCTTCCCAGTGCTGGATCCCCTCACTTAGAATGGGACTGAGGAGCAGCATCCCTGAGTCCCAGATGCTGTGTGGTACCTACTCCCAGGGGTGTCACTGGGGTGCTTCAGGAGGTGTAAGGCTGGGAGGGAAGGTAGACTTCTGGCTGAGTTTCACCCCTGCTATGGGCACTCGCAGGGGTTGGTCTGTGTTGAAGTTGGCAAACGGGCACAAAACCCACCTTCCGAGCCTGGGGGCAAGTCCTAACTTTGGCTCCGGAATCCAGGGAGGGGTTTCAGCCTGAAATCTGCCTTGCCATCAGTCATTAGTTTCTGTAGTCCGTGAAAGAGGTGAAGATTTAAATTTCCCCCAACGCACGGTGTTTTCTGTTGCTTCGTGCGCAGGTTCTGAGGGTCCCCACCGCCCCAGCAGAGTTGACTGCTCACTCGCTGCTGGTGCCAGCCAAGGGCAGAGCTTGGGCTGCTCAGTTCTCTTTGTGGGGCTGCGTGAAACCTGCGTCTGGGAAGTGGCACTTTCTCTTTTTCCCCACTTAGCTGTATTACCAGAGTGTTCCAGTTGGTTTCAGCAGCGACACAGTCGTTGTGCTAGGTCTGTTTTGGTGAGGACACGGAGAGATGCCCGTTCCCTTTGGCTGCGGTGACCCACAGACCTGGTGCCGCTCTCTACGTGACCCACCTTGCTTTCGGCACACTCTCGTGAGGAGAGAGAGCTCTGATTTTCTTTAACAGAGGGGTAATAAAGTACAGAGTGACCAACAGGCCCAAGTCTACACACAAAAAAAATTGCTGGCGTTTGCTGACTATTGCTGGCGTTAATTTGCACTCTTTGAGGAGGGTGCATGGCCAGCCAGAAAAACCAGGGATAAAGTGCAGCCTCACATTCTCTGCTCAGTGTTTCCATGTCTGTGCTGTTCCCAGGGAGTCCCTGTGTCTCCCCTAGAGCAGCAGCCGGGACCTGCTGTGTTCCATCCTCCTGTATCCCCCCCGGCTTGTCCATCCTCCTGTATCCCCCGGCTTGTCCATCCTCCTGTATCCCCCAGCTTGTCCATTGTCCATCCTCCTGTATCCCCCCCGGCTTGTCCATCCTCCTGTATCCTCCCCGGCTTGTCCATCCTCCTGTATCCCCCAGCTTGTCCATTGTCCATCCTCCTGTATCCCCCCTGCTTGTCCATCCTCCTGTATCCCCCAGCTTGTCCATCGCTGTGCTGGGCACACTCCGTACATGGCAAAACAGAGCTTAGAGCCTTAAACTGCAGAGCATTGGCAACCTGTGTTTGCCATGTAAGTATTTAAGAGTCATACAGTTAACACTTCTGTAATTCACTTCTTTATCGCAGTTGTTCCTGTGTAATTTTATTCCCCCTGTATATATTGGAGCCTGCTGAGGAAAATATCGTTTAAGGTCTAAAACCTTTGTTACTTTTAAGATACAATATTATTTTTGGCAATTAACAGTATGTTTCCATCGTATTCAGTGTACCAGAGGGAGCCCTCCTGTGGTTAATTTAATACCTATCAATTTTCAAAAATGTTACTAAACAGAGTGTATCTTACGGGATAAAATGGGCTGGTTTCTATATTTGGTTTTCTTTCCATTTAACTCGGCGTTTGTGAGGCATTTCTGCTAATACTATTGTGTGTAGTTTCCTTCTTTTCCCAAGCACAGCCATTTCAGAGTCATACAAATGGAAGCCCGGGGTCAGAAGCCTGTGTGCAGCCCAGCCTTTGGGCTTGCTGAGGGACTCCATGGCCCCATGGAAGCCGTGGGACGCAGGACTGCTCAGTGATGAGGGGGGGACACCCAGGCTGTGTTGTGTCCCCTCTCTGGGACAGGCTGCTGGCTTCTTCCCCATCTGCTGGCGTGGGGGGTGTCGGGGGACATGGCTCCTGTCTCTGTGTCGGGGACCTGCAGCGGTGCCCAGGGCACATCCCGGCTGGAGCCAGGCTGCCCGTGCCGGGGATGGAACCCTGGGTGTAGGCATCCATCTGCTCGAGAACAAATCAGCTCTCTTCCTTCTTTTCTTGGTTTTTACACTCAGACAGGTAACTTATGGTCTTTGTCTAGCGATGCGCCAATGCACACATTTATAGCTATTGACTGCAGCGGGACTCGGCACACACTCACTGTTTGTGTGGATCGGGGCCAGGAGCAACGTGTTTGGTTACTTTAAATAAGGCTGAAAAAATTAACTGGGAGGCTGACAAGCTAAACACAATGCAGCTCAGGAATCCCCCGCTAGAAATCCCACGTCTATTGTGAATGTTCCTCACTGTCAAGAGACCGAGTTACGCGACTGGAAGAAATAGCAGTCCCAGGTTTTTAATGTTTCTTTAAAACGTAAAAAGGCTTTATTAGGAGATGTCAACTCCTTTCTGAGAATTCCAGTGTAAACTGGTTTTTAAGGTCAAGCTCTGTTGTGATTCATTGGTTTCAAGCTGGTTTTGACAATTGCCACGTTTGGGGGAGTTTCACTGGGTGATGGGCTCTCCTGGGTGAAGTTTCTCAAAATATGTCCTCGACAGAGAAATCTTTTCCCTCCTCTTTGTGAAAAAAACGCTACAGAAGAGCAAACCTACTTGAAGGGGTCACCCAAGAGTTACCCTCTCTGGGTCAGTTTCCTACAGTTTGCCAGTTGTTTGGGGTTTTTTAATGTTTGTTTGGTTTTTTTTGTTGTTTGTTTTTGGTGAAATTTACAGTGCACGTTGGACATTGTAGATGGGCCAGTCTGGCCCATACAACTTAAATGTTCACTGATCTGTGGGAAAACATTGATGCTGTGTTTAGGATGCAGCAGGGATTTAAGAGTTTACTCCTGTGTTTTACACAGATTACGCAGTGGTTTATGGCAGGCTGCGATACCGCGAAGAGATGGAGCCAGGCAGAGGAATTCTCTGCACTGGAGTTTGGTCAGGACACCCCTGCTAATGCAGGTGCTTTAGAAATTGGATTGCTCATTGAAGTGTGTAAGCAGAGATTTATCAGACTAACTTAAGGTGCTCATTTGCTTAAAGGAGCACAATTTTTCATACTTGTGCTTAAAACAGAATAATGGATGAGTTTGTTTAGAAAATTGTAGCCTGTTTACTTATTGTTGCTCTCTGAAAATAGCATAAATTAAGTAGAGATTAGGAGAATGCGAGCAAAGGTTTGGGGCAGGCAGGCAGGTTGTATGCCCGCCTGTGCCAGGGTCTGTGTGTGGATGAAGAGCAAGGGCTCCCCGTGTCTGTTCAGAGCCAGTGCCTGGGGGATCAATGCGGGCCCCTCACGTGTGTTCCTGCCACGCTAACAGCTGCCGCAGGGCCAGAGACGTATTTTATCCCGCATGGTTTTGCCTCGCCGTGATTAACATCTCCCAGTTTTGCATGAGATAAGAGAGGTGTCAGTCCCAGGCAGTTTGTCTCTCTGTTTGCCACCCAGTCCTGGGCTGTGTCTGCCGTGAGACCTTTGGGTGATGCTGCTGGAGCTGTGCGTGGTGGTGGTGGAGAAGGTGAGGTCACACCTTGGGAGGTCTGAGAGATGCTCACCCGCAGGAGTAGCTCCAACAGGTACCAGCACCTGGAATCTCCCTTCTGCACACACGGACTTACCCGTGGGAAGGTGTTGGCAGTGCCTGGCAGAGCTGGATGGCTTGAGAAGAGACTGTAAATTGTACCAAATCTTGTGCTGCACCAGTGTCCTTCGGTGGCTGCCCAGCTCCGAGTCAGCTGCCTTGCACAGAATGTAATACAGGGCAATAATTCACTTTCTTAATTTTGGTGTGGTTTTTTTTTTTTTTAATGAAAGGCAGAATACCTGCTGTGGCCCTTCAGTGGTGAAAGCCCTCTTGTTTTCAACAGCTCCATCTCTTGCCTCTCTCTCTCGTTGCCTTTTTCTTTGGAAAAAACATGTTTCAGCTTCTTTAATGTTTTTGATATCTCATTTGATTGCTGGGTAAATTATTACATTGGATTGCTTGAATCTTGGAAATTTTTAGATTGCTTTTTCTACAGAGTGGTAGTTTCACATTAGCATGGGGAATGCGTGAAAAAGACACATTAATGCCATCCTACAAGAAATATATTGCTATTTTTCAGGCTCTGATAAATGACTGCATTTTAAGTTGCATTTGATATGGATACAAAATGAATGACAGGCTTGAACGGATGTTGTTTTTCCAGAATTGCTCAACATAAACTAAAGTGACAGTCAAATTGCTGATCAAATTTTGCAATTATAACACAAGTATAAAAATGTAAATCCAGAAGTTTTATGACATTCAGTAACGAATTCTCCACTAAAGTTACAAAATTGTTAGAGACACAGCATACACAGGCATAAAAAGTATCAGGGAAGGCTGTAAAAATTAGCAGAAAACTCAAAAAAGGCATGCAGAAGCCTCACAGCAAAATATTCCTGCAGTATATTTAACCTGTGTTTCACATCACATTATTGAACCTTTTTCCGCATAAGGGCACCCTTGACGTGATTCCCAATGATCATAGAATCATAGAATGGTTAGAATTGGAAGGGACCTTAGAGATCATCTAGTTCCAACCCCCCTGCCCTGGGCAGGGACACCTCCCACCAGACCAGGTTGCTCAAAGCCCCATCCAGCCTGGCCTTGAACCCCTCCAGGGATGGGGCAGCCACGACCTCCCTGGGCAACCTGTTCCCATGCCTCACCACCCTCACTGTAAAGAATTCCTTTCTAGTATCTAATCTGAATCTCCCCTCTTCCAGTTTAAAACCATTATCCCTTGTCCTATCACTCCACTCCCCGACAAAGAGTCCCTCCCCAGCTCTCCTGTAGGCTCCCTTCAGGTATTGAAAGGCCGCTATAAGGGAATTTCTCCAAATACGCAGGGACACTCCTCCTAGTGCTGGTCAGATTTTATATGGGTCTATATTAGTTCTTGATCTGGATAGTGAAAAGAGTGGTTCTATCCACTCCGAGAAAAGAGTGGTTCTATCTCTCCGTTTTCCCTAAATGAATCCATTTAAGAGCTACAAGCCCAACAAATGCACAGCCGAAACATCTGTATTGGCCCATGCTTTGCTAACATGAACTTGCCTTCACCTTCAAGTGCCGGTAAATACAGATGGAATTTAAAAATGAGGCTGGAAGTGGTGTCTTGGGCCCTGCAGACAGCCCTGTCCTGGGCACAGGGAGCTGGTGGAGCTCCTGCAGGGAAGCAGCCAGGCTGCAGAGGGCTAGGAACCAAACCTGATGGAAACGTGGTCCCCAGCCTGGTGTGACCTTCCCCGTCCCCTCGCTGCATGAGGAGGGGGTGCACTGAGAGCAGTGAAGATGCCCCGGGGCTGTCTAAGCCATCCGTGTACAAAGCATGGACAGAAACTGCCCGACAAAGAGTTATTAACGTGAGACTAACTTTTTTACAAAACCAAGGGGGTGTCTCAGCAAATTACTGCTCTGAGATTCCAAGAGCTGGGGTTGCTCTCCTGACCCCACACAGAACAACGGGGCGGCCGCCGAAGAGAAAGGTGGTTTTGTTGAAGCAGATTCAATATGAACAAGCGAGAGAGGAATTTTTCTTCAAGTGCTCAAGACGCACAACAGATGTCTCCTTCAGAAGCAATGAAGAAAAAACTGTTTTATGCTGGGAGAAGGGAAAAAGAGATGGCATCCTGCTAGGCAGCAACCTGCTCCTGCACCTGCAGTGCTGTGCCTGACGGATGGACGGCGGAGAGCAGCCCGGGACACGGGTACTCGCTGCCACCCCCAGAGTCTTGGGGAAACCTGCCCTTCCCTTGTCCTGCGGTTCCTTCGTTTGGGGAGTCCGGGGGGGAAAGTCCCTTCCAAATTGAGCTCAGAACTAAAATGCAGGGCGTTGAGACTTCAGTGCATTTTAAAGGAACTGTTAGTAGACCAGATTCTTCAGAAATGGCTATTAGTGTGGGCTTTGAGATTCTTCTTTTGTTTATATATATATATCTATACACACAGAGAGAGAGGTTTGCTTATGGGCAGGAGGCAGTGAGGAGACCATTTTTGCTTCCTACAGGGAGAGGGAGTTTATTTTTCTTGGCATAATATGCCCTAACAATCTTAGGAGGAATGGAATGATTTTGTGAGACACCTTGCAAATAGATGGGAAAGTTTATGTTTAGGAGTATATATTTGGTAGTTGACAGTGTCTTTGGCATTTCCCAGGTTATGTTTTTTTAAAAGAAATGTGGATTTCTGGTTTGTTTCTTGTCTCCCCCCCTCCTCTTTATGCACAGATTGTATGTGGGCTGGCTTTATGTTTGGTTTCGAACATTGATAACTTTAGACCATCTACTGAACTTTTTTTTTTTTCCTCTCTACTTCTAAGTCTTGAAATATGTGGGCAATAAAAATGTTGGCTCGTTTCATGTCTGCCCTTGACTCTTTCCAATCTTTCCCATTAGCTGCTTCTACTACTTAGACAATGGACTTGGATACGCGTTTCTTGAGGAGACTGTACACCAGTTTGTTCAAAGAACACTTGCCCAAGGCTGCTGTTTTTACACTGCTCTCAGCTAACCTGCTTTTCTCCTGACTCCTGTGATCTAAAATGATCAAACGACAAACCTTCTCTTCCATTTAGTAACCTCCTTCCTATTGCAGATTAACCTCCCATTTCCTGATCTGGGTGTTAGAGACACCAGCTACGCTCTTCTAATGATAATGGCGAGCGAGGAGCTGCGGGTGTTAGGATGGAAGTGAAAGGAAGGAAACATGAAAGAAGGGAAAATGTTCAGCCAGGAGAAGAATAAGGAAAATGTATCCCATCACATATATTTCTGGAACTCCTAGGTCATGTTGCTCTCACGTTTCCTAGGCTTTCTCTCTCGTGTTGCTCTAATCTGCATCTCTGACATATACTGTTATCATATTATTATTTTTTTAAATGCATGCTAACTGCAACCTTGCTTCTCTATTCTAATTTATTATAGCATATTAGTAAAGCTACTTTGGAATACCCTGGATTAATGATGCATTTTAAACTGCTTTAAAATGACTGCAGGTTAGGTCAATTGTTGAAGCAGTGCCAGTGAGGAATATTTTATTTTGATTGCAGTAAGCTCTTAGTTTTATGTTAACTGCATCCTACAAACATGACCCGGGGACTTTTAATGTTGCAGTCAATTGAAATGCATGAATAAAGCGTGCTTCATATTTGCACGTAGGAAACTGGGGCTCCTTCTGGAGAGGAGGTCTGTGAGGTCCCACAGCTGAAGATGGGGAGAAGGGAGTGTGTTTACCCCTGGCTGTGGACCACGAGTGGGAAATCGCTGTCATTTGTGGGGCAGGCTGGGCGAATTCTGTAATACCCGTTATTGCCCAGAGCCTTGTTTGTAAAAGCAGTGCATTTCATTTTTTTTTTCTTGTAAAATCCAGATCCTTCATTATTGCACAGGTAACTATATTTCTTGCCCTTTCTATAGGTGGAAAGTGTTACTTGCTTTGTTCTGCTTTAGACTTGAGCTTATTGCATATTTTCCAAAATGCAGGGATGGGTTTTTTCACATCCCAAATAAGTCTCCCAGTTTTAATCTAGTCTGCTTTTCTGCGCAGAGATGCACTGTAATTTCTCCACCAGATTCTAACATTATGGGCAGCTTATGCTGCAAATTTAAACAAACAAACAAAAATTAGCTCAATAACAAAATTTAGTAAGGCAGTCTCATTTCAGTAAAACTGGCATTTCCCACACTTCAAAGAAGTCGGACTTCCAGGTCTGGCTGTGCTTTGGGAGCCCGAGGAACTTGTTAAGTTCCACCAGTAAATTCAGGCTGTGGTTGTAGGTTTTTTTTATTAAATTGGTCTCCTGGAAGAGGAGCTGAAAACAGGCTCCAGTCGTGGCCCGATAGTGCACCTACACAGGACTCGTAGGAATTTGCTTAAAATAAACCCAATATGCACCTCCCCAGAACAATGTTTCCGACTAGTTTAGAGGTCTGTTAACTAGCTGAGAGGGATAAAACCCGTGCTTAAAATGAAGCCCTCTGCCTGTGTAGGAGAGCAGCGGTTTGACAGCGACTGAGGAGCTCAGCAGAGATCCTGAACATCACACCACTTAGGTGGAGAAGCAAAACATAAAACAAGACCGGAAGATTCATTCCAATTGCCTCAGAGGAACCGCAGGAAGGAAAATAAAAACCCTTTTATGTTTGGGGTCGTTATTAGCCTGAGGTACTTCCAAGGTGCTTGAAAATTAAGATGATCTATGCCTAGGAAACGGGGGCGTAAGCAAATGGTCTGTGGGATCAATAGCCAGTGTTTGGAAGATTCATTATAATGTGCAGAGTTTATATAATGGAAGAGAGAGAAAATTAAAAAATAGCAAGTCTGGGGTAGGACACAGGCAGAATTTTACCGCTATTGCTAAATATCTCTCCA
Source organism: Calidris pugnax (assembly GCF_001431845.1). NCBI lineage: Eukaryota > Metazoa > Chordata > Aves > Charadriiformes > Scolopacidae > Calidris > Calidris pugnax. The sequence goes on from NW_015090897.1 coordinate 403,329, forward strand.
CATAATCTTCTGTCTTTCTCTGTCTAGCCCTCTGAAGTAAAATGTGGATAAATATAAAATAATGTATATGGGGAAATAAATAATCCTAGTTTTACATATACAGCAATAACTTTTGACATAGTAATTGCTACTCAGGAAGGAGCTCTTGATGCTTATATTAGTTTTATGAAAATGTTAGCTTTCATTTCCAAGAGGATAAGAGGATAACATTGTTATGACTACTGTGTAAATTCATTGTGTGCTCTCAAGTACCGCGTGCAGTGGTAATCATCGCGGGTGGGGTGGGACAGATGCCTCTCCAGGGGGACTACTGAGTTAAGGCAGGGCTGCATTGTGGGGCGGCTGGTGGGAGGACTGAGGGTACGACAGGTGTCTGAGGAGAGAGGAACACGGGAACCATATGCAGGGATCACTTTGTTCACTCTCAATAGAAATAATGGCATTAAATTAAATAGCGACCCAGGTTCAAACCAAGCGACAGGGACAGGTCTGCGTGCAATAGGTGATTGAGCTGCGGAGCTGTCTGAAACTATTAAAAGCTTGCAGGGCTCCAGGAAACAATCGAATGCATTCATGGAGGAAAAATCCATTAGGGCTGAAGACAGCACCTCTGGCTGGCAAAGTCTTGAACCACCCGTTGCTGGAGGCTGGGAGGATGTTGCAGGGAAGCGAAGTCATTTGTTTGCCACGTATTTGTGTCTGTCTGTAGGATTTGCTGTTGATCACTGTCAGAAACAGGTGGCTGACTAGATGGACCTTCTGGTATGACTTCTATGAAAGTCGTTCTTTGATGCTGTGTGAGTTCAAGTCACCCGTGGTGGCTGTGGATAGGAGCTCAAGCCGCGGGGTGGGAGGGGGTGCAGAGCGAGTTCCTGGGCGCTGGAGAGGGTTCTGACGAGCCGGGGAGGGCAGTGGGTGCCGGGCAGGCTCCCCGCGGCAGCGCGGCTGAGGTGTGCTGCACCGACAGACACACGCCGTGGCCTGAGTGACACCGTCACAGGGTGCCATTTCCTATTAGAAATCCTTGTCTTGGTGCATCAGTTAATATTTGAGGGAGACTAAAGGCACAATTTCAAGAGTCTAAACTTCAGTGGATACCTGCAGGGGCACCGATCCCCATTGTGTCCATCCTCTGTTAGGTGCTAGCAGCAGGACCCCAGGGACTTAGTTCTCATCTTTATGCAACACTTTCTCTTTTTCTCTCTTCTAAGTAGTGTTAAATTTTTCCTCCTCAGGGTAAAGCAGGGACATGTTGGATATGGTGGAGTGTTATAAGGAGCATCTTCAGTCTGAGATGGTGGAATTGTGTCAGTATATATGGAACAGCTTGGGAGGGGTTGTGGTTTTTGTTTTAGGGTTGGTTTTTTTAAGTACTGAAGGGAAATATTTGCCTATATTGATACGTTGCATATAAAGAGGAGATTGTGGCCTGAAAATACTTAAATTAGTCTGTGGAATATCTGCAGAGCTGTACATTCATTCCTCTGTAACTTGAACTCTCGAGTAAATATAGGTATGAACGTGATGTTTTGCTGTTTCCGAATGGTTCCCATTTTCCCACTATTGAACTTTGTTTGATTTCAAGGCTGTATTTTGTATTTCAATATGAATAGAATCTGCCACAGGAATGTGTATCTTGCCAACTAAGAATAAAGAAAATATCTTTTCCTTTCCCCTGCCTCAGTAGAGGTTACTTACAGGAAACCTTACTCATTAGGATTCTATGGGCTGAGCTGGTCAGGGACTTGCCAGGTGCTTACTAGAACACCACTTAGGAGCCTGCTGACAGTAACCGGTGGAGATAAAAGCTCATCTCTTCTTCCCTTTCCTATTTTTTTCTTTTTTTAAGTGAATAGCATGATGTGAAGCTGCTAATGTAAAGCAGTACTTGTAAAATGGAAAAGGTGTTTTTAAAGAGCTCTCCTGGAATTTAGTTTTAGAATCACAGAAGGGTTTGGGTTGGGAGGCACCTTACAGCCCCCCCAGTGCCACCCCCTGCCCTGGGCAGGGACACCTCCCACCAGCCCAGGTTGCTCCAAGCCCCCTCCAACCTGGCCTTGAACCCCTCCAGGGATGGGGCAGCCACAGCTTCTCTGGGCAACCTGGGCCAGGCTCTCACCGCCCCCATCATAAAAAAACTTTCTTCATTATGTTTGCTCTAAGTCTACCCTTTTTCAGTTTACAGCTGCCGCCCCTTGTCCTGGCACTGCAGGCCTTGGTAAAAAGTCCCTCTCCACCTTTCTTGTAAGCCCCCTTTATATATTGAAAGGCCACAGCAGGGTCTCCCTGGAGCGATGCAGGCTCATTTACTGAAACCTCTTCCCACGCGGCGCTTCTACCGATGATGCAGAAACGTGTTTCACGTCTCTCTCCTGGCCACGTGCCTGTTGTGTGCTCTGGCTTCTCAACGAGCTGCAGTGTCATACTGTCACCTCTGCTGTTGACCAGGTGTCAGGGCTTGAAGTTCAGAATTACACAAGTGCTTCCAGGGTGTTTCATAGCAAAACAACAAGATTTTCAAAAAAAATAGCCGTGGTTGCCATCATGCTCATTACGGGAGCGCATCTCCCGTTGCCGTCAGTGGGAGCGGAGTTCTGTAATCAGGGCTGTCAGTCACCATCTGGGCTGACTTTCTCTTTCAGAGCTCAGTCTTACCATCGAGCCCTTCCTTTCTGGGATGCCATCTGTCAGGCGGCTTCTTTTGACTTGTTTCCAAGCATCAACCTTCCTACCTCCCTTCATGTCCTCTTTTGTGCTCCCAGCAACCTCTCCCATCTCCCTTCTCCCCGCTGTTTGCAGAACCCGTTCTGAGAGCCGGTGCGGACAATGCGGCCCCCGGCAGTGCCAGCCCCTGCCAGCCCCGGGCACCCGCTCAGCCAGGGGAAGAAAATCTGTGGGGAGGCCGAGCCTTGGAAGGCGTTGACCCCGAGCCCTTTGTCTCATCCCTTCCCGTGATAATTCAAAGCAGTGGCTGAGGGAGAAGCTGGAACCGCTGATGACTTTGAGTCTCTGCTGTGGATGAAAGAGATCAGTCAGTACGGCAGTTACCTAATAATAGCTTACCAAAGGGTCGGCTCTTAGAGGTTTAAAAATAAGATCAAGTACCATTAATCTAGCGGTAGAACTGCTTTTGAAAGGCTTTTACTCAGTAAAGCTGTGTTTATGAAGACTTAAAAAACTGTAGTTTTGAGCTGCTGGTTGCTAACAGCCTGGCATACAGTGTTTTCACCCTGAGATAAGGGGAATCACTGAAAGAATGTATTAGAAACAAGAAATACACAACTTTGGAAAAAAAAAACAACCAACAACAACATTTTTTTATATTAATGAAACAAAGATCAGTTAACATGTGGTTTAATTATTGAGTTATGAATATAATTCAGCCATGATGCTCGCGTTAAGTGACAGAGGAGATTTGTATGTCTCCTTCCAAGGGGTTTCAGGGATGGGATGTTTTCCAAACAAAATTTCAGTGAACTCTTGTTGGTTTATGAATTTGATTTGAACTATGAACAAGGATGATTTAGACTTTCAAAGAGATAGAAAAAGCAGTAATTTTTATAGCGGTAGGCTTTTTTAGTGTATATATTAGAAAACCCAAGCTCTCTCACATTGTGACTAGACAGTCTGCAGGTAGAAACAAACCAATTACTGTGTTCTTATTGTATTCATTCTCAAAGGAAAATACTATCTAGTGTGAAAAGCCCTGCTTATTCCAAAGGTTAGAAAATGTGGCAACAGACAATTCTGGAACAGAAAATTGAAAGAGAGATTTTGCAGGATCAAGGCTTGCCAGCACCTCACCATGCTGTGTTTGCTCATGGTTATTTTGCATAAAAATTAATAGCAGGAGACTGTGTGGGAAAAGTATAACCACACTGCAGAATGGTTGCAAACTGACATGCAATAGCTGTAGATAATTTCGTTTGTTTAAGTGTATGGAAATGAGAATAAGCAGTATTTTTCCTGAGAAGCTAAGCTGGCATAAGGCACATGCCTTCTTCCAAATGCCAGATGTGTTTCCTGCTGGGAAGTGGTGGGAATGACCCAGTACTGGCCTGTCCCTCGGTGCCTGAGGCTCCCTTCATGACTCCAGTCCCTCGGCGATGCCCAGCTTATCGCCTCCTATCTTGGTGATTACCGTCCCTTATTTTTAAGATGCAGCTAGGAAAATTTCTGCTGGGAAGCAGTTTTCAGTTGCAGACTAAGAGAGTGATACACAAGAACCAGATGAGCAATAATTATTGCGAATGACATTACTGCTCAGCTTTGCCTCGCAATGGTTTCTTGAAGGCTCTTTTCTCTCCGGTAGGTGCTGCAGGGAACTGGACGCTTTGGTGCTTTTTCTCCTAGGACAAGATAGCTGTGATTATCTTACACCTCCAACTGCATGGTGTCATTCTTGTGCTATTCCTCCTTGAGAGGAAAATGAAGAAATTTGTCTGACAGGACCGGTAGAGAGGTTTTTCACCCAGGTTAGTGACACACTTAGGTATTTTTCAGTCTTACATTAAATCTTCAAGGTTCCCCGAGCAATCAATCTGGACTATTTCTGTTAGGGAAAACTGTCCATTTCCTTCATTTCCTCCTTCCTTCTAAGCAGCCAAATAGATGGGAGAAAGAAAGTATCATTTGAACTTTGCCACCAGATTTACTCGTGGTGTCCTTCTGTGGAGGAGTGATAGCTGGGAGCGAGGATGAGGACCCCAGCTGCAGTGTGTCAGCTTCCAGCACCTCTGGCCCTTTACCTCACTCGGGTTTGTCACGGCAGCTCCTAGTTGGGCTTTTCTTTCGGCCTGTCTTGGAATTTTTCTGATGCAGTTCATGCACTCTTAGGTGAAATGGGGCAAAAAGATGTAAAGTCCAAGGAAGCAGCACGGTCCTGTTGTCACCTACTGCTTCCCTCTCCCAGTCAAATTCCGTAGGACGGTGCCAGCCCTCGCTCCAGGGGCCTGTGCACCTATGCAGGACGATCCCCTCTGTGATTCCGTTTTCTTTCCAGGCAGTGAATTGTGCACGGTTCAGGTGCTGCTGGAAACCGCAGTACAGCCGTACGTGGGAGTTTTTCACCTACACCAGAAAAAGGCTGTTGCTACAGCCTTTGCGGGATGCCTGTGCCTTGGGGGATCTCAAGCGTGTTTTGTCGCTATGGGGCCTTTCAGTTATTCCTGGGTACAATTTCGTCATTTGATCACTTTCCTTAGACCAGGCCCTGAGCTGTTATAAGCGGTGAATCGGCCTGGTTGCTGCAAAGGCAGCTCATTTCAAACACCTTGTGTGCCGCAGTGACCAGTGACACGTGCAGTCCTCGGGGAGGTGTAACCAGACAAAGCATCTCCTAGTGGGGCATCGGATCTAGAGCCAAAGGACTTTGCCGTTAGGAAGGATGCTGCAGGTGGCATGCTGTACTCCTGGTTCTTCCTGAAGTCCTCTGAGGGTACCTCTACCCTGCCAGCTCCTTCGCAATGTCCCGGTGCCTTAGAATTCCTCTGACACAGCCATTTCCCAAGGAAAGTTCCCCACTTTTTATAAAGAGTCACCTTAAACATCTGGGCATTGATAGGAATTAGGTAAAAATTACTACTCCTTAATTTCACCATATAAACTTCTCTTAAATAAACATTGTTCAGTTTCTGTTTGTAACTGTTTGCCTTTTGTTTGTAACTATTAGCTCTTGCTGTAACCATTTGCCTTTTTCACTTTCTTTGCAATGAATAATCACAGTTTATTTACAAAATGTGAACTTCTGTGTTTATATCAGTTTCATCAGCCCCTCTCCAGCCGGGGCTAGCAAGAGGTGTTAGAGGAATTTTATTATTTTTTTTTTTGAGTTCCTGTGATGGATGATTATGGAATAACATGCCCACAGGGAAAATTATTTCTTCCTAATCCTTGTCAGTTAGTGGTTGGCTTATGTCCTGTAGTCTGGAGGCTTATATCCCATATACTTTACAGCTAAGCTCACACAGTACTTCATTTTAGCTGACTTCAAATTTTGTTCGTTACTGACTTCTAGCTTGGGAATATTATTATTCCTTATTGTTCTGCACTTCGACAAAATCAGTCAAGAGGCCATCATTCTAACAGAAAGCTGTGGCCGATTGCTTTAAAAATAAATGATAGTTGCGCTGACACAAGAGAGAAAAAAGGTTCATTAAAACTCATGTTGGAGAGCTCTCATCACTCTTTTTCCATTGCATTTGACATTGCCTGAGAGACTGTTATATATTATGTTTATTTTTAGAGACTATTGTTCTCTTTAAACCTGCTCTGCAACTTGAGGAAAGCAATAATGCTTTCAAACAGAACTTAAATTTACAGAAGCAAGACATTGCCTGTTTCTGTTACAGTAAGGGCTGTCTCATGAAAAATCTCTTAAAAAATAAGTTTGACTTTGGCAGGGAAGAAAAGAAAACCATAAGGAGAATCACAGAGTGCTTTAGGGCACACAGATTGAAAACCTGTGCACCTTTTATCAAGAATGTAATGACATTTGTGAGTGCGACCTTCAGCATCTCATGCGTTGTTTTTGTTTTTTTTTTTTTTTTTTTTGTAAATGAATTGTAATATACGATGATTTGTATTTGTAAAGAGATGTTCTATATTTTGTAATTATTGTATCGTAATTGAACTGCAGCAATATTTATGGACCCTAATTATTGTAACTCTCCACAGAATTCTAGATATAAGTATTTTTACTTGGAATATATAGATCTATAGCATAAATATTAAAATAGAGCCACCTCTCAGTGTAAATCTCTTTTTGGGATAAAGTGTCAAGTTGGAACTTGGTGTTTTTTTTTTTTTTTTTTTTTTTTTTAAATAATTGCTTTTGAAGTGCTGAAAAAGCAAACCAGTTTCATTTAGTTCACTTTTTTTCCCCGGGACTGACCTGCTCTGCCACTCGGTGTCCTGCCCAGATACAGAGCTCATACAAAACTAGTGTGTGCTGTAATCATACGATGGGAAAGGAAAAATATCCTTCCAGAGCCAAGCAGTTAGAGTAAATGAATTGGAATATGTTTCAATTCCTTTCTTAATGTATGTAATAAAAAACAATAAGAAAATGGCAAATTATGTTTTAGGATTAGATTTAGATCTATACAACTAATGCATAGATCTAAATGCAACTAGTTTCAATTAATGAAACTAGTTTCAATTAAAACATACTGCAATACTTTGGAGAAGCATATGGTTTAACCAGACAAATTGTAAAACAACAAATATCCTATATTTTGCAAATTGGTAAGCAGATTCAGGGAAAGCCACACATTTTTTGTTTGCCTTGTGTTCTTTGTCCTCCTCTATGTTTCAATTCCTAGCTACTTTGCAGGGATCAAATACTGGTTATTGTGGTGGCCTTCTTTCTCCTTGTAGGTACCTTGGGGGTTCGCCTCAAGCAGTTAACATCGAGTGGATTGTGGGATCATGGTTTCCAGGGGCTGGGGCTTCAAAACACCTCCACAAACCCCTAATTTCAGGCCTCAAGACTGACTTTTGGTCAGATGACACAGACCACAGCATCCTATTGACTTGTCAAACATGCCGGGCTTCTCCTTGTCCCTGTTAATACCGGAGCATCGTGGCTCGCTTCCACCCGAACCGAATGTTTGTAGGGAGAGGCAGATTCGTGACTGAATAAAAATTCAGAAAGTAAAGCTATCATTATATATTCTGCATTGCTGAAGCAGCTAACACATTATAACAGCTGCCAAATTACCTGTAATCAGCATCCACACAATAGAAGGCACTCCGCATACTGATGAAGTTGTGATTAACACCTATTAACAACATGGGATTTGTCAATGAAAAAGTAAGGATGATTCAGTGCAGTATTGGGAAAGAATTGCTGCCTGTGAAGTTTCCTGACGTTGGACATAGTAATTTTAGGTTGTTGTCAGAAATTTGCTAACAGTTTAAAAACATGCCTTGAAAAACTGTGTTCGTAACTGCTAAGAAAAGGAAAAGTGTTACAAAATCATGCTTTAATGGAACAAGTAGGGGGTCTCCTCCTGGCTCTTCCTCTCCCCCTTTTGACTATATTAAAACATACATTTTTTTAGGCACGTCAGGTCTCTAATTTCCTTAGAATTGTCTATCTAGATTATTTTTTCTCTCTCTTTCTCTCTTTCCTTTTTCATTCTGCATCCAAGTGCTATAAAACTCGCTGTAGTAATCTATGATAGAAGGATACACTAATTACTGTAACACCAGCCTTGTTAATCCCCCAGGAATAATGTAGAGAGCACATGGGCTTCTCTGTAGAAGAGTTACTAGAAGCAGCAAGTCAAGAAAGTATGATTTTTTTTTATTTTTTTTTTTAATGCTCCCGAAATCCCAGCAGATAAGTAGGGACACTGAACAGAGTATTCCAATTATTTCTCATGCTGAATTTCCAGTCTAAGACTTGGGACTTCATGATACGACAGAAACCTGATTATGGGTTTTAACCAGCTTGGAGCTCTCAGGTAGTGTCTTGACTCTGGTAAAATCACAGAAATCCACCTCTGGAAGGTGTGAGTTTGTGCTTTGACTTGATGGAGTTAAGGCTCCTGGATGTTGGAGGTGCTGAGTTCTTCAACACTTCACACTTAGGAGGACTGTGTGGTGTTCCAGAAGGCTCTGTGGCCCTGAGGATTCCGTGTCTCCATCCTGTGCTTACCGTGTCCTACCTAATTCCAGGATGGGGAAAGGGCCTGGATGGCATCAGCCGCGAGAAAACGCTGTTCAGAGTGCAATTCCTTCACTGCATCCTTCTGGAGAAGCCCAGCTGAGGGCAGAGGTAGACAGCTTTCATTGACAGTGACCCTGGAGCTGTATTTGAACATCCTTTCTTGTAGAGGAGATGCAGTGGTGGTGGGTTTTATCTCAGCACTTTTCTCTCCAAAGTTAACGTGGTGGTGAGAACACGTGTAGACCCAGGTTCAGCTCCCTTCTTTGCCTGGAGGGAGCTAAGGGTCAGTTTCCAGCTCTCTGGAGAAAGAACCTACCCATTTTCAGGCAATTTTAAGACCAGAGTGCTCTCCTTACTGCCTGATGGAGATAGAGCTGAAGCGAATTCAGCACTTGTTGGTTATTGTCTAGGGAAATTAAGTTATTTAGGTCAGACGAGGTCATCCTGTTTAGCATGAGTTCTGTAAATACAGCATCAAATCTTTTAGCATAGTTTGGCAACAAAGAAAATTAGCTTTCTTACAGGGTTTTGTGAAGAGAGGTATCAACAAAGCCTGTCTCAGAACACCCTCGCTGCGTTCTGCTGAGACATCTCCCCGTGTCGGAGATCCCACTCCCTTCTCTTTCTGCAGCATATTTTGTCAGGGTTTTTTAGACTCATCCATTAACAGAATTGGCTTGTCAAATCTCCTCATCGTGGTTTAGAAAAAGAATAAATTTAGTAATTGTTAAGTTATTTGAAGGTTAGTCAGTCTCTGCGGTAGGCGAGTGTGTTCTGCCAGCAGAGCAGCGTCATTGGCCAAAGTTGGGGTCTTTGTTCCATCTGTGCAGTCCTCAGTGGTGCTTGCAGAGGCACACAGCTGTAGCTGAGAAGAATAACTTGAGCCAAAACATGTAAAACCAGAAGTCATGTGCAGATAACTCTAATGGCAATGCTTTTTTTTTTTTTTTTTTAAATCATGAAAGAGTATGTAAATAAACAGTTGTGGGGCTTTGGGCTGATTTTAAGGATGCAGCAGTTGAGATGGAAAATTTGCAATGCTGTGCTCTTTTTTTTTTTCCTGGTGAAATGACAACTGGCAGAACTTATGTGCTGCTCTGATAACACTTATCAGGGATAATTAACTTGGGGTTTGGGGCTTTTTCAGTGTATATATCTGTCACTAATGTTGAAGCTTGGAAACTGGAAAAACGTGGTTTATTAGGTTAGAAATACCTGAAATGTTTACAAGGGACAGGGAAGAGCTGGGTTCTGATATCAAGTTACTAGACAAATTTGGATCGATATAGGACTTCTGCTTTTTTATAGACAGAGATTTTAAAGATAGAAAGAAAAATTATTCCTTGAAGTCACTAGGCACCCATGTTAAAGGAAGACAAGTTGAACTATTTGTATGTCTGGAGTTGTTCTATGAAAATGAAAGTTTTAGGACTGGAAGAATTTTTAGACCTGGGAGGTCTGTATTTTATGGGTACAAAGCCCCTTAAAAAGTGAAAGAGCAGGATGGTGTAGGGCACTTCAGTACCTGGTGCTGTAACTGGCTGTTCTCAGTGCTACCAGGAAATAACAGTGCCTCTCCATGGGGAGATGTTGTCTGAACTACACAGAATTTACTGCCTCTTCTTTCTGTGCGTTTGCTTCCCGTGGAGCTGGTGCAAGGTCCTGTCACTGGACCTTGATGCCCCCTGAGGCCTGACCTCAGGAACAAGGACAAGAGGAAATGGCCTCACATTGTTCCAGGAGGGTTTTAGGGTGGATATTGGGAAAAAATTTCTTCCTGGAAAGGGTTGTCAAGCCTTGGAAGAAGCTGCCCAGGGCAGTGGTGGAGTCTCCATCCCTGGAGGCGTTTAACAGATGGGCAGACATGGTGCTGAGGGACATGGGTTCATGGTAGGCTTGGCAGTGTTGACTCAATGATCTTAAGGGTCTTTTCCAACCCAAATGATTCTCTGATTCTGTTGTGGAGAGTGATGGTGGATGTTCTCCAGGGAGAGGGTGAATGAACAAAGTCCTGTAGACTCTGGGGCGTGAGTGTGTGTGTTTTGCCACACATGAAGTGCCACCTGGGGGGTGCCAGCAGTCTCCTGCTCCTTACAGGGAACCAAGGCAAACCAAGGTCCGCAACAGGGAGGAAAGGGCTCCCTGATATTTCAGGTGCAGTTTCTCAAAACAATTCAAAGAACCATTAGTGAATTATCACTCGAGTGAAGCGTCAAGAATAATTGGTAACCAGAAGAACACAACATCTCCAGTCGTGCTGGGGAAACATTGAGTGATTTTACCTTCCTCTTGTTCATAGACCCACCATGAAGCTGCTTGTTTTCTGAGGGTTTTTTTACAAGGGAGAAATGCCCGTAACGCTGAGGGGTGTCTTGCTGAGAGCACAGGCCTGTACAGCCCAGTCTACCTGCTCACCCAGTTAGTTTTTGCTGAATGAAAAAGACAGTTCAGAGGAGTAATAAGCACTCAGAATAAATGATGTGAGGGCAGTGGAAGCAGTGAGCTTCAGTGGGTACAACAGTAAATCCACAAAGCTGTAAAGAGAATATAGCAAACGTGAGTAAAACCATGAGGTTCAGGAGAATCTCCGGGCAGTGCCCTGTGCCTCCCTTAATATGCTTAAATCGTTAACCTACAGTGAACATTATATTTTACGTAACTATTTTGGTAGTACTTGAAGGAATAACCTTAAAGTGTGATAATTTCTACAATTATATGTGCGGAAACGCAGTAGAGTTGGAAAGCTGATGTCTCACCAAGGTTATGTTTGGGTTGGCTGTTTTCTGCTCAGCGTCAGAGAAACCCGCAATAAAGCAATGAGCTTCTGGGGAAAATCATGTAAAACAATGAAATATGAGATTCATCCAGCAAATGGAGGTAAGTGTACTGCAGAGAAGGTGATTGATTTGGGTTTTTTTTCAGTGCTTGCAAGTTCTGTTTTCAAGGTGGTTTTATGTTATTGGAAGTTCTCTGCCTGTTTTCAAGGACTAAAGGACTCAATCTTGTTGTTCTGTGGGGCTCTTTGAGACTTATTCCTTGTTGTTATTTCATTTCTGTTTTAATGCGCATTTTAAACATAAGGGACCAATTTTCCTGTGTGTTGTTTGGGTTTAGTTTTAGTTTGGATTTTTAAAGCCTGTGTTGTCTGTCACCTGTGTGCTTTTGAGGAGGGAAGGAAATGCTATCAGACCAGCACAGCAGTGCTTCACATCTGCTTTGCACCTGCTTCAGAAACGGTAGGTCCTAACACAGTGCACAACTTGCTCTTATTCTTCAGTCTTGACCAGAATTTTTTCTTTTTTATGGAAAATAGAGCAAATTAAAACATTTTTCCGTTTGTTTGTTGCTGAAGGTGGGTAGCGAAGTGGTGAGCCTTTTTTAGGCGTGTCTTTGCTTTTCCTCACCGTGGAAGTTCAGAGAGCTTTAAAATGAATAAAATCCAGCTTGATCTAAGCCTAGTTTCTCATGTTTGTTTTTGTAACAAAATAAACACGGTGTGGGAGCACACAGTCTGGTGCCCTGGTCTGATACAGGGGCAGACTGCCTGGTTGTGCTGGGTGCTGACACAGCCACAGCTGGTGAAGGTACAGGTTTCTGTCATGGAGATCATAACTAATCTGGGCATGTTTAGTTTGGAGGAGGCTGAGGGGAGACCTCATTGCCCTCTTCAACTCCCTGAAAGGAGGGTGTAGAGAGGTGGGGGTTGACCTCTTCTCCCAAGGGAATAATGACAGGAACAGAGGAGGTTTAGATTAGATATTAGGAAGAAGTACTTTGCTGATAGCGTGGTCAGGCACTGGAACAGCCTGCCCAGGGAGGTGGTGTAGTTGCCATCCCTGGATGGCTTTAAGAAACGTCTAGACGTGGCTCTTCAGGGCATGCTCTAGTGCCTAAGATTGTTGGGTTGTGTCTGTCTGTGGTGTGTTTGTGTGTGGGGTTTGGTTTAGTTTGGTTTGGGTTTTTTTGGGGTTTTTTGGTTTTTTTTTGTTTTGTTTGTTTGTTTGTTTGTTTGTTTTTGGTTTTTTTTTTTTTTGTGGTTGGACTCGATGATCTCAAAGGTCCCTTCCAACCATGAGGATTCCGTGATTCTGTAATGCATAGACCGAACACGCAGGGGTTTTATTAACTTGAGGAATTTAAGAAATGCAGGTATTTCAATCTGAACCCAAAGTAGTGGGGTTCACATTGCAATAGTGTCCCTTTTAAATTCTTTACCCCTCTTGTTTAGTAGCACGGGAGGGTTGTAGCAGGCTTTCTTCCCGTGGCATCAGGCCGTGGAGAGGCAGCTGGTGCTGTCGGCTCCCCCCAGGCTCTGGCAGCCCCTGCCCAGGCTGGGCTCCTGTGCCTCCTGCTTTCAGGCAGATTTGGCTCCTTCAGGAGCTTTCAGGCAGGTTTGCCTGCTTCAGGAGCTTTCGGCACTGGTGCCTGTCACCTTTTTGGCACGGTTATCTGTCTGCTCTCCTCTGGGCAGCAGCAAGAGGTTATGCAGGTGTTGAAGGGGAAAGGAAACAAACCAGCAAGTTGGATTAAGTGGAATTCACAAATCAATGAAATAACAAATACATGAAAAAACCCTTACCTGGTAAAGAAGCCTCCCTGGGGGAGACGAGCAGGAGGAAGATGAACGTGTTGACAGAGCAGAGGAGGGGAGGTGATGCCAAACTGCAGGCATCGGGAGACGAGCCTTTGGGCAGATTCTCATTTTTGTCCCCACCATGTCAGGAGTTTGCAAAAAAAACCCAAAAAAACCCAAACAAACAGGGATGTGTGTGTGGGAAATGCCATCTCTGTGTCTACAGCCAAATAAACTCCTTGGTTTACAAAATGTATGATCCCATAAACCTCTTTCAGATAGAGCTAGAACAAAAATATAATAACCCATTTCTGTTTTGGAGGGCAGCTTCTGAGCTGTATGCGAGTCCATGGCTTGTAGAGATCTTACACAAAATTCACATGTTTCAGGAAAAGTAAGTGAATTCAGTCTGTCGCTATTGCTGGTTGACTAGGAATAGTGTGAAGGATTCAGAAACCTCATTATTTTAGGCTTTTTGTATCACCATGCAATACAAGACAATAAATTAACCAAAATAATCCTGAGGAAAGTCCAAGACCTGCACTTACTTATTTGCAATGTATTTTCTCACGTAATTCTGTGTTCCCAAAGCAGCTTATTATGCCGGATTCTCATATAAAAAAGTAAGTCAATGTTTGTTGAGCTGGATATGATATTAAATAAAACCCCCCGCATATTAGTTTTGCTTATTTTACAGCTTCATATTTGAATATGAAGTCAGAATTTATGCAACTGGAGTTAGTAGCTAAAGTTTTATTTATCCTTAGTGATTTTCTCAACTTGCTGCTTTTGTTTTGTTTTGTTTTTTGTTTGGCATCTTTAAAGAAAGGCACGCCATTAATTAGCACACAAGGTTCAAATGCTTTTTATGTCTTTTGAGTAAAGTTCCTTTAACCTCTATTTTTATATCATTAGTGACTGTGTAGTACTTAATAACTTGGTGTCCTTTTTCTTAGCAACTCTAAAGAGTGAGACACAAAAAGTACTCTGTCTTGCAGATCTTTTCTAAACATTAACTTATTTGTAAGAGTATTTCAGTTCAGTATTTCCATGTTCTTTTCTCATGGAATATTTAATGACAGTGATATTTCAAAGATAAAAATATGTTTTTAATGCAGTAGCATAGTGCAGTGTGAGACGGAGCGGTCGGCATCACAGCTACTCATCTTCTACTCCTCTAGGTTTGCTCCGAGACATATGTGCGTCAGTTCCTGTTGGAAATGGGAACGCAGGGGCTCTGTACAATCACTGAACCGTACGCACGGCTTTCCTTGTGATAAAGCAATTCTTATGCCAAATCTGTGACGTGAACGAAAAGTTAGTCAAAAGGAGAATAAAGACCCATAAACCTCGCTGAAAGTCAGCTCCGACAAAACTGTCCAGAGCCATTTTGTTTCACTTTTCCACCGTTTAAAATAATAATAATTAAAAAGCAATTAAGAGGTCTGTCTCTGCCTCCCTTCAGCCTAGCCCAAGGTCTGTTTGCTCAGCATGGCTTGCTGGCCATTAAAGCTCCAGGAAACACAGAAAGCGTTTGGGAAAATCTCAGCAGGGCAATTTGAAATTAACCCTGGTGAACTAGTTTGCTTATCCTCTTCTGTAGGTTTTGGGGGTTCACTGGTTATCGTAATGAAGTTGCAGGCTCCCTGTTGTATTTATAGTTCAGAGTTAACACATAATTTGGAAAATAGCTGGAATTAAAATAATGCTGATATATAATGATTAACTCATTAACAGCCATTATCATTTTGTATAATTTATACAACTTTTTCATTGCTTTAGTGTTGACTGTTTAATTTTTCCTCTGTTTCCCTTGTTTTCATATGTTCTGCTTCCTTCAAAATCAGATATTGTTTCCTGTTGCATACGTAGTGGGTGGGGGGAAAGGCATTCTTAAAAAATTGTTGAGAGGACTTCACAGTTGCCTCTGGAAAAAAATCTAAAGCGCTATAGATGAATTTTCAGTGATGGCATTGTGCTGAGTTTGTGCAAAGAGCAGTGTGCTCCGTAGGACCTGCAGAGCTGGGTCCCCGCACCGTCTCAGCATCCCCTCCTCTTCCTCTGGATCCATCCCTGTTCTCCCAGAGCCACTTGCCAGCGCCGCGTCCCAGGTGCGACAGCCCGGGCTCCGGGCTTGGGACGGGAAGGAATTCATCCGGACGGTGTCTGACAGCTCGTGTCATCACTGAGCTTTCTAAGCATTGTGTCTCTTTATTTTTTTCTTCTGTACTTTGATTTTGTACGCTGAAAGAGAAACCATATGAGGTATGGCAGGGTTAAGAGGCTGTTCAGGTAATTTTGGCTGAGTTTGGGAGCGAGACGGTGCTGATGCTGGCAGCGGGAGAGGAGGGTGGTGTGCGGGACGGCGGTGGCCCCGGGTGGCCGTGCAGTGGTGCCGGGCTGTGGCCACTGCTGGCCAGGGGACATGCGCCTTTGGAATCAAGAGCAGCCTTTCTGCAAAGGGCACTCGGTGGGACACGAAACCCATTTCAAATAAACACTTTCTCTAAAATGAAAGAGCTCGAGTGAGTCCCTAAGTGCACTTCTGTTGGAAGGCAATAATTATTTGTATAGAAGTATTTCATTAAATGAACGGTATATTGAGTGGGTTAAACTTGCAGCGGTTCTTGACACTCTTTACAGGTTTCTCCCGTTTTAAGAATGGCAGCAGTGGCTGTGTTTTGCATAGCTATCGACATGCTGTCACCACCCATTTACTTTTTAAACAGAACCTTTTCCCCTGAAATCACTCAACGTTGTGGACTAAGTCCTTAACGGTGCTCTACTGCTTGGAGTCATCCTGGCACTAGGAAGTAATTTCTAAATTGCCTGAACTGGACCCGTGGGCTTTCCTGTGCTGCGGCTCTGCTCACCGGCTCATCGCTGGCGCGGCCCTCGCCTGCCGGAGAGTGGCAGTTCCATCACTGGCGCCTGAACAAACCGCCTTCGTTTGGGGATGCAAATGCAGCTGGGGTAGAATAATGAGTCGGTTCTGGGTCGCGTAGGTGGTGGCAGCACCATTGACTCCGACGGACCTGTGCTGCTATACATCAAGGGAGAATTTGCCTCAAAGCCTGGCTAATGAACTCGTTTAACTCCGGTGACTCAGAAATATGACTCTTTTTCTTACTGTAGCATAAAGGGCGAGCTGTATTTAAACAGATTTAATTAACCTGTCTAAATTTGATCATTTGACTAATAGGTGTTCCTGTTCATTTAGGGATGAGGCAGAATCATTGTGCTTCCTAATTAAGAACTAAACTTAAGGCTGTGTGCCTGTTTGAAATATGTAGTGTTTGGATTAGGAGGGGAGATCTGGAAGGAAAAAGCAAGCCAGCTGAACACTTAACAGCGAGGGACTTGGCCAGGAAGGAAATATAAGCACTGCTGGTTGTTACTCCAAGATAACAACAGACAGATTAGAGACTATGCCTTTATTCCATGGATTTTGTAGTGGTCTGGGTGAGGGTTTGCACACCTGGTGTTTTACTTCTCTTTCTGATTTACTTCTCATTAGATTTCCTTCTTTCTCCTGCTTCTCCCTGTGAGAAGTGAAGCTGCGGGAAGGCTGGGTTTAGGGTTATTTCTTTCAAGAGAGCTCTGATTCATCCCACCTCCGCCTCCCTCTTAAATAAAGCATTTACGATATAATTGTAATTTTTACCCCCTCTCCTCCCTCCCCGTTCTCCCCAGCCCCCTGTGCCTGACAGCTCGGGGGCTCCTTGTCTCCTTTACAGACCTCACTACCCACTGCCCTGCCCCTGTTACCTGGTTTACCATTTCCAGTGCTTCTATGGCATTTCTCTGAACCCTGGGGAAATTCTCTTATTTCCCTCCCCTCCAGGATGCTGTGGAGCTGCTGGCAGGGGGGCTCAGGGCAGCGCGCATCAGGCACGTGAGCAAATCCAGATGATGCTGTTCTTTTAGAAACTGATCATGAGCATCTTGCCCTGAAAAATAGGCTGTCTCTGGCCACTGCTGTCATTATTTCTTGTGCTGGCTTTTTTGTTACAGAAAACTGAGCTTAATTTGTGCTTTTTAGAGCCACTTTTGCTCTGGATCTCCGTTTGCTGTGCAACAGTGGGATGACTCTTCTGTTCTCTTTATTTCTCTCAGTTGGTGAGATTGATATTATTTTACTGAAATTTGCAGTATTGAGGGCTTTGAAGAGAATGTTGAAGTTTTTTTCAGTTTGCCAGTAACAAAAAAAGTAAGATTTGAAAATAGTTAAAAAATACGTAGTTAATAATCATTACCCTTCTTGTTCTCCATCTCATTAATGATTTCTAGGGATTTTCATACACCTGTCCTGTTTTCCTCAGTTGTCTATGTATTGGATACACGCAGAAATAGATGCTTTCAAATAAAGATGGAAAGCTGTGTTAAAAATTCTTACTAGAACACCAGCATTACTGTATAAAGCATTTTACATATGCCATTGAGTAATGAGGCTTTCAACGATATAACAAATTTGAAGAGTGGAAAAAAAAGCAAGTGGCAGCAACTTGCTAACAATACTTAACAAAGTACTTTAAAACATCTTCACAAAGTTTATAATGGGAAATAATGATACTTTTTTGCATTCAAAATAGAGCAAATTCAAAAAAGTGAGTTTAAAGCATCAGTTAATGGAATATGGTATCTGGTGATACTGCCAGACTTGCAAGGAAGAGGCTGAAGTTGCTATGACTCCAAACAAAGTGTTTCAGGTTGTTTGGTCATCTAAAATACTTGGGTTTAATTTAACAACTCTTAAGAAAAAAAAAATACAAATTTTCCACTTTCTACTACATCAACCTGAAATTTTCCCCAAGGGGAAAAAAAAGTCAGTTATTCAGAAAGCATTCTGAAAATTCCCAATCAGATTGAATTATTATACTTTTTTAATTTTATCTGTCTCTGTTTCATAATAAAGGGCTGTGGAACCAATATCAATATAGATATGCAGCCATTTCCAACTCCGTTAATACTGTCAAATTGGTATTAAGACTTCTCTATAGAACGCATCTATAGTATGTTCTGATTTTACTGTAGATTTTGTTGTTGGCTTCAGAATTGTTGTGGGGAGGGAGAGTTACCTGATTTCTACAAATATTGTTCCAATTTTCCACATTTTTTCCTTTATTCATACAACACAAGCTCCGTAGCATCTGTATGTTGCAGTCACAACTGTTTGGAAAACCGACAATGTGGAAGTACATCTGAAAGTGACACGCACAGATTTTCTGCTCCTGATACTGACAAGCCACTACAGCTGTATCATACTAATAATTTCATTGCAAAGTTAGGCTGGTTCATCACTACAAAGAACTGAATTTTCTTGAAGTAAGGAGCTAGGAATTGAAACGAAATCATATTCTACAAAAATACATGAGGTGTTTTATCTAGAGCTTAAGAATTTCTTCTCTAAAAAGGGAGCTCATCACCTGGAAGCGACAGCTGAATAAAAACACCTAGTCTCATCAGATCATTAAATAATTGCAATCTCCTGATGTGATTCAGCACAGAAAGAGGAGTGTGACTGTAATTTGATGAGGAGGTGAAGGGAGGTGTTAGCTCAGCCCCAGGACCTGCCGGCAGCGCTGTGCCCTGGTCCCCCCTGCCCGAACCCTGCTGAGGAGCCGGGGGGTACCCAGAGGGGAGGGTGAGCACATGGCGGGGTGGGGGGGGCGTGGAAAGAGTCTCTCCTGGTTTAGCACTCAGGAAGAAAACCCCTGACCTTCAGCGATCCAGAACAACTGCCCAAAAATTACAGACTGCTAAGGAACACGACAAGTTGGAAATATGAAGGAGGTCCTTAGAAGTGAAAATCGTGCAGAAATAGCCCCTCAGAGCAATAGGAAAAGGGTAAAGAATCTTTGAAAATGATGTTTGACCAGTTTATGAAGTGAATTATGCAGTTTTAGAAGTAATAGTCAGCTGGTGTCAGTGTCTTGGGGGTTCCCATGCTGTTTCTACCCTACAAAATACTACATTCTCTGAAGTCACACTCAAAATATACTCCAAAAAGTAGAGATGCCGCAGAAATGCTCAATTAATAATCTGTTTAATATTAAAGATTTTAGCAGGACAACATAATTAAAAATGCAAACAAGAGTTATGTTTTTAAAAGGCTTTCTAAATCAGTATTTTGGAGCTTGGCCTTGTACTATGCTGGCTGCTTCTATGGCCACAGTTAGATAGTTCTGTGGAAGTTCGGGGTGTCAGCCCCTCGCGCGGTTGTACTTTCTTTCATTTCTGATTTGGTTTGATTTAATTATGTTAGGTTTCTTTGAAACTGCCAAGCTACTCTGTGTGATAATACAGATCTCTTATGCATAGGGGGTTGCAGACTTTGCATAAATATTCAGAAAGGGAATTTTAATAAGCAGATTTACTATGCGTGCCAGGAACAATAATTTACAACCTAATACCGACGAACTGTGTTTCAGGACACAATTAGTGAATTAGGTGTCAGCACTTACATATTTCAGTGATGGTTATGTACTTTTTAAAAGTCTTCTAATCTCCTACATGCTATTTAGGTACCTAATTATTATAGGAAATCTGCCTCCTGATTTTTAGATCTCTTCTGTATCATTAAAAAAAGTTGGTAAAGAAGAGGGCCGCTTGCTAGCACAGTGTAAATCACAGAAGGGGCTCCAGGAAAGCTGGGGGGAGGAATCCTGATGAGCAAGGGGAGCCATAGGAGGAGGGGAAGGGTTTGACACTGAAAGAGCGGAGATTGAGGTGAAATCTGGGGAAGAACTTCTTTGCTGTGAGGGTGGTGAGAGCCTGAAGCTGGGCTCCCATTGCTGGTCATTGCTTGCTGGTCACTGGCTGCAGGAGGTGCCAGGTCCAGTCCAGCTTCCAACAGATGAAACCTTGTTTGTGCTGGGAGAATTGCAATCCCAGAGGTGGAGATGCTCAAAATCACTCACAATTATTCAACAACTTCCTTTTTTAAAAAAAACCACCATAGTTTGTTCTATCTTCAATCATTTCCCCATCCTAGATGATAGAAGAGAGAGAAGCTTATTTTTCAGCATGACTGAGAACCAGTTCGTATTACTTCAGGGAGTCTGACTAATAATTCGCAAGCGAGAAGCTGGAGTGATCTGAAAGGTTCAAGAAAAGAGAGTACTTTTTCTTTATGAGTTACTGAATATAAAAGACTGATTATGTCTTTTGTTTTTGTGGGGGACAGAACTCATCATCGCAACACTACCAACACCATCAATCTGAACAACAGAAATTCTCTGTCACAGCTTGTGGCTGCATTGTTGTTCAGCTCCTTTCTCTAGAGCGAAATAATCTGATGTAGTATTGAAACTGCCACTAAGAATTGTTAATGTATAATTTATCCTTGCAATTAAAAAGCATTTTTAACCAAGTGTCACAACACAGTGACAAGTAAATTAGGCTGTGATTTACATTACAGTGCTTTCCAACTTGATTTAGTGTCACTCTGGAGGAACTGACAAACAGCCCCAGTGGAGTAAGACAGTGCTTTCAGTAAAGAATGAATTCATTTCCCATGTGTTAGCAAGGATTGAAAGATAGTTGCTGCCTGGTACTGAAACAATGATTCATATTTCTTGTTTGTTTTCTAAAATGTTAAGCAATCCAATAGCGAAACTTTCTAGACAGAAGGAGTACCCAGGTCAGTCACAGTGATTGATAACTCAGTGTTTTTATAAAATAAAACTTGGTTTAATACCTTAAGGCTTTTTTGCTTGTTGTAGTAAGAAAGGAAGATGAATCTGTTTATTTTATATTTTCCTTAGTCATCGTCTGAAATTGGGAGCTTTGGAACGTCAGACTATGAAGAAGTCAGATTAAATGCTGCGAAATGAAACTCCCCAAGTGTAAGTTAGGTGAAACACTATTGCCATTGGATAGAGAAAAACACAGGCCCTTAAATATCATCAGTAATATCAAATATTCACTAATTGGTATTTTGGGATATCATTCACTGTTAGTTTTGGATGAGCTGGGCTCCCATTGCTGGTCATTGCTTGCTGGTCACTGGCTGCAGGAGGTGCCAGGTCCAGTCCAGCTTCCAACAGATGAAACCTTGTTTGTGCTGGGAGAATTGCAATCCCAGAGGTGGAGATGCTCAAAATCACTCACAATTATTCAACAACTTCCTTTTTTAAAAAAAACCACCATAGTTTGTTCTATCTTCAATCATTTCCCCATCCTAGATGATAGAAGAGAGAGAAGCTTATTTTTCAGCATGACTGAGAACCAGTTCGTATTACTTCAGGGAGTCTGACTAATAATTCGCAAGCGAGAAGCTGGAGTGATCTGAAAGGTTCAAGAAAAGAGAGTACTTTTTCTTTATGAGTTACTGAATATAAAAGACTGATTATGTCTTTTGTTTTTGTGGGGGACAGAACTCATCATCGCAACACTACCAACACCATCAATCTGAACAACAGAAATTCTCTGTCACAGCTTGTGGCTGCATTGTTGTTCAGCTCCTTTCTCTAGAGCGAAATAATCTGATGTAGTATTGAAACTGCCACTAAGAATTGTTAATGTATAATTTATCCTTGCAATTAAAAAGCATTTTTAACCAAGTGTCACAACACAGTGACAAGTAAATTAGGCTGTGATTTACATTACAGTGCTTTCCAACTTGATTTAGTGTCACTCTGGAGGAACTGACAAACAGCCCCAGTGGAGTAAGACAGTGCTTTCAGTAAAGAATGAATTCATTTCCCATGTGTTAGCAAGGATTGAAAGATAGTTGCTGCCTGGTACTGAAACAATGATTCATATTTCTTGTTTGTTTTCTAAAATGTTAAGCAATCCAATAGCGAAACTTTCTAGACAGAAGGAGTACCCAGGTCAGTCACAGTGATTGATAACTCAGTGTTTTTATAAAATAAAACTTGGTTTAATACCTTAAGGCTTTTTTGCTTGTTGTAGTAAGAAAGGAAGATGAATCTGTTTATTTTATATTTTCCTTAGTCATCGTCTGAAATTGGGAGCTTTGGAACGTCAGACTATGAAGAAGTCAGATTAAATGCTGCGAAATGAAACTCCCCAAGTGTAAGTTAGGTGAAACACTATTGCCATTGGATAGAGAAAAACACAGGCCCTTAAATATCATCAGTAATATCAAATATTCACTAATTGGTATTTTGGGATATCATTCACTGTTAGTTTTGGATGCTTCCATTTTTACTTGTCTCATCTTCTTGCCAATGAGCAAAATAGCAATATGGAAAATAACTCTGAAACTATAATGCTGGTGAGATTTTTGTTGAGGGGAAAAGGAGGAAGAAAATCCTCATGCAATGAACTGAGTCATTCATTGTCCTCATTAGCTGTAGTTAGCTGTTTCTAGGGAAACAACACCAGCAGTGATGGGGAGAGATTTACCCGTTTGTTCCCTCTGTACTTGCTCTGCTCCAGTACTGGAAGTATTGGAATGAGCTCCTCGGTGTCCTGGCAGTGTGAGAAGTGTGCTCTGGGTCCGGGGGGAGGCTCGGTACCTGCGGTCACTAGGTAGGGGGCAAATTCAACTGGTGATTAATTATATACATTTTATGAACATGTTTTTCATCACTCCAACAGTTGCTGGAGGCGCAGGATCTTCAGGAAAGTGTTAGTGCAAGTGAGTGGCGTTCGGTAGCTCACTAACAGCTCACTTCTTCATCACTGTTCAGCTGCCGGTGGCTAAAGGACAAAGCAAGGAGGAAAAATACCATAAAAAAGAGTCCAGCCAGAAATGTTTTGTTAAAACACAAGCTTTGACAGTCCTTACACAAGCTTTGACAGTCCTTAAAATCAGCAAAACATTTTGTTTTAGAAATACTTCTTATTGGAAATATGGAAGAAAAATGTATTATGATTCAATTAGGTCTTGTTTTGTTTTTGTGGTTTTTTTTGTTTTTCATCTTACACTGTAAGAAAATGATCATTTGGGAAGAGCTGGTATTGCAGGGAGGAAGAATTGTGTGTGCATGTAGGTAGCACGTTCAGCGTTTGTGGGGCCTTGGAGTGGCTTCAGCAGTAGTCTCTTGTTCAAGGGAGGAGGTCTTGCTGTAGAAAATAATAGCATTATTATGATTACATGCAAACAGTTCTTAGGTAAGATGGTGTGCCCTGGCGTGGTTAAATGGTGTGCCAGGGAACTGGTAATGTTCTTTTCTGTGTAACCAGGCTTTGGAGAGGTGTGCCCTGCTTGGCACTGCTGGAGGAGGTACGGAAAAGCCCGTGGGCAGAATTTTATCCTGATGGGGTAAAATGAGATTTGTGCCTTTGTCCCAGCTTGGCTTGTCTGCTCTGGGAATTGCATTCTGCCGTATTTACTCAGATGAGCTTTTTCTTCATGAGGGGTCACTCCTGTTGTTCTCATTCTTCTGCTGTAGCCTTAGCACCTTAATAAAGTGCTCTCAAAGATCCTGAAACAAATTGACTAAATTTGGAACAAATTCCCTGTTTTTTTTTCCCCAGGGAACACTAATGCCTCCCTAAACACAAATTCTTAGCTGGCACTTATTATACAAGATTTTGTCAGACAAAGCTCTTGAACGCCAGAAGAAGCCTGGCCCCGAGAAGGCAAGATGATGCTTCTGGTGAAGCTCAGGTGCAGCAGGATTCTTCTTTGGATGTTGATGATCTAATACATTGAAAAGATGCTTAGCATAAATGCCCCTTTGGTGTCTTTTTTTCTGGGGGATCCAATTAGAGGCATAGAGGTATAAATGCAGACGTGTGGTCAGCTTTGTAAGGAGAGAACTTCATCCTGAAAAGCTGGGGCGACCAATGCCTGTTCTTTCCCAATTTTGGCATTAGAAAGAGATATTTTGTATTAAGAAAAAGTAGGTAAGTCCTCCTTGCGAAAGCTATGAATTACTGTTGAGAGCACAGGAGCCAAGTTTGATATTGCTGATTTCTATAGACATAACTTAAAAGGTAGCCAGACTTTTTGATTTTTAGGGCTTAACTTAATGAGATAGGGTTATTTGTACTGTGTTCTTCTTGGTAACTTGTACTCATCTTGACTTGTGCCCTCCTTTATTTCTCTCCATGGCAAAGGTCAGCATTACAGAAAACCTCTCTTACGTCTGTCTGAAGTGATTGGATTGTGCTATTGATTCATGCTTTAAATATGTCTCTGTTATTGTCCAATGTAAGCTAGATTATATAAAGAACATCACCTGAATGTGTATTGTTTTCTCAAGGTACTTGAGGAGTCATTGCATCTTTGCAGTGCTAGATACTGTGATAGTGCTAGAAACTGTGAAAAAGCAGAATATGGGTAGCAATAAATAGAGAGAAAAGGAAAATCTTGAAGTGTGTCTTAAGGATTGAATAGGGGAGCTGCTGGCAAAGCATGCTGAGGGGAGGGACTGGCTTATTCTGGTTTTTGTGGGTGACAGAGAGACATTGGTGGACTTGTATTTAAAAATGTACTTCTAAAAGCCAAGTATAAGAAATATAAAAAGAGACTCTAGTGTAAACTCACTGGCTGGAGGCACAAGCCGGTGTCTCCATCCATTTATTGCTGCCTTCTCTAAAGATCTGAGAACTGTCTGGCATTTAGTAAGAATTAGCTGCTTGGAGCTGAGCTTGATACTTTCCTGAAGACCCTGTGTGGTTTGCATGTTTGTATACAAAATAACCTGGTTATCTGCTGAGATTTATTTTCTGAGCGTGAACTCATTTTGTGTTGCAGTCAGGGTGGGTTAGAAACAGAAAGGAGGCGGTGGGAAGGGAACAAAAGGGAAAGTGATGGGGCAGGAGACGGCAGGAGAAAGGTGATGTGGCGATTGCAGGAAATAATCCTTCCTAAAAAAAGAAAACATGTTTATTACCAGTGGAAAGCCCAAGGTGCCTGGGGCTGATAAAGAGAGGAAAAGAAAGAAAATGACAGTGCCTTTTGAGTTTTCCGCTAGAAAGGAGGTTACAGGACCTTCAGCAGAGGGCATGGACAAAGAGGAAGGAAACAAAAGGAAGGTGAAGCAATTTTCTCTCAGGATCGCTTGGCTTGTTTCTGTTTAGTGTTTGAAAATACACACTAAATACACTAATTGCACTGTTACAAGTACTGTTATAAACAGCAAAAATCAAGAGGGAAGTTTCTGAGAAATCTTTCTTCTACACCAACAATTTGGGAAGGTAATAGGGGGGAAACAGACATTTAAGAATTAATCAACAAAATAGTTTACAAAACATGTCAAAACAGTTATATTTTCCAAGCCATTTAACTTTATTTTGAATTGAATATATCACATGTTGATAATTTTTACTTAACCTCAGCTCAAGCAAGCTAGAGTGCACACTCTTTCCTACAAATCTTTAGATTATTCTTAATTGATTGGAACATTTGCCATCCTCTTTGCATATGATCGGAGCTCTACTCACAGAGGACATGCTGTGAATACCTGGTTGATTTACGTAATTATATATCCTTACAGCTGTTCCGTATGGGGTTAATGGTAGGGTGTTTGAAGGCATTTTGGTTTGTGCAACGCAAAGAGAGGGACAGGAGGAAAGGGTTTGCATTGTTAGTGTTTGTGCTTTAGTGGGTGTTGGGAACGGCACAACAGCAGGGGTTGGGAGAAGGTGTCCTGCTCCATCAGAGGCTCACAGGGAGATTCACCTGTGAAGGAAGGGTCAGTGTTGAATAACTGTGCCCTTAATTAGCGATTGGAAATGCAGCCTGTGCCTTTGCTGTTTCGCCACAAGGAGGTCACTCCCAGACTGATGGGGGTACAAACAAGGATCACTTTTTGTAGCAAAATCCAAGGTATTCAGATGTGCACTGGGGAGACCTCTTGCTGGGGAACTTCCTGCAAGTAATAACACACGGGAAAATGTTTGCCTGTGGGAAAGAGCAATATCGTGGATTTTCAAGCCTTAAGCTTACAATTACATTTGTTATACAGTCAGACCCATGCTTTTTTACTGGCATTCTTTCTAATTGTAGAAAATGTATTGTTAGATTCTAACAGTGTATCTGACATCTCAGAGCGGTACTTTGAGCCTTTGCCAGTTGATATTAGAAGTAGTAACTGCCGTCTTTCCTTCCCCTTTTTTATCCCCCTGTTTCCATTTCCCTTTCTCCATTTGTTTTTCCTGGGGAAAAGCATGGTAGACTTTATATTTGTGTACTAAGTGTTGTTCAGCACTGAGCATGGCATCCCAGCCACGAGAGACCACAATGCTTAATGCCAGAGGAGGAGGAACGACTCCAGGATGGTTCTGGCTGTTGTGGAACTGAAACCCAGAAGACAGAAATATTTGATGTGTAGGATGTCTGGGACAGACATTAGTGTTTGGCATCTCTAAGCAGAGTAATTATTTTGTTTATAAATGCACTTGATGTTAGCTGAGAGAGAGAAGTAAGTGATAATAGGAAGCTTGTCATAAAACTGTCTCATCTTGAATTTTTATTTTTTAATTTACTCCAATAATCTACTAGTTGTAGTTTGGTTGCAGAGTCACAAGTTCCAGCCATTTAAAAAATTGGGACAGCCTTAACAGTTTTATACTATTCACTTTCAGTATAAAAAAAGACTAAATTTCCAAAGACATCCAAAATTGCAGGTAAACACTTAAAAAACACCTGTACCAGGCTTTAAGTGTGATAAAGTGCTGTAATTTTACTGACTTCAGAATTAATTCTAATGTGTTGAGAAACTGTTCCTTCACTTCGAATCTTCAATAATTTATCACAGTAGCTGAGCTCAGGGAAAATTGCTGTTAGATTCCACAAACCTGGAAGAAAATGCAAAAACCGTCAGGGGGTGTGGGGTGTGGGGGTGGAAATTCAAATGAATGTTTACAATAATTGATGTTTGACATCCTGTTCATGAGCAAAAATGTTTATTGGCACAGTTTATGTAATGGAAAAAGCATTCTATTTTAAAACTCGGAAGGACTTCAGATGAACTGCTTAAGGAGAAACTGAACAGTTTATGGTGAATCTTCTTAGGAGAAGAAATTCTTCAATGTTTGGTCTTTCGGTAGCAGCTTCTTTAATGATTTATCTGCGTTGCAATATAATTTTTCATACACCTTATTTAAAAAGCTATGGTTTTAAGTCCTATTGCTGAAGCAAATAATTAAACTTCTCTCTCTGCTCCCTCAAATTCAAATAAGTGCCATACGTGATGCTGATTGCTGCCTCCCAAGGATGTAACTGCTGGAGAGCAGTTGGGGAGTTAAGAGCAGGTGAGTTTGTAGCAGTGGAATCTCCCAGGGAAAGCAGAGGCAGCGAGAAGGTGTTTTCTCCCATTACGCAGGGCTGCTGGGTGGCAGGAGATGCGGTGTGCAGAAGTCTCTATAAATACAGTAAGGACATAAAAGTGGTCACCGAAATATGCAGAATTTTCAGGCTGGACAGAGGACTACAGCAAAAAGATGAAAGATTTTTGCTTTCATAGAAAAAGAAAAAAGATAAAATAAACATACAGGTGAAAACACTGTAACAGAAGGCCCAGCAGAAACACAGAATTTTGTGTGTCTGCGTGAAGAGCTCTTCATAAAATTCTGTCATTTTTAGTCAGTGTCTAAGCAATATAGTCCCTGGAGCCTTTAGAGTCATTTAGTTTATCCTAACCAGGATTGGGTGTGATAGTCAAGAGAGGAAAGAAAGAAACAAGCAAATTAATGCATTTGTAATTTGTAATCTGGAATATGTCGAAACTCCAGTGAGGAAATAAGTATGTTCTTTATAGGCACTTAGAAATGAATCTACGGTACTCATAGTAAAACCTTGCAAACTGTTAAAGTATATTAAAAAAATGTCAGAAGAAGAAGAAATGAAAAAAGGACTTTGCAGATAAGGCAGTTATTTTGGCTGCTGTGATAATACAAGACGATCCGCAGGAGAGGGGTAACGGCAGTGCATTAATGAGTTCTGGAGGAGAGAAAACGGCAAAAAAAGTATGTTAATTTACAGTTGCCACAGATGTAGAACTTTTAATTGGGGCTGCATTCCTGTTCTTAAGGACAATGAGGAAAGGGTTCAGTTCTGGGTTTTATGAAGGCATCAGCTGGGATGCCGCAACAGTTTTATTCTGAATATCATCCCTGCGGTTTGTGCAATTCGCAGCGCTCTGTCCTCTCTCTCTTGATCTTTTCCTGGTCATGTCACTGCTGTCTGAGAGTAGAAGGATGGCTGAGGGAGACAGGCACCTGGTGTACTGAAGCAAAGTGAGCAAAGATACAAATATTAAAAGGTTATAAGCTAACACATAATATTTAGGTATTTTTGCCATGTGATTTCCCTCTCCCCCACCTCCCCCTTGACCCTCCCGAGTGGAAATACATAACTGAAGCCTATTCAGTAAGTAAAGGCTACTTCATTTATTTTTTTTTTAACGTGAAAGTCTATTTTTCAGTTTGAAATGGGCTGTGCTTTCCATACCTCTTTTAGAAGGCTCCTTCATAGCAAGCAGGTGCTTTTTTTCTGCCTGCAGATACTGTAGCAGTTCCCTGGGGATGTGAACTCTGTGTTGTTTGAATTAGGTATCCCTGCAATGCTGCACAGATTGCAAAAACAAACAAATAAAACCCCAGCCAGATAATAGCCTACACGTTTATAGTAAAGGAACAGAGTTCTGAAACTGTAATCTATGAATGTGATCTGCTCATTGTAAAAAATGTCTTGAAACTTCTAATTAGACTTGATGGTCAGTGGGAGATCTGGCTGGCGATCCCAGTAAGAATTTTGTTCCTTCCTTCTGGTGTCTAGCATCTTACAGGTTTTTAGAGAAAACCAGTAGAGAGACAATTCCACCGTGCTTTCAATAAAAATTAGAGATACAACCTTCATGTTGGGAGAGAGGGGGGAAAATAAAATCTCTGCAGAGGATAATCTGTGTCCCAGCGGAGCGGAGGAGCTGTGCATGCCGTGAACACATTAGCTGTGCATGCTAATGCAGCGCTATCACTGCGGCGATCGCCGGCAGTATTGAAGTGCCTCCCACATTTTAGGCTTATCTAAATTTGTTAATTAAATACTGCATTTTATATTTGAAAAAGTATGTTTTCTGAGCATTAAGGACTAACAAGTGTGACACAGTGCTTATCTTCTAGTCATCAGCAATTTGTCTTCAACCAAATTGTAATGGAAGCCTCTGCTCCTTCCTGAATACTTCACAGGGGCCCGTTGGAATCAGGAGCTGTAGGGAGAGAGTTGCTGAAAGCAGTGAGGAACACCTGGAGAACTTTTGGCAAATGTAGCGTTTTGAAGTAGTTCATACTTGTCGTCGTAATTCTGAATGCTGGATCTTTAACTTTTAAAAATATTAATAGCGGCAGAGACTTGGACTCCTAACAGTCCGTTTTTCTTTCACGATGAGCTCCTATAGATGGGCATGCTTTTCTGGCTTGGGCAGAGTCCCAGTGCCACCCAGTAGCGTGCACTGGTCCCTGCGTGTGCCCTCCGGGAGCAGGGGCTCTCTGGGGCTCCTGTCTGATGAAGCCTCTCAAAACCTGCTTGTCCCTAAGCACAGGGGTTGATTTCCAAGTGAGGCAATGTCTCACTTTTGAAAAAAGGAGGCCTGAGAAATTTTAAGTTTAAAAAGAAAAAAACAAAAGAAAGCAAAACAAAAACCACCCATGGTGACCTGTTTGATGGCGATAAGAGTTGTTTCCATCAGTGACCCACCTGAGGTGCCAGAGATGCTGGAGTCGGTGCTGCCCAAGTGAGTAAATGTAACGGTGATGTGGTGGTGACTGGAGACCAATAACGGTGTTCAGCAGCGACTGCTCCTGCTGGAACTCCTCTCCTGGGGTTGTGATGGGGTCACCCTGCCACCCCAAAACCTCCAGCCAGCCCCTGCAGCGACCGTCATTCTGCCTCCCTCATCCCGGCCAGGGGGGATGCACCAGAGAATAAAGCTATTCCTGTGTGGGAGGGTTTGCATTTCAAATATTTAACTGAAGAGTTGAGGTTTTTCTGAAAAAATATTTGTCCAGACTTGACATCTGCTGAAGGACGTTTCTGAAGTCTGACAAAGAATTAACTAGAGAGGAAAGAAATAAGCATTGGCATATTTTCAGGAGAGGAAAGCATAAGGTAAACCTGTTTTGCATAGTGAGGCACCGTGTGCACTCAGATTCTGACTATATTAAAACACAGTACACCTGCTATAGGTGTACTTTAAAAGAAAGAAAGAAGTGATTGTGCAAAGCCTCGTGAAGGTGTTTTGCTACTGAAGGACCACAGCAAGAGCCGAGCCAACCAAAGGACGTGGTGCCAGAAGGCGTTTTGCCCAGACAACAGGAGATCTGTGCCAGGGGTGGTACTTGCTGAAGTGCCATTGGAAAAGAAAGCCCATACCCACCCCGTCACCTCGTAAAGTGACAGAGCTATGGAGCTCTGTCACCTGACCCACCTGACAGAGCTATGGAGCTGGCTTCTCAGCGTCGGTCTGATGTCTCTGATGCTATAGCCTGCCTGCATGTGCCTGCAAGCCAAGCGGCCAGTGGTAGCCAGGTGGCCGTGCACGGCTGTGCACTCTGGAGACAGCAGCCTGCAGCTGAGAGGTGTTCCACGTCCTCACAGAGGTCCCTTTCCTCACCACGGGGTGTACAGATGAAGTGCCAAAGGCAGATGTATGAGGGGGAAGTACCATCGCAGGCTCACGGACAGCGAGAGGCAACTTCCAAAGTCATCGCTCCACCATTGTTTAATTATTTCCTTAATTCGCTTAATTGAAATGATATTGAATCTATTTCTTAATAAATGTATTTAATTCAATTTAGTGGGAAAAATGCGGTGTGGAGAAAGCATATCCAGTTATTAGTGAATGCCTGGTACTGCAGTTAAAATCTTCTCTTCCAATAGAATACGCTGTATGTCTTTAAAAATTCTTAATCTTGAGAAAGGGACCCTCTCTGTATAAAGTGTGAATCTTTATAGTCCTTTCTATTGTAGGCTTTAAAATTATTCATAATGCTTCTTCTATACGATAAACTATTGACTGAAAAAGCACAGCTTGGGGAAAGTTTTAAAAAAGTTTTAATGAATCACCCTATTCTGTGTGCACACATATTTATGTACCCTCAGTGGTAAAAATAGTTGGTGTTTCCTAAGCTCTTGTGAAACTGAGGTGCAGAGCAGGGGTTGCACTGGGCTACTGCTTCTGGGCACGGGCAAGTTACCTTTGAAAAAGGCCAGCTGTGCTGAAATGGGAGTAGTGTCTATCCCTTACGCGCAGGAGGTTTAAACACAAAAGAGCCACATCCTTAGATAACTAAATCTTGATTTTTAAATTCAACTGGGGATCCTAGCTCCTGCAGGGATCCGAATAAGGGGAAATAAGACCTTAAGTGAAGCAGTAGGATGTAGCATTTTAAGGGCTTCCTTCTATTTATTTATTTATAAATAATTTTTCTATATTTTATATAAATAATATACATTTTTATCATAAGATTTACTGAGAGATTGACTTGGTTCGGTAGCTCATAAATAAAGCTTTGCAAATCTGAAGTCATGCTAATAACTCATTAAGTCAGAAGTAATTTTATTTGGAGATCTTGTTAATAAATGGTTAATAAAATACGTTAAAAGATCTCATCATTCTCTACTAGCTGTGTAAAACTGCCGAGCAATTTGCAGAGTCAAAATGTGAATTATGAATGCCATCAGTTGATTACCAGTTATTGCTAAAATGATTCTTTATAGCCATTTATTTCTTACGTTTCTAATTTTCTCAAATCGCTGGGTTCTTGCAATAGATTTCACAGGAGCCTTAAATGCCACTCGGAGCAGGTGTTCTTCCACAGTCCTGACACTCCCCTGAAGTTCAGTTCACTTTAGTCTCTGCTTAAACTCGGTGTCTCCCAGTCCCGTTATTTTATAGAAATATTCCAAGCAGGACAACTTTAAAATTGGAGAGTTTCCAAATGTGCTATTTTTGAGAAAATAGTGGAGAGATGAGATTATAATGCCCCTAATTGTTTTTACATTGGATAAGCAAAAGAGTATCTGTGATACAGGTTTCATACAGCTGCCAGCTTTCTTCAGGAGGACGAGATTGGTGTGGTTGATACATGCAGGTGCACAAGAACGTTATTTAAGAAGCATCGCTGCCAAATGAGGGGTAAGATATAAGGAGGGCATTACTGATGTTATGGTTCATTTCCTGTTCCAGGGGGTTGTGTTCGGTCTGAAGACAGTACTTTAAATTAAATCTGAGATTTGGTTGCCTAAGGGACAAAATCTTCCCTTGGCAGAGACGTTGAGTAGAGAAGGGGATTCTGTTCCGTGCACAGATGCTTCTTTCTCATTTTTTCAGTTCTTAAGTTCGCAATTTTTAAGGTCTCTTAATTTTCAGTGGTAATAATTATTGGGTGAGAAAAAGGGGCCATTTAAGTTATTTGTAATGTGGAAATGTGTGAATAACTGTGTATGAGGCGTGTGTATGCACATGTGCTGTGTAGTGTAGGTCTAACCTGTGATGCTCACATGCCTTCATGTACATGGATGGATGTAAATTCTTTCCGTATGGATCTGTCCCGTCTCTGTGCTACCCCCACGCAGGACTGTTGGCAGGATAATGTTTTCATAACAGGGTAATTCAATATAACCGATACCTGGCATAAGAAAATATGGTGATCAAAATGATAGTTTATGAATTACAGTAACTACACGTTATATGATACACTTTACATTTTATTATCACATACATTTTATGATTATTACAAAAATTGTAGCTCCTGAAATAATTAAAATGTTGATTTGATACTGGTACTAAATTGCTCCTTACTTTTAGCAGATGCAGCTACAGTTGTTACCTGTTTTATTGCCTGGTGGAAAAAGAATAAATAACAATCACTGGGACCAAAAGACTGTAGTTCCAGTGAAGCCGGAGACCATAATGGTGCTGTCTGGTGGCATAAATGCAACAAGGCTGTGGCTCAGCGGGGACTCTGAGGGCAGGGACAGCAAGGACCTGCAGTGGTGGTGGCCTCGTAGCCAGCCTACCATGGGGGCATCGACCCATCGCCTCAGAGCCTCTGCAGCTGGTGGAGCTGGGTGTCCACCTGGGAGAAAGTGATGTTCTTCATGGTTTGATGAGTGTTTCTGGGAACAGGAGACTGGGCTGTTGCCTGCTGGCAGTTTTCAGGCAAGGAGGAATTCTAGGTGTTTGGACGTGAGGGGATGAACTCTGAATTGCTGTGTGAAGAACTAATGTTTTCTACTGTTTTGGAGTGTGTTGTATAGCTTTTTGTTATCAGCAGAGTGTCTCTAGTCATATGCTCTCTGCTTAATGAAGTGCACTCTGGTGACTTCTGTCTTCTGTGAGGGTGGTGTGAGATCCTATTTTTAACAATATATTCAAATTTGGGGAGTCTGATAAACAGTCTTTGCTGTATCTCATGACTTCCTTAGGAGTACTGCCAATGATCCGTTGCCAGTGGATCCAGCCAATACTTACATTTGGTATTTGATGTGAGAGTGTTCAAGAACTTTAAATTGAGATGAAGTACTGTGAGATGCAAACTGAGGAGCAAGCGGGGATGGAGCGTCGGCTCCTTGAAGCATTTGACCAACAGGATGGAAATGTGCTCTGGTGGCGTGAGTCTGGTTTAATCTCGGCCGTGCCCACGGGCTCTCACGTTGTTATTGATAAAGCAGAGGATTCTCATGCCATTACTGATAAGGCAGTGGACTCTCACATCTCTAATGGGTTCGTATGGTGGGGCTGATGCTACTGGTGTCCTGCGGGCTTGGTGGCACCCAGTTGCTGATGCGATGTGGTCCAGGTGAGCAGGCTGAGCCGGGCAAGCATCACCAGTTCAATATGACCATCGTTATGCAGGTGAAATTCTACTGCAGAGCAGTAGGAGTTGTGGATGCCGTGGAGTCGCCGTGAGGGCACAGCTAGTCCTGGGCTTATGCTTCTCCAAGTTGCTGTTTTATCTTCCTTACTCTGGACAAATTTGAGGGGGATAAAAGCCGGCTGCCTGTTGCAGTTCTGACTTCAAACCCTGTGAGTAGGCGCAGGCGGGTTTGCATTGTGAGCAAAACGCTCCTTTGTTGCAGAAATGAGCTGGTATTTGTAGAATATCAAAGGCAAGTTGAGATGGCTGGTTGCAGACTTTTCCTTTCAAAACAAAATTCTGAACTTTTTCAGTCTTCACTCGTGTCAAAATATAGTTGGAGGGGTTGCTTTGTGGCTCCAAGGATTACTTGGCAATCCAGGACTCTTGGTGTTTCTGATAAGTAAATATAAGACTTTTCCCACGAGAGGAAAATGTTTCTCCTGGTGTCTCAAAATTTATGGGTAACTTTATTTCCAGGTAGACTGTGTAACAAAAAAAGCATAAAAAAGGGTCTGTTGGAAGGTTTATACATATGGATTTTTTAATGTGTGTGCCAAGCATTAAAACATAAATAATTAATGGGCAGAGATACTTGAATTTTCTAGAACCAGGAGTATATTTGAAAGGAAGTGATCGTGAGAGTGATACAGCTTAGTGTCATCGGCGTGACAGGGAGGGAGGAGGATGTCACAAACCATAATTTGCCTGTGGGGTTGGATGTAAGAAAAGCTGGAGAGGACACATCCTCTACTTCTTTGGGCCTGTCCACGGGTCAGAGAAAAGTAAAAGAAACAGGTGGGCGATAAGGTGATCCCCCCCATCAGCAGGTTCAGTGGGGACTGTTTGTGGAACCGATACATCTGGATACGAATTTCTGGTTATTCATGCATAAATAGTTAATCCTTGTATAAAGTTAGGCTCTCTTGATAACTGTTTAAATCATGCATTTGACATGATTTCGTTAGTCATCTGATAACTCTAATCAGCATCACTGTACGACGCAAAAAATGCATATCCTTAAAAAAATGAGGTTCTAGTCAGAGTTGACAGTCACTGGGAGGTTTTTTGGATTATACAGTCTTTTAAATTTAAATGTCATCTCTGAGGGGTATTGAGCAGGGGAAGAGCTTGTGCTTGACTTAGGGTATGTATCCTCAGATGGTGTTCCCCGGAGCTCAGCAACTGGATCGCTCTCTTTCTGCAAAGGGTAGAAATCGGGGCCATTTCTGACATCAGAAGTAGTTCTTTCTCTTTGTTTTAAAACATGCCTTTCTAACTCACAAATGGAAAATAGGAGGGAACATAGGATTAAAACCTCAGGTTCTCTTCCTGACTCAGATAATGACTCGCTCAACAGAACTCCCGAGGCTGAGTTACACTGTTACGTCTCTAGAAAAATGTGACCAAAAAAAAAGAATTTCAGATTTCAGGAATAGTTCAGGTAGGTTTTTTTTTTTATCTGATTGCAAGGGGCCACAGAGGAAAGACTGACCTCTCCTAGCTTTCCATGTGCTTGGGGGATTCAGAGGAAGGTCCTGCTGCCCAGTTCTGTTCAGGTGACTGGTGGCTCCAGAGGAGATCCCCTCATTGCCTTACCTTTGGAAGCCCACCTGATCTGAGCTCAGCTCCCTTTGAAAGCCCCCAGTCACCCAGAAGAATCCAAGCTTCTGGCTGTTTGGTCTAGCTCTTTCTGACCACTCTTGCCCATCTAATCCTTGACCTTAAAAGTGTATTTTATAAATTATATTAAAATTGGAGACTTAAAAAAATTCATATAATTCCCTTCAAAACTATGTGCAAATTGTGTGGCAGATTGTTGGACGTTGTTTAGATGTTGTGTGGCTGTGTCATTGAGTACTCTTTAGGAGGTATTGATGGTGAAGACAGGCAGAAGTGTCTGGAAGGTAACACACAGTCAAGTGGTCTCTCTCCATAGACTAATGCGCAGTGTTTGAGTAGGGACAGTGTGATTTCTGCAGTGGATCACTTCCCTGCACGTTGCTGAAACAGCCTTGCCCTTGGGCTTGAGCTCTCAAAGTCATCAAGGTGGCCCACAGCAGCTTGCGAAACTGGGCTTTTCCGTGTAAATCCA
This sequence comes from Calidris pugnax, assembly GCF_001431845.1. Lineage (NCBI taxonomy): Eukaryota > Metazoa > Chordata > Aves > Charadriiformes > Scolopacidae > Calidris > Calidris pugnax. Next base: position 439,452 of record NW_015090897.1, read on the forward strand.
GATGATCTAAATTCCATTCTGTCCCCACTTCATCTTTGTTTCTTTATTGACTGCCCGTAAGCCTCCAGAACCGAGGGTCTCACGAACATAAATAGATTCAGACTGTCTGGACCTAAGCTTTAGTCCCCAGGATAAAATGAGATTCATAGTGTGCACAAATTGGTGTTTGTGTCCTTTAACTGCAGTTCCGTGGACAAGTGGATTTCACCCTTTAAAAATGCATTGGTGTCTGCAGTTCATAAAAGAGAGGTTTTCATCCTGAAGTTTTGGGTTTGCTTTAAAGAGCTCAATGCTAAACTTCTGCTAAGTAGGGGAAATTCTGCTTTCATCCAGTCTCATCTGCCCTTGTTTTGGTAAATAAACAGACAGCAGCGAGAGAGTACGGAAGCTTTGCCCAAAACACACGGAGCACATTTAATAGGGAAACTTGGGATATCTACTCTATCTACACATCACTTCCATAATGTCTTTTTGTGGTTTTTTTGTGGGGGAGTTTGTGCTTAAGAAGTGTGTTCATTTGGAGTTGTCATGCCTGGGAATTCCCTCTGGAAAATAACAGGAATTGTTATTCTGTTTTGTATTTTAACTTCAAGTGATCTTTTGAAAGGAGTGTACAGCCTTTCACTTCTGCACTTTTAGTGGGGAATAAACACACCTTCAAAGAAGTTTTGTTGAATAGAATTCTGTCATCTGTCATTGGACAAGTAAAAAAAAGACTTTTCAGCCTTGATGGGTAAAGTAATGTAGAATAAAAGAACATCATATTAGTTACAAATTCTTTTTAAATTAAATGTTTAATTGCAATAGGATCCTTTTTATTATTGTTATTTTACCCATAACAATTTTCATGATAAAAAAGCAAAAGCACAGAGTAGACGCACTGCATCTCTTTTACCTAATTGTCAATTAAAATTGTATTTAATTGAAATTGGTAACCGTCTCTGCTAACTTTCTTACTGTGTTATTTGTCATGAAAGTAGTTTAGTATTTAACTTTGGTCTAGATCGCTCACATAGCTTCTTTTCTTTCTTTTTTTAATTTTTTTTTCTTATGTTCCCCCGAGTTCCTGCAGTAGCTGCTGGGTTTGTTACCTTTCACGGGCTGCTCTGGAAAAGGCAGAAAGGTTCCAGCTTTGTTTCGGTCTCACCTCGCGTTGCATGAAGGAGGCAGTTGGGTTGCAGAAAGCTGCATCTTTATTAGATCTTGTCTGGAATCCATTTCTTGGGTTCCACGTTTTGCAGCAAGAGAGCAGGGGGGAGCAGGAGGGATTGCCCGGCTGAGCTGGATCACTCTCACCATCTCTGCCTCTCCATACCCTGGTAGAACAAAACTCCAGGCAGTGGCATTTTTTTCCCCTGTATATTCTCTGTGTTTCAGTAGTTTATCTGAGTCCTTTTCCTCGGGCTCAGTCAGTGGAAATGAGAATACAGAATAACCTTTGACAGAGCAGGGGTGGTGATGTCTTACATCAGCCGGCAGATGGAAAAGGAACGGTGGGGAAACGGCATATTGCCCTGCTGCTCCTCCTGCATCCTTGTAGAAGAGCCAAGCAGAAACCAGTCCTGTGCTTCATGTTGTCCTTCTTCATGTTGTAGTCGATAGCACTAGATGTTTCTCAATTCAATACAGGTGGAAGGAAAAAATACTTTTTTTTTTTTTTTTTTTTAGTATTTAATTCTTCTTCATGTTGTAGTCGATAGCACTAGATGTTTCTCAATTCAATACAGGTGGAAGGAAAAAATACTTTTTTTTTTTTTTTTTTTTTTTATGGTCTTGCAGTAAATCCTGCCTTAACCTGCATTCAGACTGCCAAAGTAAAAGGAATGTCCTTTGCTGTCGTGGATCAGCTGTGACAAAGTATGCCCGAATCTGTCTCAGAGATTCCTGTGAATGAAAGGCTTTCATACTCAGTTATTTTTAAGAATATAGAGTGCTAAAAAAAGTAGTAATAAAATTAGAAACCCATTTTATTTCCCACTCCATCTTACAGAATGTTTCTCTGCTAAAGTGGGAAAATAAAGTGCTTATAAAAATGAGCTAGTGTATTTTGTACAAGTAGTAATGTGTAATTCTAGCTATAGATGTAGTGGATACTCCAAGGAGATTAGGAGAAGCAGGGAAACATTCCTTACCTTCCAAAGGCATGTGGGGGCTCTTTCCTGGCATCTTTGTTCTTCAAATAGAAATAGAAGGGAGTTTTATGCCCAGCATCTATGTAATCTTTGCTATAAGATCAGAGAAGGACAAGAATCTAGAAATCACAGCATGGTTAATAACCAAGGAGAAACATAGTGAATTGGTATCAAGGAAGCAAAGAGAGATAATATGAATAAATTTGAATTGTTTTAAAACATAGGCCGAAAATGCTGTATTACTTAGAAGTTGCTTAATCTCTCTTTGAACATAACTTCTTCAAACGTAAATCTTCTTTTCCTTATACTTCAATACAAATGATATAGCAAGGTGTAAGATTTAAGCTTTGTTGCCTGATTAATTATAAATGGCAAGTGAATGATTATAAATGTACTTTATGAATCTCTGGTTATCTTTTCTACCGTCACAATGCCTGGGCTCTGCCTCGCAGCCTGCCCCACAGAAAGGAGTAGGAATCCATCCAAGTGAGCAGAGCTGAACAATCAGTCAGATGTGTTTATTTTGCCATTGAATGCTCGTTTCCCAAGCAATCTGCAGCGAAAGCCCATGGCTGGGAATCAGCAGCTGCTATTATCACCAAATAGAGACTGTCGGTGGCTCTGAAGATGGAGTTTTCTCCTCTTTGTAAGATTTACATAAGTGTTTTTCTGAACAGAGTGAACAGTTATTGTCTAGACATTTGGTGTTTTCATTTGGATCTTCCAGTCTCTTGCTCTTCTACGAGACCTGTCGGAATGCAGATGAAATCCATACAAATAACCAAATAAACGCAAGTCTTTTTCTTCAGCGGCTTGCATATAAGATCTGATCTCTCTTGTCAAAGTCACTGGCTGAGCTTAGGGTTTAAAAAAGCAGAGACAGATAGGGAATTTGAAATTCATGTCTTTTGTTGTGGTGTTTTAGTGAGTTGATTTCACAGAACAGGCTTTTCCCAGAGGATTTGTATCTCTTGGGGGGCAGCCCCACGTAAACTGGGAGGAGGTGGAGCTCAAATGGTCAGGGATAAATTTTTTGGCACTATTTATGAGTTAATACTCAGGAAAGGTTAGAGAAAATGAAATGAATATTGAAAAGCAATAAGATGTAAGGAATGTTTTAGTAAGATGAGATAATGGTAATATTTGAAATATGATTTAATGTTTCTTAAGTCTAATGTGTAATGAAGTGTAGATATTTTAAAATAATTAACTCCATTATGTTTATTACAGTAATAGTGACGTATCAGGGAGGTGTATGGTTCCATAGCTCTGTAGTCCCCAGAATGACACACGCAATAGTGTGTACAGGGCCAGATGACGCGTATGGGCTGTATGATGTGCAGGAGTGTGTCTGTTGCTCAGGTGAGTTCCCTCAGTTCCCATTACTTGTAGAATCAGGGCTTGGGTTAATAGTTGGCTGAAATTGTTTAACTTTCCTAAGAAAATAACAATTCATTATTTTTTATTTTTTTGTTTATTTGCTAATCCAACTTTCAGAGTCATGTGGGTGGCTCAACACCTCACAGTCCTAAGCTCAAAGATTTTCCTAAGCTGAAAGGGAGAGTTTTCCTTTAGTAGTATAAAGTAGCGGACATATACTTTGCAACTTGCAGCTCCTTTTGAATGTTTCTTTGTGTGTTCTTCTGTGTATATAATTGTATATAATGTGCTACAAATGAATGCTATATACATACTGTGAGAAGTACAATGACGTTGGTGTTGTGATTGCAAACGTTACTGTGAGAGGAGCAGGGAAGAAATCCGTATCTTCTTTTACCCTCACGCTCCCCAACTTTCTTTTGTTACTTTGAATAGCCAAAACCTTAATGAAGCCGTTTTGACAAGCTGAAATAAATGATACTCACTCTCTCTACCTCTCTTCTTTTGTGGTATCTCAAAAGGCCTCCCCAGCCAGGTGAGACACTGCCACCCTTTCCCTGTGGTTCCCCGGGCAATGACCTGCCCCTGTGGCGGGGAGGTTTGACCAAGCCTCCCTCCGCAGGAGGTTCTGCCTGGCTCAGCATGGGGCTCGCAGGGATTTACAGGTTTTGTTGGGGTTTTTTGTCTCAGGCAGACTGTTTAATAGAAATGAACGTGCCACGTTTAGCAGTAATAAAGCAGATGGATGTAGAACTGTTACCAGAATGGACTCTATCGGAGTAGAAGTTGTGCAGAACACCGTAGGCTAAGTACCTTTCTGTTCTTCTCTAAGTGCATATGCAAATATCTGCGCTCTCAATATGGTTCTCTTCCTGCAGCTGGCTTTTTTTCCTTTATCTACAAATCATTAGCCAAGCAAATGTCAAAATCCTGAAAAGAAAGGCTCGTGTGGAAAAAACGCTGTGTGTTATAAACACGCATCCTGACGTGATTTATGGATATTCGCTGCAGGAAATTTTCTTGTGTTTTTGAAGGAGTAGCTTTTTAGCAATTTATTTACCTACAGCAATAAATCACTAAATGTGTTACATCTATGCATAGATTTTGAAGTGTCCACCCCAATGTGAAAAATGCGGTTGGTATTAGAAGTCATTATGTTCTGAAACTGTAACACACCTGGAACTTCTTACACAAGGAGTTCCTAATGTGATCAGAGGTGTTCGTTACAGTCACTAAAAATATTCTTGATACTAAGGTGGGATTTAATTTAATGCATTTAATAATTTTAATTTTAAAGTTAATAATTTTTCCCTGGAATGTCTGTAAGTGGTTGAGGTTGCATTTATAATTGTATAACGTTTTTGGAAACAAGTTTATTGTTTGTGTACCTTTGGCTGGTTACTGCTCCCTCCGACTGACATCTCAGACCCACGGACGGACTGCTCTTGGTTTTGGTGACTGGCTGGGACTGTCAGTATTTTAATGTGGGGTGTTGGAGTAATTTAATGTACAGTTCATTAATAGGAATATGGTTATCAGAGGAGTAGTACTTGGTGCATATATATGTAAAAATTAATTCCTCTAATTTTTTTTAAAATTTTTTTAAATCAAATTGTTAATCCTTACATAAAAAGCGATGTTGTTCTACACATACATGTCCTAGGCTATAACATGTCTCTCTCTACTCAAGAGATTCCTTGAATTATTATTGTGGCACTAATTTATTGGAAAAAGAAAATCAGGTTTCAAATGTATTGTTACTCCTGGTGAAACATGTAAGTGTAGTTGACAAGGTATCCTAGGGTTTTGGGAGGCATTTAAATTCAGTGTTGTCGTGATTTAACCCCTCTGTCTTTCCGATTAAAACCCAAATGATTGAGCAGCGCAAAATCCAGAAGGGGCTGAACGGCATCACGAGGTGGCTTATTTGAATAGGTATTTTAACATTATCAAATAAAACATTGTGCATTTGACAAAGGGCATCATCTTAGAGGACCCAAATTACTATTCTTTTTTCTTTCTGCTACTCCCCTGCAGCATTCCGGTTTCCGAATCAGGGCTGGCAGTGTCTTTTTATCCCGAGCGTTAGTTCTTTGCTGCGGATGGGGTTGCAGGAGGGGAGGCAGAGGCATCTCCGCAGCCCTGCGTGCCCGCGGTGGGCTGGGAGGTGGGGAGAGGAGGACGCTCCTGTGTGATGCTGAGCTGTGTGAACAACAACAGAAGCGTAGGTGCGAGTATTCATAGATGCCTTGTGTGTACTTGAGAAGGTGATTTAGGAACGAGAAGCCTCCAAAATGCAGTGCCATCTGCGCACTCCACAGACGTTGAAGTGGAGAATCTGGAAGCAATGTGGGAGCCACAGGATGGGCAACCTCTATTTAAGCTACACCTTTTTTTTTTTTCTGGTGTAAGTTTGCCAAACTAAAACAAACACCTTGCAGATCTTTTTCAAAAAGTAGTGAGCTGGTCATGGATCCCTCTGTTCCCTGCTGTGAACACCAAAGATGTGACGTTTTGTTCTAGACATTTTCCCCGGTGCAATGCGGCCATTCTCCAGAAGAAGGGTTTTCCAGAGCTGTGTGAGTGCGAGCAGGTGGTTGTGTTTTCCTTCCGTCGCTCCCTAGAGAGCCTTTGCTGTAGGGGCTGTGCAGGGCACGGGGCAGGGAGCTGATCCCAGAGACAGCTGTGATGGAAAGACACGGTAAGGTCTGGTAATTGCCTGTTGATTGCCCGAGCATTAGTGGCTGCTGCACCTCGTGTCGCGGGAAACCACTGGATGCGACGTGCCAGTACTCTTTAAAAACTTTATTGACTTCAATCTGACCGTTTTATTCTCGCATTAGTAAATCGTCTGGAGAGCGCTGCCTTTTTCGTGTGACGTGTCTAGAAATGCAGTTACCATCACCAGCACACAGGCTGTTCCCCAGGAGTGCTCTCACCGAGAACTGAGAAGATGATGGTCTCCCAGTGGCTCTGCCAGCGGAGGAGCCTCCCTGCCCGCCTGTGGAGTGGGGGAACCGCTGCCTCGTAAATAGTTCCGTGCTGTTTATGAGGGCAAATGAAACCAGATTCCTTTATTCTGCACAGCCTCCCCCCAAGATCCTGTGGTGTGTGGTTTCCAGATGGCAAATAAGAGTGTTTTTCAGTGTTAGCACCAATTTGTGGTTGCAGACCAGGTTTCCTCATGCGATTCCTGTTGGGTTTGACTCTCGAGCTTTGTTTGCTGCCCTGGCTGCCAGCTGAGGGGCTCAGCCCCGCTCCCCGCCGCTGGAGGCTTCTCTCTGGCACTCTGATGGTAGTGTCTCCCTACAGCCCCCTGAAAGGAGGGGGTAGCCAGGGGGGGCCGGTCTCTTCTCCCAAGGAACAGGTGATGGGACAAGAGGAAATGGCCTCAAATTGTGCCAGGGGAGGTTTAGGATGGATATGGGGAACAATTTCTTCCCCCCAAAGGGCTGTCAAGCCTTGGCAGAGGCTGCCCAGGGCAGTGGTGGAGTCACCATCCCTGGAAGGATTTAAAAGCCGGGAGACGTGGTGCTGAGGGACATGGGTGAGTGGTGGGTTTGGCAGTGCTGGGTTAACGGTTGGACTTGATGAACTGAAAGGTCCCTTCAAACCGTAACGATTCCACGATTCCATGAGCCAATGCCATAAGGTAGACCCTCTTCTTGGGAGGGAGGCTCAGCTCCTGGGCCAGTGGGGCCAGTTGGGCTGTAGCAGCCTCCCTGCCACTTGTGCCACGGGAAGGTCCCCAGCGGTGACAAACCCCCCACTCCGGTTCCCCCTCCGGTCTCTGTGGGTCGAGGCTGTCCTGGCGGGGGGCAGAGAGCCACCCTCGCTGGTGCTGTGGGAGAGATGGGGCTTTCACAACGCTTTTGTACAACAGGGAAAGGTCCAAGTGACAGTGATGGTTTATTTTTTATGATTCTTGGTGGTGGCTGTTACTGGAACAGCCCTCAAGAGATTATGGTCCAGAGCCTTTCCTACCAAATCACAGCCAGGGCTCCAGCGCGTGGTGTTTGTAGATCAGGGACAGCCAGTACAAATGCAGAAACCAGTGAACTGGCACCAATAAACCCCGACATCACTGAAATTTCTGTGAAACTGTGTACCCAGGCTTGAACCTTGTCATTTGTACCCACTTTCAAGTGCTTTTGTTTTTTCTTTTTTTTTGCGTAGGTGGTTTGGGGAAGGCAGCTGTTGGCTTTTCTTTGCATTTATTGTTGAGTGAGTTTTTTGAGAAGCTGGAGAGAGAAGTTGCTTCATGGGGGAGAAATAATAAAAGAGTATTTCCTTTTTCTTATGCTGTTTGTGAAGGCATTACAAGGAAAGCAAGGTTAAAAATAAAATATAATTTCCTGTGAAAGTGACAGTAAATGGGAAAGATATTTTGTTTTTTCTTTTGAACCAGTAGGAGACATAAACAAAAAAGTAGATGTTGCTTTGAGTCAGCCTGTGGTACTTGTCTTAGGAAATAAAACTTTTGCATAAAGTCTTCTTATTTGTTCTGACATTACAGAACTATTCAATTTGAAAGTAAAATAAGTAGCATATATAGTAATTTGTACATGCCTGTGGCTTCAGTATTGAAGCATTGAAAATGTATGTTATGGTTAAACTCTTTAACAAGTTAGGAAACATACACCTTTTTTTTTTTTTAATTTGAAGAAAATAGTTTTAAAAGATGCTCATTCATTTAAATTTGCTAAGAATATTCACTCACAACACAGGAGTTGGTTTTCAAACGTGCCCAGTTGTCTCAGTGCTTCCCTGGCTGGAGCAGCAGCAGTAGCTCTCAAGGCACAGGGCAAGGACTGCCATGCAGTTAAGATTTATTTTGTAAGTGATTTTTTTCCTTTTCTGTGGACTTGGAGAGTTGAAGGTCATTTTTATTTTTTACAGAAATGTGTTTTCTTCTAAGATAAGCACGCTTTTTTTTAATATCATTGGCATGTCATAGACAGAAGTCACATATATATATATTTATTTTATATTACCATTATTTATATTATAGGGAAAGATTTTGAGATATAAAGTGTTATAATGTCTTTAAAAATATATTATGAAGAGACCATAGGTAAAGCAAAATGTTATCACCGTCCTTTCAAAAATAAATCAGATCGTGATCTTTGAATCAGGATTTCAAGGTTTGTTCATGTTATCTTGCAGTATGTTCTTTGTCACAGACCTTTACAAATCCTGTAACTGTATGTCATATATCCTAAAGTTTAGCTGCTGAACCCTTGGGTGCTCGTATTGAACAATGAGGACTACTCTGCCAATTCTGTCATGCCAAGGATGTTTTTACTCCATTTTTTAGCTGACAGAATAGATATAATTAAGAATGGACCGATTTCCTGGATGTATTTGAAAGTCTTTACAGGAAACTAGTAATTTTCCTTTTTCTTTTGCAAATATGGCAGCTCCAGGTGCTCTGTTGCTCTGTGCTTGGCTGGCAGAGGCAGCGGGGAGCAGATGTCTCCGCAGCAGTGGCAGGTCCTGCGTGGAGGCTGCAGGTTCCTGCGGGGAGTGCGCGGGGCTGGAGGTCAGCAGGCTCTTCCTCAGAGGGGGCTTATGTAGTGCCCTCCTTGTCCTGGTTAAAATCTACCACTGTTTCAAAATATTGTCAAACACTATTGGTTACTTGGTGGCTTGAATTAATTGCTTATCTGAGCAATGTTTGCTTTGGAGATAGAAATTTTCCGGCTTTTCATAGTTTCTTTATTGTAGCCCATGTGTTTCTATTTATTTATTTGTTTATTCAGTTCTAGCAGGCTGAACAGCAGCAGAGCAGCAGTTACTCAGTTATGGCCCTAACTAAAATGTGCCGTACAGGATGACATTGAGGATTTACAGTTGGCTTCTTATTGACAAAATGTAGTGATAGATGTGCTGGGTTTTTCACCTCATAAAAATGAATAATTGCTAACATGAAGGGATAAATTAATGTAATGTATGGGTTTGGCGGTGGGGGGGGTGGGGGTGGTAAAGAATTAACCTTTCTCTTTCCAATGTAATGTTGAGTTTTCTCTGCATGTACTTCTGCTCACTTCACTGCTTGATGTGGATCATTTTTCATACTCGAAACATTAAGATGCCCATAGAAAAAGTAGGATAATTTTTATGCGAAATTTTTCATTTTTCATTGAAAAGAAATCTGGTAGAAACACTTGAAAGTAGAAGGTATAGTCAAATTTCTTGTGTAGGAATGTTGCATCTGGAGAGAATTTTTAGTCCTTTAGTTACCTTCTGTAACCTCAAACCTTTCCTTTTGTGCTTTGGAGCATCTGGAAAAACAGAATTTTCTACAAAACATAATACATCTGCCTTCTGATGAATTTTCACCACTATTTCATCTTTAATAACTCTTTAATATATCTGGCTTCCACAGTGTCCTGCATTAGCTGGTTGGAATATAAACTGCCTTTGATGTGTGGCACATCCTGGAAGAGGGCCTTCCTAGGGATCCTTCCTCCAAAATAAACTTCTCAAGAACAGGCACCATCCTTGGCTTTAGCTCAGGGGCAAAATGAAATATTTACAGTCCTTTAATTGCAGTGTTCATTGAGAAATGTCTGTTCAGTGGTCCTTCTGCTGAGATTTCTAGAAACACACTGAATCTACAAAATAGAAAGGATTTCCCAGTTCCTGTGATGGCTGGGAAAGTATTTATTGGTTGTGGGTTTTCTCCCTATTCCATTTAAGGGTGCTCCCTCACAGCTTGCATCATGAGAAACAATAAGTAATGTTTTGTTCTTCAACTTCTTTACACCATCCATGGTTTCTGTGGCCCACTAAGCTGAAGAGTCCTGGAGCTGTTCTCAGAAGCTTTTTATGCCCTCGATCACCTTTGTTGCCTTTCTTTGTACCAGGTTTTTAGCTTAATTTTAGTTTAGTCAGATGTTTTTGAGATTGAGTGAACACTGAGGAATACTGTTGAACAGTGAAGGCATTACAGAGTTATATAGTGAGTGGCCTAATAATTTATTCTCTATTCCTTTATAATACTTCCCCAAGCTTTCTTATTCTTTTGGCTTCTACTGCAAACAGATTGCAATTTCTTTTTTTTTTCCCTAAGAAATAACAACAAATTTACAAATTATCATAAAAATTATCATGTGACTTTCCTACCAATATTCAGTTTTGTTTCTTGTTTTAGCAACTTGTGCTTTTCTGTTTAGCTTTACTTTCTGTTATGCTGAAGAATTTCAGATCATCATTAAAATTTGATATGACGTTATTCGTTCCCTCTTCCATGCCAATTGTTGAACATACTGCAAAATACAAAGCTTGAGATAGATATTGTAAAAGTAAGCACTGCTAATTGTGGGAACAACCATAGGTTCTTCTCTTTGGTTCCCCATCTTTACTACATAAACTTCCTCAAGAATGCTTCATGATTTTATTCCAAGACAAGTGAGTGTCTTTAAGAAATTTTGAAAACTGCGAAAGTATTTTGGGAATTCAGGCGGTCAATTTGCCTGACGAGGCCACGGACCAACATTAGGAGTTGACAGTTGTAGATAAATGCTGGGGTGAGGTCTCTTACTGCGTCAGTGGGATGAATGAATCACACGAATCACACCAATGCCAGTACAATCATTGCCATCTGCAGCAGTTTAATGAGGACAAATGGACTCTCAGAGCTAATCTGAGAAAATGTGATGTGCGTTCTTGGTGGGACTGTTCAGGTGTCTTCCATGTCCCCGTGCTGTGCTGGTAAATAACCTGTGAACTCAGCTGGGGCTGTGTGGCTGTGGCATTACTGGGTGTAAGAGGCCACAAAACCCTGCAGCCACAACACGGGGTGTAAAAGGGTGTGAATGGTAAAGGAAAGCTCTTTAAGAAATGCAAGCACTTTAACAGGATATAAATAAGGAATTGTCAGGCTCATACTTAGATTTGTCAGCAGGAATAAACTCCTTTAACTGAATCAAACATTAATACCTCCCTCTCATTGCCATTGAATAATTGCTGTGAATAATTGAAAACCCTAGATTGTCATCAGCCTGTAACGAGAAAACATTTTCTGTGTATTTTCTTTGTTAGTAAACAGCGATACAATCATTTTCCTAAAATCTTTTCTTCTCCCTCCATCCGGGGTGCTCAGCATAGGTCCCTCCTGCTCTGTGCTGTGTTTTTGCTTTGATGGGTAACTGGGAGGTGTAGACTGGTGTTACTGAGGCCCTGTCTCTGAGCTTTGGCTTGTTTCTGTGGCTTGTTCCTGCTCTTTAGCTGCAAAGGTGTATAACGTAAAGCAGGTGTGTTCCCTGAGCCACTGCATCTGCTGCTGCAGACAGGCTCATAGGAAAGACAATTTCGTGGATGTATTTGGAAACCTATCTTTTACATTATTATTCTCAATACCATGAGTATGTAAATCAGAAGAAATAATTTTCCTAGATGATGTGTTTGTGGGATAGTGTTTTACATACAGGTGGTCTGATACCTTAATCACCTAGCGCTATGTTCAGCCAAAAATAGTAATTGCCACAAGCTGGAGGGCAGGTTAGTGCAGGTTAATGAGGGCTAAGCCTGGCTTCCTGAGGCACTCAGGTGGCTACAGCAAGAGAGGGGGTGAAGCGCTGTGTCTGACACACAAAAGAGCAGAGCAGAGAAATTTTCTGTGTTTGCCAGAATTTGTGAAGATCATTGTTAGTCTTTTACTTCATAGCAATGTTGCTCATTCTGGAATATCTGGAGCCATGGTACACAGAGTTGTTAAAGCTCAGTCTGTGGAAATGTCGCATAGACACCGAATTTCTGATTTTTCATAGACAATGTCATGTTGCTTAATTAAAATTGCAAACTCTTTTCAGTGCTATTGTTCTAGTTCAGCATTTTTCACTGCTAAGAGTATTTGCTGTCTTCACAACTTTCACTTTTTGGCTTACTTCAACAAATGTTCTATGACTCTCAGCAACTGTATCAGGTGTATAAATTGTTACCAGCTGGAAATCCTTAAACTTAATTAACTTCTGTGCAGCCCACTCAGGTCTTCATGCAGAGCTTTCTGCCCTTTGGTGCTCCTGGTGTGAGCCGGGATGTGCTGGGTCGGACGCTGCCAGGGAGATGCAGTGCAGTTGGGAATTGGGAGAAGCCCCTTCCAGCCCACGCTGGGCATCCAGCCGTGCTTCAGACCTTTGGTGCCACTGGGTGAGTGGGCAGACACCCCTTTGGGCCATCCTGGGAGCCCCCGGGCACATGGCACTGCTGTGTGCATGAACTTCAGGCACTGCGATGGAAACCCTGAGGACCCAGAGGATCACGCCGTCCTTGGGAACCATGAGACGATCCATGATAATCTTTGGGAAGTAAGAGATGCTCTTTATATTTCTGAGAGATGCTACAGTAGTAACATTTTATGTGTGACTAATTCGTGGCCGTTAGAGGTTAGCAGACTTCCTCAAAATCACAGGACTAAGCTAAATAGATTTTCCAAGGTATTCCACTAAACCCTTGGCAAAAGGGGAAACAAACCAGAAATAACTTTTCGCTTTGTTTTGGTTTTGTGTTTGTTTGTTTTTATAACTGTTTTATTCATGTTTCAACCTGGAGGTGATAGGAATTGTGCTGAGTAGGGTTCCTTTTTTTTGGTGTCTGTGTGCGTAGTTTGGATAATCCAGAATGTAAGTTTCTATACCTGGTTAACATGATACCAAATGAGAAATTAAGTTCTGCACTAAGGATATCTTGACATTACTACATGTCTTGACATTTTAAATACATGTGCTTAAGTACTGATGCAGCACTAGTGGGGTTGGTTGGGATTGGGTTTGTTTATTTTTCTTTTTTCTTCTTCAAAAGAAGCTACAGTACTATGTAGTATTTGGTACTTGGGGAGGCTTGGAAGAAGCGCAGAAAGGCCATAGTAGTCTTGCTACTAATAATTAACGGTAACTAAAATAATGTGACAGAGTAAAGCAAGAGCAGAGGATTGGCATGGGATACTGTGGGCTTGCAGCTGATGCCCAAATGCTACCAGGTGGGAATCCTGATGCTGGAATTCAACTGGGAGTGGGAAAGAGAATAAAAAGATAAGATGGCTTATCTGAAATAATCCAGTTGGAAATTGCATAGAGTCATGAAGCTCTACCTAACAGTGCCTACAATCTCATCTGCGTTGCGTGGTTTCTGTGTCAGACAGGAGCAAGTTCCAACAACTATTTTAAAGGGCCCAAGCCTTTAATAGTATATCAAGTATGACTTCGTGTCGTATATTCTGAGTATAAACAATCACGGTCAAAAGTGTGAGTTGTTTTAGTTTGCAGAGAGGTTGTTGTTTAAACACATGCCAGTTGTTGCATGGTAATGCGGTGATTTTTCAATTGTCTGGTAAATTGTTATTTGTCTATTTTAAAAGTATGACGGATGCTTGATAGGTTGAAATACATTTGCATAAACTCTTACGGGTCAAATTCATGGATCTTCTTTCTGAGTTTGTAATGAGACATGAAAATATTGTAATTGCAAGAGATTCTTACTCTGGTACAGAGTAAGAGACCTTTAAAAGCCAAACAAGCTTCCTTACCAAGAGAGCTGCTTGTGCTGGTTCTCCTCTGACTCAGTGCAAACTCTGTTGAGGTGACCTTGGGGGAAAAAGATCAGCAATGGAGAAAACAATTAAGAGTTTAGTAAAAATCTGTGACCAGTTGCATTTACCAGTGGAGATAAAGGTTAAACAAGCAGCTCCAAATGAAGTAATCAACTGATCCTTCCTCATCTTTGTTAGCTAGTGGTGAATTTATCTGCTTCTTACTCCAGTTTAGTTCACACAATGTAAATACTGGTTTATTGGAACTGAATTTAAAGCTCTTGGCCAGGACTCAGACCCGTCTGTGAATTTAGCTCGTAATTTCTGAAAGCTGTCGCTCCCAGCATTAAGTACTCGTGCAGCCTATAGTATCAGAGAATAAGAAAATCTAGATATAGAATACTTTTAAAAGTGATGATCAATAGCACAAAAGATAATAATTTCTGTTTTAACAGTTATGCAATTATAAGGTACCCATCAAATTCTATGATGTCAGAAATATTGATAGAACTGTAATTTATTTTAAGAATAAGGCAGTCTGAAAGATGAAATGACTGAATAACGTCAGAAAACTCGAGTTACTGGACAATTTTCCAGAAGCTCTCCTGGAAAAAGAGCTGCTGAGGCCATGCTGTCTTCTCCTCTCAGTGACGCCTGGTGTGCCAGCGCAGCTGAAAGAGCGCATTTATCTCCCTACACCTCATTTGAGTCCCTTATTATTGCTGACATCTGTTCAAATCTTAATTACCACATTACCACAAATAGTCCCTTGTCAAATCTAACCTAATTTAAAAATAGCTCAAAAACAGAAGTGCAAAATGTGTCTCTGTGTAACACAATGATGTTTTATTAATAAAGTAAATGGATAAATCATTTGCATAATATTAAAAGCCTCGAGATTACACAGCTTTTTATTCAGGTTTTTTGAGATTTAGGGTATGAAAATCTATACGGTTGGTAACTTTTGTATATATGAAAACTGACTCAAATGCATGAGTGATGGATGATGGTGGATCCATTATGGATGGAGCCATAATCTTCCTAGAGAAACTTTTTGTACATGGTATACAGTAGTTTCCCAGTTGTATGTCCCTAGGTGATACCTTTCACAGAACAACTACCAACATTTTTTTTTCCTTTTTTTAATAAGAAATGAAACCATCAAGACTGAAGTATTTGTCTTTTTTGATACCTAAATATCAAGCACATTATCAAGTGTTTGAAACGAGCGTTTGAGTAGCAGAAGCAGAATGCTGGAATATTTCCTGCCAAGCAGCAGGGTCAGAGCCAGTCAGTGGCCTTTCTTCCGTGATGCACATGTTTTCAGAGGCACCGCAAGACCTTTAAAGGTCACTTCCAGGCGCGTGCGGCTCCAGATGTGCCTGCCAAATGTTATCACACTGTTTATCTTTCTTAATGTCCAAGCCTTTGCACAGTCTCGTGGCCTTTAACCGTCAGGTGAAGTGGCAAAATCTTGATGGTCAAAATCACAGCAAAAGTCAAAATTTGCTCCTTAGGGCTCTCTGGGTGGATTGTAGGGCTTTCAGGTGCACCTAACCCTCGATCAGCTGTAAAAGAGCTGTAAAGAATCCTGAGGCTGTGTAGTTGAGGCTGGGAACAGAGGGTGCTTCCTGGTATTCTGCTGCTCATCTGCTTGTATCCAAGCAAGAGCAAAACGTGTGGAGGGGACCAGGGAAAATCTATGGGTCTGCCTGGGCATTTGGAGCTCAGGTTCCAGGGCTCCTGTTCAAAATGTCATTGGTAAGCATTCTCTCGGTCCAGCTGTTGGCAAAATGAGAGCTATATCTGAAACAGAGAAATTTCCCTCACTGCATGGGTCATTGCTTCTGGGGAAGGTTTTGAGGCAAAACCTACCGGATTGGATTTGAGACCTTGATAATCCTTAGGGTTTTCCTTTGCTACAGCTCATCTGTGCAAAGGGACTTTATTAATAGTTCTGTCACACCGAGGGGTAGGAAAACTGGCTTTGTGGATGGCGAGTTTGTAACACGTCAGTTGGTGGTTCTCATCCCAATGAAAAGTAATTGCCATTTAGGTAGTTTTCTTCTGTTGTTTTTGGTGGCTGGTACGACTGTGGGAGTCAGGAGGAGGACACTGTTGTAGATCAGTGTTAGTGATGTGTAATCTCTGAGAACTGGTCACTGGGTGTCTGTGCCTTGAGACGGCAGCCCCCACACGGTAGAAGCATGTTTGATTTTAAGCACATAAGCGCTCTTACTGAGTCTCACTGACTTTTCTGACGCTTTAACCTTTCCTCGTAAATAGATCCAATCTCTGTATCTTGCCGTTGGATAGGCTTCTAAATGGGTGCTTAGATGATACACTTCTCTTGGGGGTTCTCTGTGCAAATATTGAGCAGTGGCCAGCACGGTGCTCAGTCACTCACGTGCTGTACCAGCATTTTATTCCCTCAAAAGGCAAGTTTTAATTTTTGTGCTTAAGATGTGAAGCCCAATTAGAGTGTGATGTTGCCTTCCATGTTTGTGCAGACACTTGCATTCAGTTTGCAAGCTGAGAACACTCATATGTTCCTATAAAGATTTAAGGGAAAAGCGTCTTCATGTAAGTTTGTAGAGAACAGGAAAATCTAAACTTAGGCCTTACATTTTCAGTTCTCTACACTGTGTTTTAACTTCATACCACCTGACTGTGAGAAGACTCAGATGATGATATTTTCTGTCAAGGTTGTTAAAACTGAGATCATGTCTTTCAGCAGGTCTGATGAATGTTGGTATTTGGAAAATCTATTGTGTATTGAGAATGAGTTTATCTGCTGGCTTGTCATACATCAATAACACTGATTCTGGTTTGTTTTTTTTTTCTGGTAATGCCTTTTGTGAATAAAAACCTGTAAGAACCCTTAGAAGTTTTGAATGGGACAAATCAATGAGCTGAAAAATCAAGTAATGCCTTCCTCCTAAAAATTATGTTCTCTTGAGGTATTAGGAATATGAAATTATGATGAAAGCAGGCAGCTGAATTTGCTGTTTTCTCACCTCTGTACTATCAGAAAAAAACCAAAACCCCACATTCTGTTAGTTGTCCCAAACTCTTGAGTCTACTGGGCAGCAATGGTTTTTAAAGAGCTTAAGGAGTGGAAATCTGCTGAATGGGAGGTGATGTTCAGATTCAGATGATAAAGAACTGCAAACCCATGCTCGGTGAAACACCCCATTCCCTCCCTCTGGGCAGCACGTGTCATGGTGATACCCAGCTCTTGAGTAGTTTCTGGCTTTGCGTATATTTTTTTTATGGTGCATTTTATTTTACGGTTTGTTTATTGCAGCAGAGCTGGACCCCACAGCACATCACGGGCTGCGTGAGCTGAAATCTGTGCAGGTGCCCCATGGCTTCCCCCCAGCTAAGGGGTTCCATCTGCGAGCTGCAGCCCCTGCTGAGAGCACGGCTGGGACTGCCAGACCTTTATGGTGTGTGATGGCGGGACAGCAGAAAGTCTGCTGACCTGGCTGCCCACAGCTGGCTGCTGGGGGCACATAATCCTTTTCCGCATTAAACACGGCGGATTTTTGATAGCCAGTGGGAACAGTGTGTTCGGTGATGTACAGTTTAAGAGTTTAAATTTTCTAATGGGTATTTTATGTGCTTAAAATCAAACAAGAAGGGCTCCTGGAGACTCTTCTTTCCTGGGGAGCCAGCACTGGCTCGAGAGCTCCTCTGGCATCCATCGCGCTTTACCATAGGTCTCAAAAATTGGAATTCCTAGCTGGTAACTAGTAAAGTTTGCTGCTCCTCCAGCAAAACAGCAGCTGTGTGGTCTGCTCCTGTGCTTGTTGGACACCCCCAGGCAAGGCCAGACACCTGCCAGGAACTCAGGTTGTATTTATCTCGTGGAGCATCTGTTTATTATTGCTCTTCTGGAACTTTCTGTCTGTCCTTAATAGTGGGACTGCCTTGTCTTGTGTCTCTGGAAGGTGGGCTTCTCTGACCCTGCAGTCACCCGATCACCGCGGGGTGGAACCCAGCAGGAGATTCAAATCCCAGGAAGAAACGTCCCACCCCGTGAGGCCTCAGGATCCCATTTGCTGCTTATCAAAGACAAAGCAAAGTGCTGCTCCTCCATGCAGAGATTTTAAGCTCATTTCTTGAAACAAAAGATGAGCTTATATATATATTTATATTTAGAATATTTTTAGTAATTTAATAATGCCATTGTCATTTGACCATTTTGGCAATTGAGTAAGTTTTCGGTGTCTCTTGGAGCTGTGGGTACCTGGTTTTTAGTTTAGATTAAATGCAGATTTTTTTTTTTTCATGTCAAAGAAGAAAAAAATCCTGCATTACATAGCCAAAACCAATTAGTTCTGTATTCTCTCTCCATGTGTAGAACACCAGTTTTAAGTCACTATTATTAACACTAATCACTAAGTGTTTAAGTATTACTATTCTTAAGTAAGTGTAAATACATTTAAAAAAAACCAACAAACTAGGGAGAAGTAGCTTAGGTAAAAACACTTTTCCTTAGGTAAACATAGGTACACCCAAGCATTTTTGCATGTGTTTTTTTTCTCTGACTTAGAAAATACAGATGTGATTTTTCATTGCTACAGTCTGTATACTTTATTCCATGTAGTATGTAATAGAATTACTGGTAAGGGAAGCATCTGTTGCAGTTAGCTTATTGGGATTAGTGCTTAAATTCCTGTAGCTTTCAATGTGCAAACAGCACCATCCGACTAATGTTCTTTTCATCTCAGTAGTAAAATGAGGAAACGTTATTTATGTTAAAATGTAAATAGTTTGCTCGAACAGCATCGCTATATGGGCAGGATAAATTTAATTATATGCAAACATTTTTGGTTTTCATGCCTTTCTGAATGACAGGAAACATTTTTCTGAATTCTGTTTTAGCTTGGGGGGTATTATTCACATAAGAATCAAGGTGATGGTGTTTTTACTCTGTTTCCCTGTTCGGTTTGGCCCTGATGAAGCAGTTGAGCATCCTGTGCAGCTGCTGGTGCTGCTAAATACTGCGCCTTGCTGGAGGAGCGGGTGATCCTGCAGATCTGTTCTGGAATTGGATTTATGACTTCAGGAAATAGCAACTCCTGGTTTCTTTGGGACTTCATGTTTGTGGAGCAGGCACTTGTCCGTGACACGGAGAAATGGAGCTGCCCGTGGCACAGCAGGTGGTGGCCACTGCTGCGTGGGCACCCAGCTTCCCCGTGGATTTGTGCCCGCTCTTGGCGGTGAGCTCGGTGAACTCGGGTCATACTGCCTTCTGCTTACAAGGGCTGGGACAACGCTGGAGAGAAATCCCCTGAAGAAGGAAAGGATTGCAATATTCCAGCACTTCTCGGGCAAATTCACTGACTTGTATTTGCCTGCTTTGGTTTTCACCATGATTCTCTTAAAAAAGAAAAACGTTTCTTTTAGAGTGTTTAAATGCAGGTGATGCTTCTTCTGGAGCGTTGAAAGCGTATTCGTACCACATCTTACCAATTAGCCAGTGCATTCCGCAGAAATAGCATCTCAAGGCTTGGGCAAGACAAGCTATGATAACACTGAATAGTCAGTTCTTTGGTCAGCAGCCTTAAGATGTCGTGGGTTTTTATTATTATTTCATTATCTTTATTTCTTTTTCCTTAGAGCTGTAAATGCCAGGTATTAATCTCTGTAAAAGAGCATTCTCCTTGGTGGAGGGGCGCTGTGTTTTGGGCTCTCAGGAGCCTGATTCCAGCTGCCCATTGAACCTGCCGATTGAATTAGTTCCTGAATGAAATCTCTAGCTTTCTTTCCTGTGAAGGGTTTTGGCATCTGTTTTGAGGGTTTTCTTTTTAATTCCATGAGGTTTATGAACGGACAGACGCAGCAGCCTTGCTGTAAGCACTTACAGGAGGAAGTGGCAGAAGGAAAAAACCCTAGGGCTGCTTTTGTACTTTGAAAGATAATAACTTCAGTGGTGTGGGAAGGAAAAAAAGGTCAATTAAAATATCCAATATCATGCTTGAGTGTAAGTGTACCTATTGGCTAATTGAAATTTGTGACTAAGAGTTACGACAATGTGTATTCCTCTTCTTAAAGGAGATTTTTTGTGTGTAAGTTTTTGTCTTTTAGCCTTTTACATAAGATATTGCTAGTCTGAAAACAAACTCTTGTTGCAATTCGCTTTCCGTGTACCTATCCAATAGAAGAGCAGGAGTCGGCTGCCAATTATTGGTATATGATTTTTTTGGTGAGAAGTTCTCTCTTAGGATAATTCCATTCAATTCAGTTTCAGATAAGCTGATACCTTGCTGAAGAAAACTGATTTCTGATTATTTCTCCTGCTCATTTTGACAGAATAGCTCTACTGTGCCATTACGTGCCAGCTCTGTTCTGGGGCTGAGTTACCCCAAGAAATCTTTGGTAAATGGAGACCCAAAGGAGCTCCAGTCCTGCCAGTTCCCCCATGTCCGTTCCCCCCTGAGCCCCCGAGAACCCTGTTCCCTGCAGAATTGGGATCTATGTTTTTAGCGTGTGACTCTGCTGACTCAGTATTTCCTTAGAGAGATGTTTGTGTTCAAGAAGTTACTTTGGTATTTCTTAAATATGTATTTAAGATGCTGGATTAGTGGGGAGTTTGGGTCTCAAAGGTGACGGATTTCCTGTGGAGTCTTTGAAACAGTGAGAGCTTTGTTTAGGTCAGCAAGGATCCAGTAGGGCTCTGGGCTGTGAAAGGTATGGAACTGATCTGAGGTGCTGGGAGTTTGGAAATCTGGAGTTGGTGATTAGGGGCAGATTTCAGCAATAGCAGTTTTCTGTCCCACTTTGGATTGTTTTGGATATCTGTAATATCTCAGTGGACATAAATGGATTTACAGCTATGACAAGTGTGGAAAACGGCTGTGAAACTGAAAGTCTTTGACTGCCTGAACATAAAAAAAAAAATAAATTTTATATATATATATAAAAAAGAGGATGCATAGTTTAGTATACTTACTTTTTTATGACAGGCATTGCATTTGACATTATTACTGCACTGCCCAAAGTAAAAGACCCATCTCTGTTATGCTTTGCTTTCATTACTTGAGTTATTTTAGAGAATAAATGTAAATTGTGGTTCTGTTGTTGGAGTGTGCTGCGGCTGACAGCGTTTAATTCTGCTCCCCTGTGTTTTCATAGCATAAGCAGTAGCTGAATTATTTTGTTGACATTCTCTTTATACTACATTTATTTAAAAATCAATAAAGAAGCCACATTAAATAAATATGTTTTTTAAACGGTGTGCTCTGTGTCTATGCTGACATTTTTCCCAGGAAAACGGGCAAAGCACAAGGCAGCTGGTGGCTGTTTGGGGCGGTGGAGGTTGAGGAGCTGGTTCCTGGGTGTGTTGGGGAGGCTGTCCATCGGCTGTGGTGCTGCCAGCACGGTCCCAGCCCCTCCGCTCCCACGCCGGGCCCCTTGGAATGACTTTTGGAAGGTGTCTGTAGGCTCTGCTCCCGGCTGGGTGGTACCAGCTGTGAGAGCTGTGCTGGCAACGTGTGACACACGCTTCTAAACTCTAAAACCTGCTTAATATTTGTAGCTACCCCACAGCGTACTGCCAAAGGAAGGGCTTTTTCTCTTAACCTTATAATATATGTTTTAATTAAGCTTTTTCTTAAGTTCATTTTCTTTTATAGAATAGCATTAAAATGTAACGGCAAATTCTGTTTTCCCTGATGCCATTTTGATTCCATTAGCTGGCACCAGAACGTGCTTCAAAAGCATATATCACAGTTACAGGCTCTGTCTTGGGGCAGTGTGCTTTCAGGAAATTGATTTTTGAGTTAAACACCGAACATGCTAAATCTGGGAAGCCTTTATATGCTACTGATGCTATTTACTATGTGTCAGGGAGGGAACGGACTCCCGTGTGTTGGAATGAAGTCATCTCGGCCTCCTGATGGAGGAAGACCCGGACAGGTGACACCGCAGCACGGTGGCGGTCACACTGGGGCAGATGGTTCAGACTGGTGCTCGTGCTGGTCTGACAGTGAGAAATGCTGCGTGAAAATCGCCTTCTCTTTCTTCTTCTCCTTGGTCAATAGGAACGAACCAAAAGAGCGAGGGTTAACCCCCGTTTCCCGTGTGTCTGGGAACAGCACAGGACATCACTGCTCCTTCCAGCAGCACTTCTGTGTTTCCAACTCTGCCTGGGGCTGCCCACCCACCCCAGCCGGCTGCCAGTGGTTCACATCCTATTGGAACTGGCCTCTTTTGAGCTTATTTTCTTTTTGTTTATTATGCCTAATATGTCATCACAGTTAAGTGAGTGAGAGCGGACAGAAGGTGAGGTGTGCTCAGCTGGGTTGGCTGGAGGATTCAGCACCGTGGTACTTGGTCGTGTCCTCAGCTTCGGAGAACTGAGCTGAAATCTTCCAGATTGAAACGTTTCTGACAAGAGTTCCTCGTGTGCAGGAAATAGAAAGGCTTCAGATAACCACTATTGTGCTTGTTTATCTTGGGGAAAAAAATAAATACAGGGATGTGGGATTCTTTGTCTTTGCTTTTGGATTAAAATGTGCCTCAATCAAAGCTCTTCACAGATTGTCTATTTAGACTTGATTTTCTGTCACTTCTGTCATTTGCTGTCATTACATTATTGGTTTTTGTCTTCTAATTGCCAGCTGCATTTGCTGACTGCCCAGTCAGGCTTTTGGCTTTCATCAATTTCTGGAGAATTTTGGTTTTTGTAAATTAGGAAGAAACTTTGTTCTATTGGTGTTTTATTGATCCTAAAAAGTTCTCTGAAAGTCTCCAGTTGGGTTTTTAGTGAATCTCCTGGTGCCTTAGGCTTGTGGGTTCCTGGGATGCAGTCACCTTGTAACAAACCTCTCTACTTTGGGGCTGTGAGTAACTGTTCTGATTGGTTTGCCTTTTCTCCTGTGTGCAGTTCTTTGTGCGCCGCCTTGTGTCTCAAGGTCCGTTTTCAAGGTGTTCAGGCAATGGTGCACTTGCTTCTGGAAGTGGTAGCAGATAGTTCCTGTGCATAAACTGTCTTATTTTAAATGTAGTGGAAGTCCTGGTCGCAATCGAGGGTGTTGGGAGAAGGTCAGAGGAACCTGGAATGGCCAGCAGGATTCCAGGAATATCAGAGGTCAATCTGGACCTCTGTGGGTGGTGGATGGAGGAGCTTTGCAGGCTCCGTGAATGAGCAGGGTCAGCAATCACTGGAGCCTGTGAAGTCCGGGGCCCATTTCCCGCACCATCCAAGCTCTGGATATTGATTGTTCTGCAATTATTTCGACTTAAATGCTGCCACAGTGCCGCGGAGTGACTGTGCGAGATTAAACTCAAGTGCAGTCCTTGAGTTTCAATCTTGTCACATTTCTGGTTTTAAGTTATTTATTGCTTTGTGTCCATTTGTATGTCTTGTTCCTAATTACAGCCAGCTATTAAGATGAATGCCTGCCTCCAGCACGCAGTGTTTGCCAGGTTTACCTTTTGTTTTGCCTGGGTGATGGATGTGCTGCGAGGAGAAGGCTTTCCCCCAGAACCAGGGGAGATCGATCAACTGGGATGATAAGAACCGCGGAGTCAATTCAGCTGCACCGTGGGGTGAAAGCAGTGATAGAGTCGTTTCCTGAAATCCAGGCAAATCAGAAGCCCTGCATTAGTCTGATCTGTTAAATGGAGAGCTATATGACTGTTGGTTTGATGATAAGCCCATAGTTCATGATTTAATCCTCTTTTCTATAAATATTATATAGATCTTAAAATGGAAACAAATTATGTAATAGGCTACTAAAAAAAAAAGAGACTTCAGAAAAGACGGAAATATACTTTTGAGAATTTATTCCAGCTACTTTCCTTTCAACAAATGTTCTTAATAAAAGCCTAATTGGCGTTGTCCCTTTTTATTGTCCTTTGCTGTTTCTCCCGAAGCTAAATGTGCCAGGCGTGGTAATGAATTCATTCTACATAGATGTCAGAATTGGCTTTGGCTCTTCCCATTTGCTGACAGGTAATGAACGAGAACAATTGGCAATCTCTGCAGATTTCTCACTGTGAAGGCAGTTTCTTTAATTGGAACAGATGACCTGAGCGCGGGCTCCATCAGCATCACCAGAGATGGTGCAAGGAGGAATGAGCAAGAAGAGCTTCTTAGCGTTTTCCCTTTTCCCTCTTTTGACAGAAATAGATGACATTTGATTTTGCAGCTACTTTAAGCCAAGAATGCTTTGTCAAGGACAGTGTTTCACTAACAGAAAACACTAAATCTTGACACCAAAATCTAGAAACATGAATTTTTCATGAGGAATATCTTTACTGATACGTTATAGGTTACCGTCCCACAATATACCACAAATAAGTTGCTAATTGAGTTAAAATGGGAAAGACAAACTAGAGAGAATAGGAATCGGATCCTAGACTGTGACTCCATCTCTTAAATACAATTCTGTAGGCAAAGCAGACTAATCCTTGCACCCTTCCCAGGCATTACTTCCCTCCACTTCCACCCGCAGTGAGAGTTTCCTTTTGATTGCTATGAAAGCATAAGGGTTTTCATCTCGTTACTCCAGTTTCATCTATCCAATCTTATCCTGTTGAGATGAAATCCTGTTTTATGAATAGCAGTGAGAATACCTGGAGTGGTGTTTTGCCCGGGAGGGGTGAGACCCCGGTGTGTGCCGGAGGTGCCGCCCGCAGAGGAGCCTGGGGCGGCTCTGGGGCTGGTTTGCGGGGTGCTGGCAGCCTGATGCCACGCAGGAGAGGTGCCCCCTGTGAAAAACAGCTGGTAAGGGTTAATTGCTGCCTCTGGCTCAGAGCACTGCCCAGGGAGAAGCAGCCTCTGATTCACAGCTGGCGGTTTGGTTTTGCTCAATGTGCCTTGTAAGGGAAAGCTGAAAGTCATTGAAGGAAGACAAGCCGGGTGTCTTCAGTTAGTTCCTCTGCCCGGGGAGCACTCGGAGAAAACCATGAAGGGGGGTCTGGTTCACTGCACAAGGGTGGAACTCGGGGCTGAAGATGTCCTGACAAAGGCTGGCTTTTGGGGGATTCGTAAAAAGCTCTGCCTGGGGGGAATGGCCACCCCCCTCACGAGCAGGGGGATGGGAAGGCTGGGGAAAGAGGTTTTACATCAGAAGCCAAAAAAATGACAATTTTAATTCCAGTAAACTAAATCTTCTCCCTTATTTGACTTCTTCTCATGTTCCTTTGACCTCTGAGGAGTTGTTTTCATCTGGGTAATTAAGGTTTCCCAGGGTGTCCGTGCCCTCTGCTGGCCCCCGAGGCCCCTTGGTGCTGGTGCCCAGGGTCCCCCCGTTCCCACCGCTCGGGCTGTGCGGGTACCCCCCGAGCACAGAGCTCAAAGGGGACAAAACCCTTTGCTGTGTCACTCGCTGCCCTCAGTTTCCTCATTTTCTTCCTCGCCAGAACTGTTCCTTTTTATCAGTTTATTCCTGATGTCAACATTTCCTGGATATGCTGGAACAACAAAAACCGTTTCTAATTATTAAACGAAACCTGAAGTAACAGGTGCTATAGATGGAATGCCTGATTTAAAACTCCACATGGCTCAAGCAGTTGGTTTAGCAAACCTTAATACGCAAATGAAGTCCCAAGATGAGACAAACCATTCACCTACTCACAGCACATGAACTGCAAAACATTCCTAGATGTATGGGCTTCTGTCCCTTGACTTTCCGGAATGAGTGGGGACTTAGGTAGAAAGCTGGACTTTATCAGAGTGTTAATAATCACTCGATAAGAGAACTGGAACTTTCTACATTTCAGCAAAAAACACCAAAGAAATCAATAAGAAAGTAATTGTAGTAAAAATGAAGTCTGTAGAAAATAAGCTTCCTGTGCATTTATCTGTGGGTTTCTTGTTTGGTTTCTCTTTAGCATTCTTTTAACTGTGTCCCTGCTGTATTTTTTTCAGAACTAAATTCATCACTACAGTATTTTTTTAATTTGTGGCTTAGCAGATGCGTTTCTTCTGCCAAACATGCTGCTGCCTCATGATGGTGGGGGGCAGAGATCATCCTGCACCCCTGGCATATTAATTGCAAATAAAATAATAGAAGGGATCTTTTGTAATTTTTATGAAGCTCTTGAGTGGTAAAATGTATTACCAGTGAGGTGGCAGTCTAGGTGTGCTGCTCTCCGTATGCTCTTTGCAAATTTTCCATTAATATAGATAAAAAATATGTATTGTGATACTCTGCCACCCCTGATGGATGTTCTTTTCAGTGAGATACTGAGATTTGCTGAGACAGCTGCTTCCATAAACCTTGGACTAGTCATTTGTTTGGGTTATTTTGTTTTTAAACATGAGAGAGAGTACTGCTGGTAAGGGGTTTAGATACACATTTAGAGAACCTCAGGGCTCACCAGCAATATACTCGTGAATGTAGAATTTATTAGAGAAAAAAGCAGAAATTTATTCTGTATATTTTTAAAGTGTTATGAGTTTTAAGTGTTAAGAGTTACAATTGCTTATCGTAACGCAAAGCCAATTGGAGCAAGATTTGCTGGAAAATATGCTTGGGTTACTAATTCACTGGCAGATTAATTTTGTAGGCTACATCCAATGTAAATGATTGATCTACCTTACCAGTTTTTCAAAACTGAGCTGCAGCAGGAAGCGGTAACGCCTGACAGTGCCAAAGGGTGAGGCAAAACCATGAAAAAAAAGGGATTTGCTATTTTTCAATTCCCTGTCTTGACCAGGGAGGTAACTGGAGCAGCCCTACCAAAGTGCACTGCGTGGGATTGACTCATGATGGTAATTAACAAACTCAGCAACTAAGTGTGCAGCCATCAATCATCCTAAAGAATTAAAGAAAAATCAATTAACTATTTAATTAAAAGTCATTTGATGACCTCAGTTATTCTGTTTAAATAAGATCATCATTTCACTTCCCAGTTTAGAATTTAGACCAATTATTTAATTAAAATGCCAATGAATTATTGACCTAGTGAAACCTTTATTCTAGGTGTTTTAAATACAATTATCAAGTTATCTTAACGACTACATATCCCATGAGATAAGAACTCTGGTGTTCCTTTTATTTTATGAAAGATTTCTACTGCTGGTGTTATCCTTCTGTTTAAAATAGAGGTGTTTTCTGGCAGAAGGGCAGTCAGGCTATTTTTATCTGCTCCTCCTCAAATTTTTAGCTGTTATCTGAGGGCTAATCTTCTCCTCCTCACCTACAGCCCTTGTTATCCTTTTTCTTTCACTTTCCTCTGATGAGAAAGTGCTCTGGGAGTGAGTTTCTAGTTTTTAGTTCTTTTCTAAATGTTTTTGCTGCTGTGACTTGTCCTTTGCTGGTATACAGGAGGCATCTCAGTCCTTGGCTGAGTCTGTCTCTGGTCTGTGGGAACTTCTGCTCTCCTAGATTAAGGTTTTGACTCCGTAAGATGCTGTTAACACTCAACATGTTGATAACACTCATCTAGATCCGTGGGGTTTGTTTAAGCACAATTTGATTAATTTTAAATAGAATATTGTACTGTTTTAAATACGTGTCAGCTACTGTGTTCTGGTTTCATTTGGTTTTAGTTGAAAGTAAATTACTTTTTTTTTGTAAACTTCTGCAGGGATCTGTAAAGCTTCGTCTTGCACTTCCGTCTCCCCGTATTTCTATTGGTCAAGGTAAAAAAAATTAGTAAATGTAAAAAGAAGCATTGAAACTCAATATTCCTTGAATGCTTTCGTATCTGTTGAGCAAAGAAAGTGGAGGAGAAAAGCCCTCTCCCTGGGATGAGTAGGGCTGCTGCAGGGCTTGGAGCAGTCTTCCTGCCCTTCCCTTGAGTAAGTTCCAGGCAGCCTTCCCTCGTGTGTGTATGTTGGGATATTTCAGATAGGCCCTGCTGATTGACTTGCACCTGAGGGGGAAAAAAAGAACATTTGGCTGGCTCAGGTTCAGCATCATCTTTAAGTGCCCCTTTGTACCGGGGGAACCAGCAGGGAGGTTCTGCTTTTGGCAGTGGTCACCAGTAGGATACTGGGCTGCCTGGGCCCCGTGTAACAGTGATGAAATCACTTGGAGAAACACTGGTATCAGAAATGCCAAGAGGCCATGGGGCTGAGTGTGTCTGCCCCACACCTCAGCAGCCCATCCCGCCCCAAACCCTCCCCCAGCCTCTCCTGCTCTGCACAAAGGAGGCAGTTTACACAACGTCAGCTTTACAGCTCCCTTTGCTGACACAAGGCAGCACTGATTTATTTATATTTTTATAGCAAAACAAGCTCAAACTATTTTTCAAAGCCCTAAAAGCACCAGCTGCTGTGTGTGAGGTCTCGGCTTGGTACTGAATAATAGGAGCAGCGGTTTGTATTTCGTAATATGAAGCTATTCATTAGACTGACTTCTTAGTTTAGACTGTTAAAAATGGGGAAGATGCATAATGTGATATCTTAGTAACTGACGTGTGGAAGGTCACATTAAATATTTACTGTGAACAAATGGAAATAGTGCTGAGCGAGTCTTTGGGGCCTGGAGGCCTCCGTCCTTCAGTCCATGGAAGCGCCTGAGCAGCCGCAGCGCTCCCTTCTTACCTTGCCTTTGTACCTGGAACACAGTCGACAGCAGAATATACACCCAGAGCACTAATATTTTTTTTTTTTTTTTTCTCTAATAAAAAGTCAGTAGGAGTGTAAAATTTAGGCAAAGCAGCTGCATTACAGTCACTGCACATGCATGGGCAGCGCGCGCAGTCACTGTGCTACAGAATGCATCGGGTGTCTCTGCCCTGGTAGATTTGGTACTTCAAGGCAGTTGATGTTACAATTTGATGTCCTAACTAAATCTTGCCCACAGTCTGTGTAGTGTTAATGTACTAAAATACACTTGAAATGCGATTACATTGGTTGTCATGTGCTTTGGAACATTTTATGTCCTCCTGTCTATCAATATGTCTTCTGGATACGCTCACCCTTGAACGCTGTTAAACATCTTGTTTCTCTTAAGCAATCACAGTCAGCTGTTATATGTCCATTTTTATTTCGCTTGCAGACCTTTATATTGCACCCTGCCATTATGTGCCGCTTCAGAATTTATTTTATAACACTTGACTATAAGACAAGGACTGTATCTTGCAGTTTTCTGCGCTAATCCAAACTGGTGTAGTGGGTGATTTAATAGCCCCGGTCATGAGCCAGGCTGGGTTCTGCTGCTGGAGTTTATTTATGCTGCTCTACAATGGGCCTTTATCCCCTCATTCTTTGTCTGCCTTTAGATGTCATGGTCTTGTGATTCCACATTTTCATCATGACTGAAATCTGAAGTTTAAAGGTAATCATAGAATTGCTTTGGCTGGAGGAGACCTTTCAGATCATTGACCCCAACCATTAACTCACCACTGCCAAACCCACCACTGACCCATGTCCCTCAGCACCATGTCTGCCCGGCTTTTAAACACCTCCAGGGATGGGGACTCCACCACTGCCCTGGGCAGCCTGTGTCTGGGAGTGGTGAAAGCAATACCTTCTCTTTTAAACCATGTCCCAGTACACAATTGGTTTAAAAACTTTTAGTTCTGTGGGTCACAATCTTGTGGCTTTAATTTCTTTCTTTTTTTTTTTTTTTTCCTTCTTCTAGAAACTTATTCAGGAAACTATAACTAGCTGTATTTAGCTAAGTCAAAGGTAGGGGTCTCATATAAATGGGTGACTCTAGGAGCCAAGGATTAACTGAACAACTCTAATTTGTTCTTTGGAAATAAGAGTTGTTAAAATTTTAGACATTTTCTCTACCATTTCCTCACTCGTTAACATTTTCCATCACGTCTAATGGAGTCTGCATGAAGCTCCTTTTATTTTTAACAATTCTCACTCTATTTTAAGCTTAAAGTTAGCTATTTATGAGTATTCATATTTTTCTTCATCATCGTACTATATAAAAGGAGTTTTATTCGTTATATGCTTACTTTACTTTGTATTCCTTTTACCACTGCTATAAACGTTGATTTTGTCAAGTATTTTAGCATATGCTCTCTGTGAGAAACAGAGTATTGTATGGAACTTTATTGTCCCCTCTCAGATTGCTCAGACATCCTGTTCAGCGCAGTAAATTGTTTTAATGCCTGGCAATGACTATTAAGAATAATACAGGGACATAAAGCAACGGAACATGTATTTATGGTGGACGGTTTGGTGATAATTATCTTTCAGGCGGCGTGATGAAGGGTTGAGCCTGTAAGTGGTGGCAGTTCCTGGGTGTAAATCTCTCAGGTGTGAGAGGCTGAGAGAGACGTTCCCGTCCGGAGCCATCCTTCTCTCTGGGACAGCAGTTGGTACCGGCACAATCTGGCTTTGCTTATAACCCCTTGGGAAGCTGCACAGCACAGCTGCTTTATCCGTATTTAATTCCATTTAGTCAGTATTTAAGAGCAGTTTATCTGGCTCCGGCCCTTTGTGGGTATGATTAGAGCGGCCAAACGGCGAGAAGGTGGGGATCTGGCCTGAGCTGTGGTTTGTGCTCCCCCCCTCTGACCAGAGAGGGGAAACCTCACCTCCCCACAGCAGTTTCCCTTGAAGTTCAGGGGAATCTTGTTCATCTCAAGCTTTGTGATGCACTTTCTGTCTCATCCTTCCTGTAAGGTAATACACACCTTACTTTGCATGAAAATTTGCTCATATTTAAGGAATATTTAACAGAAGTAGAATTTTTCTGGATGAAATTGTGACCTTGAAAACTTCTGGAACCGGTAGAGCTTTGTTGCACAAAGGCCACTGCTTCTGCCATTAATCACAGCAGACTGTGCCTACAGCTATTGTTGGCTTTTCCAAGTGAATTATTAAAGATATAGGAGCATGAGAAGTATTTATTGCAGATCACTTTATCAAGCCAAAAGGGCAGGAGTCATTTTGTAGGGACTAGAGGGAAAGGGCTGGTTTCCCTGTCTGCGTTTACAGTGGGCTGTGACTCTGTGCTTTCAGAGCCCCTCAGCTTGAAATCCATGTGCTGTTTCCAGAGTCAGGGTTTGAGAAACCAGCTGCCAATGTCCGTGTCTTTATTCACAGAGGGATCTTCAGGGTCCTTTATTCCAATGCAGGCAAGGGATGGCACCTGAACTGCCCTTGCACGTTTCAGCAGCCCTCTCTTCTGTTTCTCTGTATTTTTGGAAGGGTACAGGGTGTCGTCACAGACTCCTAGGGGCTATCTGTTAGATAAAGAAACAAATACTCCACTGCCTTTTTATCTTAATTAAATCCTCATTGATGAAATGATGTATTGATCTCTAGCTCACAGACATGCCAGGAACTCGGGGTTTTAGGCTGAAATGACAATACTAAAAATACTTTTTGAAAACAAAATGAAAATTGAATAGTAATATTGCTCTCCCAAAAAGCTCGTCGTTCTCTTTCTTTTGGGTTTAATTAGTTGAACTGAGGCCAGAAGAAAAAGAAAAAAGTGTAATCAGCAGTCCTAAGAAATACCTCAGGTCCTTGAGGGGCAGCACGAGCACAAGGACACTGGGTGGCAGGGGGAAGGCAGGTTCCTTCAGAAGGCTCTGGGGCAGGGGGGTACCACGGAGGTGAGTTGGTTCTCATGGTGGAAGCCATCACCACTGACGATGCGCTGTTCCTGTTTCTGGGACTCTGGAGAGTCAAGAGGTAAATGAGTGTCAGTGCTTCCTTTGAGCCCCCATTGAGTCTGCTCAGATGGCTTATGGCTGACACTTGTATATTTATATTTATATTTAATTTGTGTTTGCTGTCTAATCTTTGCTCTTGGTTGGTTGGATGCCATCAGTTCCACAATCAGATGGTATTTTTGTTAGTCCGTGCTTGTTGTGAGGCTATCGGTGCAAATGTTCCCCAAAACGTATTTATAATGCACTTTTTGTGAGTGTTGAGTCAGAAAGGTTTTAAACTTACAGTGTGTGCTGAAGACAATTAATTGCATAACTGCTCCCCAGGGCTGCGCATACACAGATGCACCGCCGATTCCACCCTGCAGAGAAGGAATATGGCACGGTCTGCTCTTCTAACGGGGCAAATGAAGTTTAGAGGATTTTTGTGCCACAGCTGCCAGCTGTGTTGGGTCATCTGAAATGCACTGCTGGGTCTGTAGGTGGGGGGCAAAGGGAGAGCGTGTGTCCCGTCTGTGGAGCTCTGGGCCAAGCGAGGAGGACGCTGGCAGCAGGCAGGGGGGCAGGGGCCGGGGTGGCCATGGTGGGCTTCCCTGCCCCTCTGCCCTCTGCCGCCATCGCACCGGCTCCCTGCCCTCCTGCTATTTGCCCACCTTAGGAAGTTCCCTCTCACGTTGCCAGTGTGAAATTGAAGCTCGTTTCTCTGGGATGCTGCCACTAAGGTATTTCAAGGAAATCAAATATTATTTTTTTTTCCCTGGAACAAGCGGAAATCTATTTTTCTTTCTTTTCAAGGTGATAATTTATACATAAGGTGCTGTAAACAGATACTTACGTTGGATATAATAACTTGTAGATTTTTTTTTTTATCTGAAAACCCAATTAAGCATTGGCCAGATAAGCTGCTAAACCCTCTTATGAATAAACATGATTTAGAGTATTCCGTGCCTTCCCCTGAGAAGAAAAATCCAGAAAATACATTTATTTGGACCTAGAAAGAGGACTGAAATGAGACATTGCAATACAGACATTGAAAGGAGATAATAATGAATTTATACATCTATAGTACTTTAAGCTGGATTTTAGTGATTGTTCAATATATTAGGTTTTACAGTTGCTCCAGGCTTCCTGTGATTCCTGTTATTTAATGAGGACAGTGCACAGTGTTGGGTGAGAAATGAGAATGCTGGTTTTCTGAGGGAAAAATCAAAGGCACATTAGTGAACTTTAGTTTCTCAGACAGTATTAGCCCAGGAGCCCTTCTTCCTAAGGAGTCTCAGGACGCTGAAGTTCACTGCTTAATTACTGAGCCTGCAACAGCGCTGGGCTGTTCCAGGGCTTCATTAGGGTATTTTTCTCACTGCCTAACCATGCATCTTGCAGCAGTTCAAGGCCATTTCTCCTTGACCTGCTCATCAAAGGTATGCTTCTGCTTTACATATTTTAAAACTGCTATTGAGTCACAGCTCAGCTCTTATTTGTATAAGAGAGCGTTGGTTTGGAGACGAGAATAAATTAATGATAAAGTTATCCAAAATAACGATCAGTAGCACAAAGTGTGTGAGGATGGTTGGAGACGATGTTTTGCAGCCTCCCCTGGGTCCCTCGGTGCCAAGCTCCGAGCTCTCTTTGGTGGATCAGGGGTTTCCAGGGTGCTCCCAGGGGATAGCATCAGTCTGTGTTGATATTTTGGGTTTAAGGAGGTAACTCTGGATGGCGTGAGCTGGGGGCCACCTGGGCATGGGCAGCCAAGCCCCTCCTGGGGCCAGGAACACACATTAGATGTACTTAATGCATTCAGATGTGCATTTCAGGGTATTTAAACTGCATTAGATGCATTGCACACGTGATAATGCAGACATCCAGATTGTTCGCAATTGCTTGCTGGTGTACAGACCAGGTAGCTCTCTGAAACGTCCTGCTGTTGTGTTTAACTCCCAACATACATTGGGTGATGGGTTTAGGTACATAACACAGGTAGGCTCGATTTTGTTGGAAAGGACCTTAAGGCCCCCCCAGTGCCACCTCCTGCCCTGGGCAGGGACACCTCCCACCAGCCCAGGTTGCTCCAAGCCCCCTCCAACCTGGCCTTGAACCCCTCCAGGGATGGGGCAGCCACAGCTTCTCTGGGCAACCTGGGCCAGGCTCTCACCACCCTCACAGGAAATCTCTGAAACACTTTGCTGGTTGGAGGCCAGCGAGTGTGTTGTGTGACGAGAACTTAAATTTTCTGAGAATTTTCCTCGTCGCAAATGGGAAAACCACAACAGAAATAAAGTTAAGTCTGAACTTTAAAGTAAAAAAGTCCCCTCCTCTTGTTGTATTCTGTGGTGGATTTTAATTGGAAAGAATTGTAGAGGTTTTTTTTAGAACTAATCTAATGACTTTGTGTCACTGTTAGTAGATATGAAAAAGAGCTGCATTAGAATGCTCTCTCAGCAGAGAATTTCATTATAAATAAAAATACGCACTTCTTTTAGATAAGTACATATATCAATATTAACAGGCATTTAAAATCTTGACTGTAATACGTTTCATAAACTTCTTTCAGGCAAAGAAGGAAGACTGTCAGCCACTAATAATGCTTTTGAAGCAAAGTAATACAGAAAATATAGTATAGTACTCCCAGAAGATGAAGGTGTGAATTTTCCCATACATCATCTTAATGGCAACATTTCCTGCAGACTGACATGGGGCACTCCTTTCATATTTCATGACTTCTATTTGCCCAGCTTCAAAATGCCAAATGTGCCAGTGAACAGCACTTTAATATTCATGGGTTTCTGGGATGGCTTTGACAGTTGTCAGCTGGAAAAATGGCTTAATTAGAAGGAATCTGACTTGTGATTTCTTCTCCAGACTCAGCCACATACACAAGCATGTAACGTATATCTCCACGTCGGTCTTCTACAGAAAATGTAATTAATGAGTGAGAGTATTCTTTTCCCATTGCACTCGACTATGTTGATTTGAATTGCATTTTCATTTATTAAAATTACTAGAATAGTACCTTAATGGAAAATATGCTAGAATCCAGGGGAAAAAAACAATCCTGATCAGCACTGAACCTAATGACTTAAAATAGTAAATAGGATTAAAATAGCATGAATATTAATTTATGTTATCAAAGAGACAACTATAAAGCTAAACTACAGGCAACTGTTTTCCAGACAGACGATCTATTTGTGTAAGAAGTGGCTTTTTGAAGGGATTGAAGAGGAAGTCAGGGTGTTGTGAAACAACAGAGGTTCAGGTGTTGGTACTGAATTGCTAACAGCAGGAGGGGAGAAGCTGACAAAGGCTCTGGGAAGTAATTGGATGGGTTCATAAGGAAAATGACAGGTAATGGCAGAGGGTGTTGTTCTGAAAGGAGGGAGCAGTGTGGAATAGAAGAATTCTCTCGGTGGATGAAGCCCTGTGCAGTTTGGGGCTGTTATGACTTCTCATACACCTTAGAGAATGGGAAAGAGACTTGAAAAAACATGAATAATCTCAACTCCTTCCAGTTCTTCCAGTGCCCATTCCATTGAGGAGAAGGTTGGAACGTGAGCACGTGTTTGAAAGGAAATGCATTGTCTGGACCACACCGAAGGTCATGTTGTAAATCGGATGTGAACATGTGGGATGCCAAGAAGCTCAGCATCTTTAAGATAAATGTCAAATGATCACTTGCTTTTAAGTCAGAGAGAATGTGTTTTGTAAATGATAGTATAGAGACAGGCAGAAGTTTCCTCTGCGTTGTGGCACTTGAGATTTTGACGAAGCTCCTGAGTTTCACGGGTATTTAGGTAGGATGACAGGGCCCCAGGGTGTGACCTACAGCTTCCCTTACAGCCGTACAGCCCATGGGAGAGGATGCGGCCTCTCCTTAGTTTAATTTCACTGTCTTCACATGACGTGAAAAACTCCGTATTTGAATTCTCTATGGGTTTTGTTGCAATTGGAGCTCTTGTTCTATCAACACTTCAAGCAAACTGAAAAGCACTTTTTTTTACAATTAGATTTTAATTTAATTTTAATTGACATGTTAGATTAAAACATGAACAGGATTTAGATCTGTATCACTAGAATTCACTTCACAGTAATTTATTTGGGTTTTGGTTGCTCTAGGATTCTAATACACGTTTTTGTAGCTTCTGAAAATGTTTTGTTTGTTTGTTTTCTTTAAAACATGCTTATTCCCCTAAAAATGACTTTTTGAAGCAAGACATTTGACTTGCTGCAGACATATATGTTACCACAAGAGAACCTTTACTGAATGCGTTCACTGTGGTCAGTGCCACAGATAATTAAACCTTGAGAGAGAGGGACAGGAGGAAATTGTTTGTTTTTATTAAGAAATAAACATGAAGATTCATAAATAACGATGAGGGTAGCCACGAACTGTGACCGTCCTGGCTGTTTCCTTTCATCAATAATTAGTGTTATTTCTGGACTTAAATGCTGATCCTCTAAATACTTTTGTGCATGTGTATATAAATTCAAATGAACTGGCATTAACTTCAAGAAGAGTTCTCATAAAATTATATATGCATAAGCGTTGCAGAAGTGGCATTTCAGGTTATTCATATTCTAGATGGAAACCAGAGAATTAACTCCCACCCGGCATTAGCTGAAATTAAGCCATGGCTTCCACTGAAACTGAAGTGATTTATATCAGCTGGTTTTGTTCCTTTAAAGTTTCTAGGTTTGATGATTATCAAAATTTGCATTTAGTCAATCAGTATTAGCAGCGTTTGAGATGGAGTTTGCGCCCCAGAGGTGGGAAGTCAAGGAGAGTGTAAAGGTGCTGGGAAACTGCCTTTATCTGGGGATCCCAGGTGCCGAGTGTTTCCCTGCCTCTGTCACATAACCCAGCATTGTGTCACATAACAATGTATTATAGTCCAGGTAATGTATCAAAATTCAAAATGCCCCGGCCATTCTGTCGTTACTGTTGTCTGATGTACGATGATCAAGACATTTTTCAGTGCCGTGGCACTTTTAAATAAGGAATGCTAATCAGACTCCTCCATCACCTGGGTGAGGAACAGGGCGCTGGGGAATAGAGCCTTCTGGGGTGACATGCCATTATACAGCAGGGACAGCTCGCAGGAATGCTTTGACGTGGCAGTATTTCTTACCCTGCTTTGCCCAGAGCTGAAGTCAAATTTATTGTAATCCCGCCTGGCTCTTAAATCTGCCACCAGCCCCTCGGCTCCACCTGTAAGGCCACCTTCTCCCGGGTGTCACTCCCTAAATCCTCGCTTGTATTTATCCATTGACTCGGATTATTTCACCTCTGGCCTTCAGCTTCTGATAACGGAACAGAAGGAATTTGTTTCTTCCTCGAGAAAGGTTGTTAAATTTAAATTATGTATAACATATGATGAAAAGATCTGCATACTCGTCCCACCTGTTGTCCTTGATGGAATTCATCTTATTTACTTCACTTGTGAATCAAGCGTAGCAAAGTGCGTGCACTTCTCCTGAATTTACAAGCGATTTTGTTAAAAGGAGTAGTAGGCTCTGGTGGAAACTCTTGAGCTTGACGTTGTGGTTGGGCAGGTTGTGTTGGGAGCGGGGGGCACGGGGGCCTTCAGCAAAGAGCAGGAGAGGGAGGGGAGGATGGATGGGGCTGCTGCAGGGGTGTGCACCGACAGGCAGGAAAGCAGGGGGAAATACACTGGGATTTTGCTCAATAAACTGTAAACTAATTCCAGTGTATCTAGACGCAGTTGCAAGTACCATGGGCTGAGGGGAAGAAGAGGCAGCACCAGGGAGCTGTAAAACCAAGCGTGGAAAAGCTCCACGTCAGAGCATCCACTGGGCATGGAGACATCTCCCACATCCACCGGTGCTTTCCATCAGGCTTCTGTCAGTCTCTGTAGCACCCTGATATACACATCCTCAAGTGTGATACCATAGTATGTCAAGGACCTAAATTTTAGCTGATTTCCTAGTGAAGTACAGCTCGTCAAAGGAGGGGACTTAATTCTTTCAACGACAGGCATTTAAATTCACGTGTAGATATTCTTGGGTTGTTCTCATGCTGTTTCCTACAAGTAAGAATATGTTATGGTACTAACTTTAGTAATAGTAATACAATAAAAGACCCAGGTAACATGAAAAATTAGGAGATATACCATAGGCAGGTCTCTTTAATCTTCTGTATTATTAAGAAAGCGACATTTGTTTAAATGTATTAATTTGCATATTAGTGAGCAGAGATAGCTCATCAGTCTTGCCAGCAATGGAGCACCAACATTACAGTGACACGAGTCACCAGGTACAGTCTCCACCGGTGGCTGTGTTTGACCTTTTGTGTAAAGATGAGATTGTGAAAACCGGGTGGATGTGAGAATGCAAATTCAGAAGAAACACTTGTTTCCTCTCTCTGTCCCTTGGGAGTGTCGGGAAGGGCTCTCGGGAAGTATCTAAGGTGTTACCAGCTCTGAAGTCAATGGAGATGAGGAGATGGACTTTGGGAGTGGGGTAAAGATATAAATCCAAGCCAACCCCTTTTAACCCGTGGTCTGCTAAATTTATTGTTGCCAAACTCAGCAGAATAGCATGGGAATAGTGAGTTTTCTGTTTATGATGTTTGAGAAGGTGGTGCTGAACACTCAAGAGAGAATTTTGAATTCCAAATTTGGAGTTTTAATAATGATAATCCTGTATACAATATACTTCGGTAAAGTGGTAATTTCCCCACATCTGAAATACACGCCTATCCCTTTTTAGAAGGATTCGGTACAGGTTGATGTGTGCTGCAGGTCAGTAAAGCACAATACTATTGCAATGGTTCATTGAGGTCCTCAGTCTTGACTCCTCAAAGCCACATCTCTCCATCTCAGCCACCTCTGGTCCATCACACCACCCTCCCTGGTCTCTCTGTTCGGAGCCTCCTCAGGCCCCGCTCACCTTCATTACTCCTGGATTTCAGTGTCCACTGAGGGCTGTGGGTCCCTGGCACGTCATCCATTCCCTCTTTTCTAACCCGAGTTCCCAAAACCTTGCGTTGGACTTTCCCAGTGATTTCACATCTTCCTGAAACCCCTGGGCTGTCCCGCTGTGGCAGAGGATGTACCATCCCTGTGGCAAGGACACTCCCTGGCGCCTACATGCAGAGGAGTTTTGATCTGGCTGTGACCAAATTAAATTCATAGCAATCAGCAAGTAGAAAATAGAAAAAAAAAATCCAATAAGCCGTTATCTTACAGCATATCTGCTTTCTTGCCAGACCTGCGTGACTATTTTTTTAATTCCTTCAGCATGAAAACATTTCTAGTACATTCTGACTTCACTTCTTTCTTTCAGCTTGTACCCTAACATTGTAGATAATTAATAATAGCAAAGCCTCAAAACCAACTGTATGTACCTACCTGTGTAACTGTTTGTATCTCTGCACGTGCAGTTAATTCAGCTCCACTACTCATGATTATTAAGTGGCTGTACTTGTTGGCAGGGCAAAAGTTAAACAATTAAGTAATAAACAAAGAGATATGCAAGGAAGAAGTTCGGACTAAAGTGTAATTTAGAAATTTATCATAAAGGCCAGATCCTGTCTTTATGCCGAAGATTTAAATGGAAAGGTCAATACTTTAATATTCTCTTTGGCTCATCAAATGTGCTATGAAATGTCAGGGCTTTACGAAGGTGCATACTAAATTCCTCTCCCACACTTCACTCTCTGGGTCTTTGTCTGGGGCCGGTGTTTTTCCAAAGTGGCAGAAGACAGACTGTCCCTTTAGGGTTTCAGTGGTACCAGGGGCACTGCCACCTTCCTCTTCCTCTCACCATCGCCACTTCCCTGCCTGACCCATGAGCTTCCCGGGAAAAACCTGCAGTGAAACAGCAGCACTCAAATTTAGGTTTTTTGTTTGTTTGTTTTATTGCTTTATTTTTGGTTAGTTTAAACAGACAGGTCTATCGTCTTCTCTCGCAATGAACAGATAGTGTACAAATATGTTAAGCAATTATGGTGGCCTAAAACATTCATTAAAATTGAAATTCAGCCAACATTTGTTCCATCAGCAGTAGGAAGCTGCACACCACTGGCTCAATAACAAACGTGTCACAAAGATATATGAGGGGAATTGGACTTGGCTTTTCTTTCTTGCGCTGTAACCTGGAAAAGCAACTCCAAGTCTCACAAAATGTTGGTTAGGAAAGGAGCCGAGGTGGAGGCTGAATTGCTGAATGAATTATGTGGAAAAGTATATGCTGATTTCATAAGAATAAGTTGATAGAAATATTTTTTTCAGTTATAGATTTTAGCACAATGGTTTTATTACAAAAAAGAAAATTAAAATTTTCATTAATTTGTAAATTCCTTGGTAAAAGAAGCTCTATACGGTATCACCCTTCTTTTAGTTAGAATCGATAACGTATTTGCAGAGAATAAAAGCAGTTTGAACAACGAGATGGTGGTCTCCAGGCCGTGGCTCCAGCTCACCTCCCCGTACAACCCCACTGGAGTGTCTGAGCATTCCCCAGTGTCTCTTAGCTCTGCCCACAGGAACAGCATCTACGAGTTTGTGGGCTTGTTTCTGAGGCCTCTCAAACACTTGTGCCTCTCTCAGGCATAAAGCCTGGTTTGGACGCTCAGTCCAGACTGACCTGGGAGCTCTTCTCCTGCCGGTGACACAGAAGGTCCCTTGTGGGCAGGGACACAGTGGGGCAGGACTCGGGGACCTGCCGGCAGCTCCCAACTTTGACCGGTCCTTACCTACAGAGAATCCCACAGGCAGACCCCAAAAGCAGGCCGTGCTCAAGAGAAGACACAGGGTGCAACCCCAGCGTGGGGCTTTAGAAGCAGGAGGAATGCCCCTCCTTGTCCTCAGTCCTGAGAAACGCACCAAGGCTGGAACACAAAGGTTTTAGATGGAGCATTTCCCTGGCTGTAGTGACTTGAGAAGGTTGTAAAAAGCATGTAGTAAGAAATGAATACAAGAGAATGCTCCTTAGCTCTAATTATCTGCTAATTTTTAGAATATAATTATAGGGAAAAAAGATTGCAGTACTTATAATTACGCATTTTGTACCCAGAACAAATTTAAACTCAATGCTGCTCCAAAACTTTTCCATTATTTTCATTAATCTTTTCATATTCATTTCACACTTACACTTATCACACAGAATTGCTTTCTAGCTGTGAGCAGCGCGCACTTCAGGCATCAGAAGACTCTGGGTTGTTTTTTTCTCAGTGTTGAAGTAATAATTTAGGAATGTCCAGCCAATTTTTCAGTGTTTTCCCACGTTGTGCAGGGCAGCATGGCTCCAATCAAAAATTCAGTAGATAATGAAGAGTCTTATGAATGTTTAACCCGAACGTTTAATCTCTAGAGGAGCTGCTTCAAAACTACCCTGCACAAAAGAAGCAACTTTGAGCGTTGCAGAATGAAACTTCCCCAATGAAATGTGAATTCCCAGCCACTGTTTTCCTAGAGCTGGCTTAAAAACCGCGAGTTTGTAATCCTGGCAGGGAAACAGGAGGCTCAGGAGAGTCTTAGCAACACTCCAGGAGTTGGC
This sequence comes from Calidris pugnax, assembly GCF_001431845.1. Taxonomy (NCBI): domain Eukaryota; kingdom Metazoa; phylum Chordata; class Aves; order Charadriiformes; family Scolopacidae; genus Calidris; species Calidris pugnax. The sequence goes on from NW_015090897.1 coordinate 480,558, forward strand.
TGTTACCTACAGGACGCCGATATACTTTCTTTCATCCAAATTTCTTGGGATTTTGGTTTTTACCTTCAACATATTCAGAAATGCACCTTTGAGAAAAACAGCTGGAGCTGAACTGATGACGGTATTTATTGCGGCATCATCAGCCCAGGCCGTGGCCACCTGCCCCGTGGCAGCGTGCCACCGATGGCAAGGTGTCCTCACCCTGCCCAGGCAGCCCCGGGAGCAGCGGGGTGCCGAAGAGCAAGGAGGGAAACCAGTACCCTCAGGGGGGAATGAACTGGCAAGTGCTTCGGGGGCTGGGACCAGGCTGGGAGTCGGAACCCCAGATCTGGATATTACGAAATATTTTTACACTGAAAGGGTTGTCAAACCTTCGTCTGAATGGGAACCCTTAACTCCTGTTGGCCGATTCAAAACGAGAAAATTATCAATCATAATTCAGTTTTCTTCTGCAGACTTCTAATGAAGGTAGGTAGGGCATTCAGAGGCAGAGCCCCTACAGCTTCAGTGCTAACGACATCAATGGCAACTCCTTTTGAAAGTGTTCCAGATGCTAAATATTTGAAATACGAGATGGTCTAAGCCAATTTAGAAATACTTTAAATTGTGCAAATTATTTAATGTATTACTTTAATACAACGTAACCAAATTCAATGTAGTATAATTAGTACAAAGGAGTTAGTAAAGATGATGTCTCTTGATAGAAGAAAAAGGAGGAAAAATATGTGTGCTTGTTTCTGATCAGAACAAACCCTCGTATTGAAAGAATATAATCTTTTGAGTTTAGAAACTGATGTGCTTCATTTACTTACTGCATTGCACGACAGCTGAGCAATTTATGTACCTACAGCATTTGTCAGTGCTGTTGTAAATAGTTGCTGTTGATGGCTGCCTGGTTTTTGTTTTGTTTTAGTGAGTTAGAACTGAGCTGGGATGGATGCTCTGCCCAGTCCCTGTGCCCCCCGGGCATGGCTGGCAGTGAGCCGGGGGCTTGACGGTAAGATTCAGAAGCCTGAGGAAGGAGCAGGACAGTCCGTCTCTCAGCCTTTCCGATGTTTGATGTCCTGCTCTGCACCTCGCTGAGTGTGTGCCGAGGGGCAGCACCCACACCTGGTGCTGGGGAAATATTCCTGTGTGTTATAACCCCGGGATGTAAGAAGCAGTGCTCTCTGCCCGCAGTCGGGGCCGGGCGCTAGGGCTGATGTGTGAATCACATCTTGGGTACCCGCCCTGTACCTCCCTGCCCTTGCCCAGAACCAAAGAGATGCGGCTTTTGAGCAGGTTTCCATCTCTCATTGTTTATGAATCCTGGTCGTGTTGGGAAAAGCAGGCAGAAAATCTCCATTTAAAATTTCCAGCACTCGTGCTTTATGCAGTCCTCTTCAAAATAAAATCTCTTAAATGGAGGAGAAAGAAAGGGGATCCAAAATCAAGTTTATTATATTCTTTATTGTAATAAATTATTACAATTGCCTTTCTTTCTTACTTTCTGGGCTTGGGCAAATCAGAATCTATTGTCTCTCTCTAAAATCTCTCTAAATAATTTAAAACCTCACTCTGTAGTGATTAGATGGAGCCGTTCAGTATGTCATTGGCATATCCAGTACTTGGAAAAAGTCGTATATGGGGGGATCGTATCAATCTGAAGAAGGCCTAATTTCTTTCAAAAACTATCTGTTGCACGTGGAAAAAAAATAATGGTCCCGTGGACCATTAATTGAGAGTTATGAGATTGCAGTGTGAAGTGTGAACTTGGAGAAGAAATGGCATGCTACTGAAAAACTTCAGAATATTTAGAATTGACTAGGTTGGGAGGGACCTTCTGGATCATCAAGTCCAAATTTAGTTTATTTTATGAACAAGACCAAAACATTTTATTACATTATTGCATTATCAGTGCATAATTAGTTTCTAACTGAGCATGTTATTGATTTTTTTTTTTTTCCTCTTTCAGAATTTGAGAAGGGAACAGCTCTCCCTTGGTGATGTTAGGTCCCGGTCCCAGTTCCGGAGGGGTTCAATGATTCCAAGGATGTAATTGGTGGTTATGTGATGTCTCACACGCTCCAGAGCACAGAAAGTGAATGCCATGAGGGTAGACCTCTCTCTGTCCATGGTTTGCTAAGTGTGAGGAATGTAGATGAGGAATCCCCATATTCATGTTTCTCATGGAGTTTATGTCAAGGATTCAATTATTCCTCTTATTTCCAATAGAATAATATATGAGGGAGTATTTAGTCTTGAGAAAGTAATGAATTATATTACTACTTAATTTAATGTGACTTACATGACAGTTGGGCAATAAATCATACGCATCCTTAGATCGGCTTTGAAACATTTTTATGGCCGAGATCAGGCTGTAAATTGCAAACCTGCCATCCCATTCTGCAGATACTGATGCAGCTGCAGCAGGGCTGGGGCTGGCCCGGGAGAAGAGGCAGCCTCGTGTCCCCAGGTCCTGGCCCCTCTGCTCCTCCTGGTTTCTGAGGAGTGTTTGGACAGGACTCCGCTTTATTGCCACTTCTGTTCTCATCTGGGATAGGGACGGTGTGCTCCTGGGCTCACGTCTCTTGTGAAGTATGTTTTATGATTAAAAAAAAAAAATTCTATACATAAATTACGGGTTTGTAGTTTACCAGGAAGCCATGGGCAGTGGATAAGAAATATTTTGGGTCTAATTATACCACTCTTTTTGGCCAATTGTTTTTGTGCCTTGGGCTGTTCAAGTGATTTCTTTCTCAGTGAATTGGTCAGTCCTTTTCTCTTTCCTCTACCCCTTTGAGGTTCAGTAAATGAGGCTCAGGTTGTTCTATGACATTACAGATCATCTATAGATTCAGATATTTTGATCAAGAGCTACCAAACCTTTTGCTTTGAGAAACTTGTAATGATATTTTTTTTTTTTTTAATTTTTGGAGAATAGCCTTACCTGTGTTTAATTCTGGAGCTGTAATAACATCACTAGCTGTGAATCAGTTGAATGAGTATTAAATAAGAACATTTATTCAGTTCTTCATCTTTTTTTTTTTTTAAGTCCTAAGTAAACTTGAAGCATTGAGCATGTCACCAAACATGATATATGAGATTATTATGGAGCTATGAGCCATTTAAAAAGTACCAGTGCTGTAAGAGATATTAATGATAATCATTATGTTTAACAAGATGTCCGTGTAAAGGTAATGTGTGTACAGTTTTATTTGCCTTGGAGAACAGTTTAAATGCAGATAAGCAACACAAGAAACTCTCATTTGAAATATGGGAGTGGAGTTGAGCTATATTCAAACTCAGGAGCAGGTATCAGTATGGCGTGATGGTTAGCATCTAATTTAGCAGGCCAAATTACAGGATTAATCTCCGTAGGATCTCTTCAAAGTATGAGAGAAGAAGAGAACATCGCTTCTCCAGAGAGTAATTCTCGAGCAGAAGCCTAATGTGAGGCTCTGAATTGTCCTCCAGAGAAGTTTATTGCTCTCCTTTGGATAAGCCAGGAGGTTGGTTAATAATCGCTAATTATTTATCAGCAAGCTGAGGTCAGTATCCAAAAGGAAATTGGAATGCATAGGAAATGTTGACCTAGTTATGGTGATTTGGGAGATTCTGCAATTTTAAAGTGAATGGCCCACTTTGGTCTCTTACTTCTGTAGTTCCAGATTTGCTGTTGAGGAGCAGAGAAAAAAGGTTTAAAATGGCATTTACCAGAATATAAGCTATTAACAGGCCTCACATCAGGGAATCACAAGAGACCTTCACGTGGGTGTTGGCTGGGCGCATGGGGGAAGACCAGGAGTAGATTGAAAGAGGCTGTGTGCAAGAACTCATCAATCTACAGATTCCTGGGTGAATTGGAAGACAAATTTCCTTTGTCTTCCCCACAAACGGCAACTGCTGAGGTAGAGCTGGAGAACTTGGCTCGATAAATTCACAACTGCTGCCTTGTGCCCAGCAGCACCGGTTCTGTTGCTCTGGGGATTTCAAAATTCCATTGAAATTAAATATTTTCTGAAAGTCTTCAAGTTGATGTCATAATCAGAGGTCTGTTTGTGTTGTTGAGCTCGTGTGTACGTGTATGTGTGTATATATATTTATATATATATATCTAAATACACACACACAAGTGCTCGAGCTCATCAAGCAGAGCTCTGGGGTGAGTTCCGTTTCCAGGCAAGGAAGAGGTTTTGGAAAATACTGAGCTTCTGAAAGCCGAAATTAGTGTCTTGAGATTGAGCCAGTTCCTGTCCTTGTAAGACCTCCGAAAACAGTTTGAGTTTGAGGTAGCTCAACCTTCTGCTTAGACCGTTTCCTAAACTGGAGTAATTGCATTAGAACTCTGAAGAGATTTATTATCCCTTTAGTTCTTCCATCTAATTAATTCTGGTCTAATTGTATCCACCTGAATAAAAGAAGAAAAGGAACAAGTAAATGGAATAATAATACCGTGCCAGAAAAGTCTACCTATTTTTGAGGGTGTTTTTTTGCATGGGGGAGGAAAGTGGGGTGGCTTTATGAAAACATTTCAAATATCAGGGCAGTTTTTCTGGCTCCTGGGGGTGTCTGCAGTGCGGTGGGATGTTTGAGGAGCCAATTAGTTAGGATAGCTGTTGTGCCGTTAATGGAGCTGGTCATCATGGGTGATGTCATGGTTGTGCAGATTCCTGCGTGCATTATACTATCTTTATTAGACCTCACAAATGAATTTGTGTGTGTTCTCTGCTGTTTTCATCCTCATGTGATACCACAGGCACGGATCAGAGAGAAGTGATATAATGAGATAAACCTCCGCCAATGCATGATTGGTGTGTTGATGCAATTAAGTAAAATTGCTCTCATTTGTATCTATAGGCTAATGTAAGTTCTTAACGTCCTCTTAAGTAAATGAGCTAAAGTTGAAGTATTGGGAGTGAAGAAACAAAAAATGGGCTAATAATAATGTATTTAGTCCCATGCTTCATTGTTTTATGAGGAGATGTTCTTCTTGACGCAGACGGATCATTTTGACATTATTATTTTGGCATGTCTTGTCACAAATAGTCAGCTATGTTTTGTAATACAGAAAGCTTTATTTTCTTAATTAATCAATTATCCCAAGTTTATTGTTCTCCAATGGTTTTAAGTTCTAAGCTCCAGTTCCCTATCAAGATGCTTTAATTTACCGTCCTAACATGACCGATGCCAGTAAAATGTTCTAGTGTATTATCTGGCAGTAAATAAAACCTGTCAAAAAATCAATAAAAAGAACAGTGCTTAACAAAAGACATATGCCTCATAAATAATATGTCATGACAACTGGCAGCCATAGTAACATATTTGAAGGGAAAAGCTGAGAAAAGTAACGAACCAGAAGGAGGTAATAGGTTATTTTTGCAGGAGATCTGCCGTAGACTTTGCCTGTCACAATATTATTGCATTTCTGATAAAGCAAAAGGATTAGTGCCGTGGTTTTTCTATAAAAGTTTCAGATAGCAAAGATCAGCTTAGATTAATTTCTATAAAAAGCAAATGTGTCACCCAATCACTAATCCCTTCACATATTAGTATTTCTCCTCTGTCTTCACCCCACACCTGACTCATTATTTTTCAAAAATACACGATGCACTTATGCAAAAAGAACATTTAATTACTTATGAATCATTAGTACAAATCATAAAATACAATGTTTTGGAAGAAACGCATCCTAGTAGTTTGGAAATGACAGACAGGTTAATGGGTTTGAGAGAAACCTGTGTGTTTCACTTGAATTGGCAAACTGAATAACTTTCAGATCTCTTGATAGCAATGTTATTTTGTTGGTGGTGTTTTGGGTTTTTTTTAATGAGTATGTTAGAAATATTTGTGATGAGGGAGCATATTTACTTTAATGCAGTATATGATGATGAAGTGTAAAATCACAATAATAGCATGGGGGAGCCACACCACCCCTCACCCCCCAAGAAAACCCCAAATCCCTACAATCCTGTCTGCCTAAGACATGACATAAAGGTGTTGTGAAAGGCCAGGACTAACAACAAGCTTTCAGGGAGATTTCGCTGCAGGAGCTAAGTGGAGATTTGGATAAAACCAGATTTGACGTCATGGAAAACTTGGAATATAAAGGTCAAAATGGTTTTATACAGAAGATGGTGGAGATATAATCATTGAATCACAGAAGCGTTTTGGTTGGAAAAGACCTAAGATGATGTTGTCCAACCATCAACCCAGCACTGCCAAACCCACCACTGACCCATGTCCCTCAGCACCACGTCTCCCGGCTTTTAAACACCTCCAGGGATGGTGACTCCACCACTGTCCTGGGCAGCCCTTTGGGTGAAGAAACTGTTCTCCATATCCATCCTAAACCTCCCCTGGTACAACTGGAGGCTGTTTCCTTTCATCCTTTGTAGGGGATAGGTAAAATGCAGCAGAAAATAGCAATAAAATAGTAAAATAGTAATAAGTAGAATAACGAAGGAAAGCAGTTTTGGAATTGCCATCTTGAATTTATTCAAAATGAGTTGTTTAATTAGAAGGCCATGGAGGAGGAGAGAAAGGAGAAGATACATGGTGTGTGGCTCAGCAGTTGCAGGAAGAGGGATAGATTATGGCACTGGTGATTTCAAAGAATTTTTGTGCTTTATGTTTAATTTTTATTTTTCTGTTAGCTTAGCATTTAGTGGGTAAATTAAAATGTAAGTCTTCCATCTGTTCGTATCAGAATTGGAGGCTGCTGTTGCTGCTGGTGGATCCAAGGTGTGTTATTGAGGCATCAGCCTGGCGGGGGCTGCTGTGGGAACGGCAGCAGGAGCCTCCCCTGGCCTCCTGCTCTCCAGGGGCAGGAGTCCCCCTATTTGCTAATTACCCACCTAATTGCAGGTCGTACTTTTCAGGAGAGATGTGTGTCACAATGCAAAGAGCAGAAACGATCTCTTCTTGAAATTTTTAAATAGAAAAAAAAAAGTGAATCTCCTTTTGGGCTGAGGAACATCATTTCTGTAATTCAGAGCTGGGGCAAAGAGATCCGGTAGCTTCCCAGGCCATTCGGGGTGCTCTTCCAGGAGCTCTGCCCTGGGAGGGCTGCGAGGTGCTGGGGTGGGGTGGGACAGCAGGTGGGTGCTTCAGGGACACGTGTTTGGGAGAGAAGAGAGCGGTTTGGGGGGTGTGAATATTGTGAAGAGGATCAGCTCAGCACTGGGGGGGTCTGGGCATCTCTGTCCATTGGGGAAAGGCTACGAGTAGGTAGGAGTTGGGAAGGATTTTAGTATGTTTCTGCCTTAATTCTTCATTGATGAGGAAATATATGATAAATGGACCAGTATTTCCGGTGAAATATGACCAGGTGTTGGTAGATCTGTGGGTGGATCTCACACTCCTTAAATTTTCAAATATTATGGTCAGAATGCAGGAACCTGACCAGCTCGGAAGGCTGCGGGGTGGGAATATCCATTGCTCCCGGTGGAAAGTGTCTCTTTTGGGGTGGGAGTGAGATGAAATATCTTCCTTTCGACTGGTGCCAGGCCTCTATGTGCCTAATGCTGCGTCCCCAGCGTGGTGGTTGGCACCCCATGCCCCCGTGGTGGCTGGCAGCCGGTGCCCCGCTCTCTGCCGGAGCCGGCAGCCCTCACCCAAGCCGTCTCTCAGCACCGGTGCCCCAAAGGTCAGCAGGAGGGAGGATGTTCTGCTGGCAGCTCGAGAGGCAGCCAAAGAAACCAGCTGTGGAAAACCAAAGAAAATATTAGCAGATATTAAAAACCCACAAAATCGCATTTGGAAATCCCCGGCCGCAGAATGGAACCCTAAAAAAGGGATTTATGATGTATCACTTTTAATTCTGATTTGCAGTCTGTTATTATGATATAATCTGCGGTTCTCTTTGGGGAACAGCAAACAGCATCTGGTAGCTCTTTGGATTCCCTCCAAAGTGCTTTGGAATCGATGTGAATACAGCAAAGTAGCGTGAAGGATAGGCAGCTGGTGAGCTCATCACAACCACGAGAAATTCTTATTTTTCAGGCTATTCTGTTCTTCATATTCTGCTAAAATTTACAGTTATGAGTGCCGAGTTTAAAATAACACTTGAGTAAGCCCATAGCTCAGGCTGAGGCAGATGGGCTTGCTCCTGAGAAGACCCGGGAGGTGTTTGGTGGGGTTTGCATGGCACAGGGTGCCAGCTGGGGGGGCATTGTTCAGTCCTGGCCGTGGTGGGTGGCCATGGGTAGCCGAGCTGACATGGACAAGTAGTGCCAATAGCAGGTTAGTGCTGCTGGGCCCTGGGCTGGCTCTGGGGTGGCCCCAGCCGGGTCCCACAAGCCCAACGCTCACTCGCCATCAGCTCCTGAAGGTCTGGAGGAGCTGGGTTCTGTGAGCCCGGGCGGTGGGTCCTGCCCCACCACAGGACTCCGTGCAGATGCAGTGCCCAGGCAGAGGGAGACCATGTAGGTGTGCACACAGACCACATGTCTCCCTTGGGATTGTGATGAAATATAACCTCTTCCTTTGGAAAAATGTATTTTGGTTTCATTAACCTCACTGTTAGGAAATGCCTTTCAGTGTCCTGTCCAATTTCTTTAAATTGCGTCATTTAATTATTTCTTATAATAATTTCATACTAGTTCCCTGCTCTCCTTAAGATGGTTGTGCTGAAATCCGTATAAAAGCTTTATCTTCTGCACCATATGTGATTATTTACCATTTATAGTTATTTACTTTAAAAATACGAGTAAGTGACAAATGATTATATAAGAAAAGTAATAGGATATCTAGATATATCAGGTGAAGGCTGATTTCCACCCCACACACTTCACACATATTTTCCCTCCCAGGAAATCTCATCTCATGTTTTTAGAGGTTTGGTGTTGGGTTTTTTTTTGTTTCAATAGTTTATTAATAGCTGCCTGGCATAGCGATGCTCATTGCCCTTTGCTTGTTAACTCTGTACTCGTCTCCAAAGACACTGACGCTTTCAGTGACGATGTCAGCAAGTGCCCAGTATCAGGAAGAAAGTTGTTATAATGAGACCCCCGTGCCCCGTGGTTTGGTTTTACGTCTATAGCTCCCAGCCTGCCCGCTCAGCTCACACCTACCGTGTGAGGCAACCGGGGGCTCCCGGGGAGTCTGTGCTGAGAGGGGCCTACAGGAGGTGTCAAGCCTTCCCAGGGTGTCTCTGCTCTTCCCAAATTGCGTTCATCCTGAGCAGGAGCTGAGGAACAGCTAAGCTGTTTAGTGCCACGTACATCTGAAAATGCTCATAGCAGAGGAAATCTGACGTATGTTCTCATAGTGAAGAAATGCAATCCTAGAGAGGTGGTTATTTAATTGTAGGAAATATTACAGAGTTTAAATAGTGAAAGCCATCAAGAAAGAGCTTTATTCTTAGTGCTTTCGCCAGTCGTCTGTCTCTCAAATCTATAAAGAACTTGCCCATCAGCAGAATTGGTTGGTTATATTTTGTGAGCATTTGGAGTTCCAAACTGGAGATTTCATGAAGCTGGAAGTAATAGTAAAATAATTTACATGATAAAACGCACTTTCTTTTAATTCCTCATCAACCTCTTAAGATGTTCTTAAACTAGGAAGGGTTTTCTATGCTTACTCTGTAATTTGCTTGCTCAGAAACAAATTCTTTTTTCACTCTGTCAGTTATTCCAGGACAATGAATCTATTCTTGGTAACAGCAGTCCCTTCGCCTTTGTGATCTGGAGTGCACGGAACAGGAGAGTCGCTTAATTATTTTTAAAAGCAAAGATGCACACAGTGATTGGGAGTGTTTGTGATTCCCTGTAATACAAGGTCTGCTTTGAAGCCATTTGAGAAGAGCAGAGTTGGGTGAAGGAATTCAGATAATTTAAACAGATTAGTTGATGACACTATTATTAAACTCTCCAAATTCATTATAACAAGTATTGTTTGTCTGTAAATCTCAAAGCGTTTAAAAGACAAGTTTACAAGAGGGATGCTGGTGCCTAAATGTCCCCGCAGGGATCTAAATCAAGCATTTAAATGTCAATGTATTCATACCTCACCTGCCGTGTACTGAGAGGAAAATTCCTTTGGATTCTGAGTCTCAAATTCCAGATCTGTAGCAGGTGAAAATGTGCTGCTTCTTGGGATTTCCATGGTTTATGGAACAGCAGCAGTGAGCTGGGTGCTAGGAACCTGCTCCAGTCCCTGCCCTCCCTTGTGCCACAGTGGACATGCAGCGTGGGTGCTCCTGGTGGCACCCAGGAGATGTCCTCAAGGGAGCTGATGAGAAAACAGCTGCCAGAAAAGACGGTGTAAACTGGTCTTGCTTAAAAAATTTGGCTGAAAAATTGGAGAGACTGGGGTCACACCCCCTCCCTTTTACAAGGGATTTACATTTAGGTTTTCGTGCTAGTCCTTCCGGAGACTTGGATCAAGACACCACTCTGTTTAGCATTAAGTACTTAAATCTCTTTTAATCCAGAGAGCAGAACTGTGTGCCCTGGTGATCAGGGCAGCCCTGTGGGGTGGGGAATCCCCAGTGAAGGTCTGGGTGCTGTGAAGGAGGGTTTCTGAGGGCAGGGCTGTGAGCGCTCCCCCAGGGGGATGCCCAGGCTGCAGAGCCCTTGCAGTCCTTTGGTGTGCGCTGGGCTCCAGGGCTGTCTCGGGGCCCCCGCAGTACTGGGCAGCTGTGCTATGAGGCTGTGAGGGTGAAGGTGGTGCCTGGTGTCCCCAGCTGGCTGTGGCACCCCTCTGGAAGGGGACAGCTGGCACTCGGTGCCCTGGGGCTGGAGGGTTTGGGCCTGGGTGGTGGAACCAGGGAGCCACCAGGTGGGACGGCTCCGTCAGACACGTGTGGGAAGAGCCAAGCTCAGAAGGAAGCTCAGGACCCTGGTTCAGGATCCTGGTTCAGTTCAGGGCTTTGATTCGAAGAAAAAATACACATTATTTCATACAAACTTCAAAACTTTCAAAGTTTTGAAATACTGTATAAAAGAAAGAACTCTCTCTATAATCTTCCCTATCATTAAAACCAGCAAATTAGTTAAGCGAAGAAATGCTAATTGCAAGTGATTTGTATGGCATAAGTGTGTGCTGCTTTGTGAAAATAATTGCATTCTTGTGCCAAATACTTTTAAATCTCTAATTGATTTTTAATATTTTTGACAGGAGCTTCCCTTTGTGAGCTTGAACAATTAATATTGTAATAGAGCAATCTAGGGACTTCCATGATTTAGCTCAAACAGTTTATACTCTAATACTTTGTAGAATTTTGCACTCAATTACTGTAAGTAGAACTGATGAAACGTCTATTAAGTTTGTTCAGTATTTCTCAATGTAAATTTCAATTTTAAGTGGTTTATGACATGCTGAGCATAAGGCGTAATGGTTGGAAATTCTAATGTGAGGTATCTGCATCAGGCTGAATATTTGGAAGATTTTCAAGCAAAATGCATATTTCAGAAACCTCAAGTAGGGAAAACAGTGTTTTGCTTATTTGTACATTTTATTTTACTTTAAATTGTCATACTGTCGTCCTGCTTTGTCATGGGAAGGTGATCATGTAATCATGGAGAAGGGGATTTTGTCAAATCTGTGGTTATTGTCTGCTTTATAGGCCCAAATTTGGACAAGTTTTAAGACTTTTAATAATACCACTTTTTGCATTCCCAATGGAAATGTAGCCAGATCTTCAAAGATCTGTCACTTGGCATCATTAACCTTGATCATTCCATGGAGCATCAGAGCAGAATCCTGCAGCTGAGTAGGTGGGAAGGATGGAGAGAAAGGTGTCACGGTGGCTGCTGAGGGAGGTTGGAGGTGAAAATGGGGCACGTGGGGTCTGTGTCATCGAGACGTGGGAAAAGGGAGGAAAATAGGCATAGTATCTGGTAAGATTGGGAGATTGGTGTGGGAGCAGGAGCTGGGGCTGGAGCTGCAAAGGAAAGGCAGCAGAAGCAGAGTTAGGAATGGGAAGCAAATGTGTACAATGATCTGGTGATGGCAGCACTGGGGTAGGTGGGATGGGGTGGAACGGGGCAGGGAAGGCAGGAGGAAGTATGGACAAAGAGGCACATGACTTAGTGGAGTCTTGATTTCACCTGTGCTGCTGGAAATCAGATTTGGGAGGTATTTTGAATTAATCCCCTTTTCTCCACGTTACAAGATCTGATTCAAAAAAAGTCATTAAGCGCTGAAGATCATTTGCATTTCAAACAGCACCAAAGTGTCTTAAGTTCCAGAATAAAGTTGCCTCCTAAGCAGGGCCACAGTAGACATGGGAAGGAAAAGGTAGAAGAGAAATTATTTCAACTTGATGAAATTTATCATCAGTCCCGCCAGTCTTGCCCTTGTCTCCGGAGCCGTTAGGAACCATTAATATTAGGTATATATTCAAATGTGTGGAGGTACCTCACTGGCTGATGGGTTATTTGATTGCAGATGAGGCTGGAAATTTATTTGTATGACGGAGATGAGGCTACAAGGTGTAGCTCCTTCAGCATGAATTTTAATCTGGGAGAGATGAGATGTCTGTTTTCTCATTTGATTTAGGAGTAGAGATACGCACTTGAAATTGATTATTTGGAATGTTAATGCTATGGGAATCTTAAAATAGTTTAAAATGGGAAATAGCATCTGTCTGTATTTATGACTTCCCAGAGGAGGCAACCAGCTCTTTCCCTTGCCTAGTTCCAGGGGTAAGTTCTAGCAAAATTCGGTGTCCATCAATAATAATTATTCATTGTCCTTAAATGTACTGAGTGCTTTGACAATGATACATCAAATCTACAGATGTCAAACTTAACAAACCTTCCCCCTGAGCTTCAGCCAGGAAGTCGCTAGTTTTTATTTAACCTTTCTGTGCTTCTCTTTGGGGGCTGTCTGAAGCCATACTTCATAAGGTTTCTGCATTTCAAACATTACATTGCTTGGACTCCTAGAACCTTATTTTGTAAAAAAGAAGTATACTTAATTTATTTTCCTATATATCTAGTTGCTATTGAGGGGGCTTTAACCATGTTGTAGGTTGTGATAATTAGCATTATTGACTTGTTTCCATACCCTACATACTGGGCTTCCTGCCCAGCCATGGCACTCAGGTGGGTTACCTCCCGTGCTTGGTGAGTGCATTTAGTTGAGAAAAGTTGAAATGTTTCCTTAGCCATAGAAGAGGTAGGAACTGTTCCTTTTCGTTTTTTCTGTCAGTTTGCTGTAAGGCTTTGGAAGACATTGGGTTTTTTACAGGTTCAAAATTAGGCCAAAATTAGTGCCTTTTGCATTGTTTACTTTAATGTAAGGTCTATTGCAAACGTGAATTAAATGAAACTGCTGATTTCAGCAATCATTATGCAATGTGGTAATGTTGCTTTAGTTTGCAGTTGACAATTTTTGTCTCTTTTTTGCATTATTTTTGAGCCCTGTTTCTTTTTAGAAATGTTACTCATTTTAAGCAAAGATCTGTAATTTTTCATGATGCCTTATCTTAAATTGTTTTCTATTACAATTCACTTTGAAACGATTTAGTTAAAACTTTACTACTGACAATGTTTAATTGCACACAACTGATTTGGATTCTAAGCTCCTCTGCTTGTTCTTGTGCTTTTAAAAAAACTTTTACAGATTATTTATTTTATTTTTTTAATAGTTAGATTCTGTCGAAATTCTTGAGTTAGAAACCCCTTGAATTAATAAAAATCAAGACTGTGAATGGCAAAATATCGTAGTTACAGGGTGTGAATAAGCATAGAATCATGTTTTCCTGAGAATTTTTCTGGGAGATTTGTTGAGAAGAAGCCCCTCTTGCACCCGCGCTGTGAAGTCCTGTCTGCTGGAAGGCTGATGTGAGGTGTAACTCTCCCGACTGACGGGAACCAACCTCCGTGGCTTCTCCCCCCACAATCTGTTTTGTCTTCAGGAGAGAACCTGCAGAGTTAATTCTGTCTGGCCGGGCCCTGAGGTACCAGCCCGTGCTGTTCCTGCTGCCAGCCCTTCTAGACAATGACATTGTGACATTTGCTAAACACTTACCGCAACGAAGGAATGGAATGGACAAGTTGTGCATAGATAATTGTTATTTTGCATAGGAACGTGAGCATATGAAGAAAGAGTTTTTTTAAACGAAATGCTCATGAAAAATTCAGCGGGTTTTGCATTCAGTCCCTTCGTTCCAGGTAAGAGGTAAAAAGCCTGTGACTGCTCTGCTGCTGCAATTTACCCTGTTTCCTGTTGTCAGCTCCGGCGTCACTGGGCTCTCAGGGTTACTGGCCCCGCTGGCAGGAAGCGTGTTGTTCCCGCAGGGAATTGCTGCTCAGCCCCAAAAGCTCTTCTTCCCGGGAGAGAATGCCTGCCTGCTGCCAGGCAAGCTGCTGGAACCACAGAGAGGGGGGTGCTCAGAAACGGGGGGAAAATCCAACTCGTAGCCTGGGACGAGGTACCTTGGAAACGGCTGTGAAAATAAGGCTTCTCTCTTAGGATATAGGAAATCGAGATTCTGGAACTCAGTTAAGTTATTGCCATGGGCAAAGTAATTCCTGACATATTTAGTGGTTTTAATTTTTTTATTTTAGGATTGCAGCAGTGCCCAGAGGCCCCACTCTGGAAGCATATGTCTTCATGGTAGGCAGAATAAGGCTCCCTGGGCAGCCCTGAGCTCCTGTTGCATTGGCTTCACTAAAAATGCTTAAACCTTTCTAACATTGATGTCAGCCTTTTTTCTTCCTGTTGTCTGCCCTGATGGAATGTTTATACCAGTTCTCAGCTGTTGATGAAGGCATTGATAACTGACTTCAGGTCACTTTGTTATTGCTGCAGAAAAAAAATCACATAACGTAACATACGTAATTGCTCATAAGACCCTGCAAGTAGTATTCTTAATAAAACTTGGTAATTATAATTATTGCCATTGAAGTAAGGAAGCAGGGTTTAATTATAATCCAAAAGCTGTAATTTGTTGTAAAAAGCTGACATTCTAACACAGAAATTTTTTAGATTTGAGCCGTACTTTGAAAGATGTAACTAATTGCAGGGGTAGTCCCTGTGACAGGTCTACAGTTAACGCCAAGGGCTGGAACCTGTGCCCCACAGAAAACCCAGCCCAATATCCAGTTTCAGTAGGTTTTTGGTGTCACTGTCTGAAGTGTTATTTGGTAGATAATCCCCTAAAATTATTCAGTCTTT